>NC_072732.1:210396441-210748941 GCF_026930045.1 Uloborus diversus | reverse complement strand
TTTGTAAATAGTGTAACTATTTGCTAGTGTACTAATGCGCCTATTTGCGCCTTCGTAAATAGGGATTTAGGGCTAAGTTTTTGAAGTATAAGTCCTTAAAATGCAGCTTTAAACTTAAAAGGAACTTGGTCACTTAAAGGGAAACCTCTCTCTCAATATGTGCTTGTATCCCTCCCTGGCTTTTAAAAACATATAGCACTTTTGCATCTGTGTGTATATACTTTATTGGATTATTTTGCTTTAAAAATGATACAGGCTGCAATGTTGACTATTGGCTATTACAATGTTTTCCTAGAAAGATTTATTGGAGACATTAAAAAAAATACTTAAAGAGCATTTTTATAACAAAGTAGCATTTCGATACCCGGCATTGCTCGGGTAATGGAATTAGCAGGGGATAACAGTGCTTGGTGCACCAGTTACAAAAATCCCCTATACAGTAAAACCTGTCTACAACGATACTGTTGGGACCTAAAAAAATATTGTAATAGACAGGTTATCGTTATAGACAGTTTGATTATTCATGCTGACATTTTGATGGGGCCAAAAAAAAAAATTGTTATAAACAGGCTATCGTTATAGACAGTATCGTTATACACAGGTTTCACTGTATAATAATTACTTATTACCTATAATTTTTTCAAATTTTGGGAAGATCCCGTGCCCCTGGACTCCTTATATATATATGCCCTCTTGTCCTTAACTGTCACTAACGATCCTTTTAAAGTATCGGTTTTCTTTACCCGAGCAATGCCGGGTACAGGAATGCTAGTACAGTAAAACCTGTGAAGTTGACCACCTGTCTATGTTGACCGCTTTTTTCAGGCACGGAATTAGCCCTTATCATATAAATCAACCTCTGTAAGTTGACCACCTGTTTAAACTGACCACTAAAATAGTGCACTGCAGGTGGTCAACTTACTCAGGTTTCACTGTATATATATGTATGTTATCTCAGGACATTGATTTTTATCATTTACTTTTATGATGTGAAATAAAATTTAAATGCTTTATATATTTTGTCTGTGATGATGTTCTTAAAAACTTCGTTTTCAGTTTTGCAAAAGCAAAAGACAGAAACATTATTATTTGACTTGAGAAAAGCCTTGAAGAATCATGTGAGAAACAAAAACAATATCAAATTTATAATTTGCTATCGATCAAAAGTTGAGATGAAGTACTGAATATAATGATTTGAATGGAGGAAAGCCTTCAAAAATAAAGAGATTTAAATTTCAATTACAGGTTTTAATTTCACAGAAATTAAGGGGCTTTGATTAATTTCTCCCAAACTAATTGATATTTTGAAAAATCCTTTCTTAGTGGATACTTTCGTAATCATGTGGACATGCCTGCCAAATTTCAAGTTTGCCGCTTCAGCCATATTGACTGTGCGTTGATATATATATATTATATATATATATATATATATATATATATATATATGTTATCTCAGGACATTGATTTTTATATATATAGATTTCAAATTATGGAAACCAAGTGTCAATTACCTTTGTAAAATCGTTCGTTTGGATCCATTTGATGCATCTCTTTATTTCATAAATGTCATCAATAGAATAGCAAACATCTTGTTTTTCTTCATTAGTTATGGATACTGTTCGGCTAACCAGGCCTGAATCATCACTGCTGAATGCAACAGACATGGCTACTGAAAGGAAACGTATCAAAAAATTTCTTTGATCATATAATTTATGGCTCCAGAGCAGACAAATAAACAGCATATTCATAACCTTTTAACCCTAACAGCAGACATTTAGAGAATTTAAAGTGCTGCTAATGAAAATTTCTGATATTTAGCTTAATTATTATAAATAAATGCATGCATTACATTAGTATTAGATACATAAATTTTGTTCTTATTTAATTAAAATGGTTTACAAATCTAAAAGGCTATTTAAAGTGCATAAAAAATATACAATAACTGAAAAGTTTATGAGAAAAATGTTTCAGAATTTGAGATACCTACAAAAAATAAAGTTGAAAAATCCCCCCAAAAGAAACAATCATGCCTATTTATAGCAAAATTAAGGGACCAAATAAAATTCCGTTATAAACAGTTAAATAACACACAATAAAACCTGATGGATAACTGAAGCTATTTATGCAGTATATAGCTTTCTATTGCACCAAATTTCAAGGCGCCACAATTTTTGTCGGTTGTAAATGAAATCTTGTTGTAATTTAATTCAAGCAATGTAATTACAATTAAATCAGGACTGAAAAATTATTCTGAAATGGATATTTTATAGAATTTGCATTTGTTGTAATGGGATTTAATGCATTATAGTCATAAATTCTCTATACAGTAAAATCTGTCTACAACGATACTGTTGGGACCTTTAAAAAATATTATAATAGACAGGTTATCGTTATAGACAGTTTGATTATTCATGCTGACATTTTTCTGGGGCCAAAAAAAAAAAAAAAAAATTGTTATAGACAGTATCGTTATACACAGGTTTCACTGTATAAGGCTTAGTTGTAAACGAGTGCATTAAATACAAGTATTTAATATACACCACTCATTTAATATCATTTGGCATGAAATATGTAAAAGCCATCGGCAAAGCTCTGTATGATCAGAGAAATCTCTAGGGTTTTTTCAAGGGTTGAAAAGCAAGAGGACACTTGGGTGAAAACAAAGAAATGTTGCCTTTATTGCTAAAGAAGATAAAAAAACGACTATATTTTAGGACTTAAAAATGCTCAGAAAAGATCACTGAAAAATGGAAAAACCACTTAATATTGACTTATAGATAATGGCAGAAGTATATGCTACTCATGCTTGCAATGCTATAAATTACAATGCAATCACAGTGAGTTGGTGAAATAGGGAAGACAAATCAAACAAATTTCTTAACGGCCAGGAAACTTATTTCGATCTGTTCTCATCCAAATATTTTCAAAGTAAAAGCATAGAATCAAAGACTAAAACTACATGTCAGGAATTCACAAAATTGTAGTTCGTTAAACAGAAGATTCAATAACAAATATTCCAACAATACATGGAGAATGCAACTTGATTCTTACAAAAATTGCTAGAGATGACAATGGAAATATCAACACTCGAATAATGTTAAAAAATGAAGAGAAATTTTAGCAATATACCTTCAATATGAAGCCATTACCTTACATGTGGTTTGTTTGTTTACAATTCAAAATCGAACGGTTAAATCCCGACGAAGAGAATGCTCTGTGATGTCATATCCGTCGTTCAGATTCACAAGCAGCTTTTCATGCTGCCATCTATTGGATAACAGTGTAAGTAGCCAACAAAAAAAAGTTTTTTTTTTTCTTTCTTTTTCTGGAAGAAGTGAAATTATTTGTTAATGTCTACAAAGAGAGGGAGAGAGAGCGAAAAAAGAGAATCATTTAATTTTCTATTCATCTATCTTCAAAAATATATTTGAGCAAGGATGTATAATCAATGAAAAATATAGATACACTCAAACCTCTTTTGTATGGTATTTTTTGTGCGTGATTTTTTTTTTTTTTTTTTTGAATATAATCATGTATTTGTTTTGAATGTGTATGAAAATTATTTATTAAATGAGCGGAAATGATTTATAAAACGAGTTCCAGGTAATATCTTCAAGTGAAGATAGGGGCATTCCGATGGAAATTCACAGTGAACTACCAAAAATTTCCTTCCGGAAATTTTTCGGGAGTCGGCAAAATTATCATCACTTATTGGTTTGTTTTGATTTCGTTTAAATATAACATTTTGGGTTATTTTCTACGTGAGATTTTTTTTATGTGGTACCACCGCATAAAATTTGTTTTTTAACTGTGTTGGGAAAACAACTTTTTATAGCTACGACTCGTTAAGTTTCGAACAATTTTTTAATGCGATTTTTTTAAATGCGGTCCCCATCCACCGCATAAAAACAGGTTTGGATGTACAACAATCCTGCTTTGTTTAAAACTTATTCGTCAACTTTCCACAATTATTAATTTTATAGTTAAAAAAATAGCAAGACTAAGGAACAATTTAGTACAGTTTAAAAAGCAATTAAATTTGTGTGTTAAAATAACGACTGGTGCAAGAAGGGTCGCTGAGACTTCAAAACTGCACAATTGAAAATATTTTCGCATTAATAAAATTTAATAACCAATTTCGTCCATGACTTTCACAAATTATTATTTTTATTGAAAATAGTTATCACAAATATTCTATTTAGAAAGTTGCTGAGGGGAAATATATTGCACACAAAGTTCAACGATATAAATTCTATCGTTGTTTCCTTATTTCTTTCCATAAAAAAAATAATAATAAAAACCTTTTCAACAAGTATTCCCCCCCCCCCCCGAAAAAAAAAGTTTTGAAACGGAAGGGAACTGTGTCAATATGGAAAAATTAAGAATTATCTCTTAATTTTATGCCACAAACACTCAAATTTGAATAACCATAGAACTGTCATTTTAATATTAACTGCAGACATGAGTAATTTCTTTCAATCTATAAGAGAACATGTGCATACATCCTAATTGTGCTGAATGCAAAGCGACTAATATGAATCGAAATCCGAAAATCTGTCTTTAAAAAACAAAAAAAAAAGGTTTATATGATGTTACCTTAGCCGGAAAGCAATAAGTCTGGATCCTCTAAAGCTTATGCAGTGACACCCTTTGCTCCTCTTCTCTGATTTGGCCTATATATATATATATATATATATATATATATATATATATATATATATATATGTTGTTCTATGCCTTATACGCTTGACTCTTATAGCCACAGAGACATTTTTACTCTTTACACCGTTCGAAATCTCATCCGGAATTACTTCAAAGATCGCGACCCCACAGTTTCAAATCTGGTTGACACTGAAAAATATCAGATGTTTCAAAATGATCGTTCAATTTCTTTGAAAAGACAAAAATGTGTGTCGTGCAACACAATTAGCAATGATTGTAAAACACATTGCGAACGAAGAACAAGTCTTAGTCAGAGAAAAAAAAATATTTTAAAACAAAATAAATAAATAAATTGTGGTTTTACCGTGGTGGCGTACCATTACATATATCCCTCTCCCATCTTCGGGATCTTCGAGAGTAGCAATAGAACCGAGATTCAGCAGAAGTCTTGGAGATGAAAAAACATCTATGTTTATAACTTATTTTAGTACGTACCTATTGGCAGAAATGGGAGAGACTTGTCTTCCATAGGCACAATCTGGCAAGGGGTGTTTGTATTAGATGTAGAGTGGAGGCCATGGTTTAATGTACAAAAAAAAAAAAAAAAATGCAGACCAATTTTGGTTATGATAAAATGCAGAATTTTTTTCAGCAATCACGATTGCTTATTGCTTTCATTTGACCGTTCTTGGCGTTTGGTTCCTTTTTCAGCTTGGACCAGGGACACCAACACCACCGCCCACCGGCCTCTGCAGTCGCGGCTCCGAGCACAGCCTCCTGGAATCCGTTTCTCCTGGTCGGGGACGTCCATGTCCTACTCCACACACACGCTCATACCACACACAGACACACACACGCTCATACACACAAGCTTTTACACACATACACACGCGCTTACGTGCATACACACAGGTCTACGCACACACAAAAGCCTACACATGCACGCACGCGCGCCTACACATACACACAAGCCTGCACACACACACACAACTATACACAGATAACCGCCCAGAAGGAGGAGTAGGTTTGAGGGGACAGGAGCTGTTTCAAGAAACAATAGCCCCCAATGAGTAGGGCCCTGTCGCAACTCGTGATTGCGAAAAACATAATTTGAATTCAAAATTTCCAAATTCAAATTAATTATCTTTTTATTATTATTTTTTTTTTATTTTATTTATTTTTTTTTCTTCGAACAATCAAAGAAGGTCCCTGATCTGATCTTGTTCCAACCAAAATGGGAAGGCTTGATTTCTTTATATCGGCGTTAGCATCCACTTTTTGATTGGAGGTCCATCACGTGACTCTTTTTAATTTTGTTAAAAATCAAACTAAAAAATAACAACAGAACCTTGATTTATATGCTAAAATTCATCGGAAATGAAGCAATCAGTTTGACATAAAAAAATTCAAAATTCGGTATAATAGTTTCAGCGTTTTGAAAACTTAACCATCTTCCAAATTTTTAAACTGCAAAAGAAAAGAAAAACTCTATTTCTACAACGCCCTGGTGTTGGAAATGGTTAACTTAATCTTTCTAACATAAAACCACCCAAGAATATAAATTGGAAATAAACAAACTTCTTGATTGCTCAGAAATTTGCAAAATTTGAATCTATCAAGGCATCTAAGTTTTAAGGACATATCTCAAGTTGTTCAAAAGCTGTGGGA
The DNA here is from genome assembly GCF_026930045.1 of Uloborus diversus. Taxonomy (NCBI): domain Eukaryota; kingdom Metazoa; phylum Arthropoda; class Arachnida; order Araneae; family Uloboridae; genus Uloborus; species Uloborus diversus. The sequence continues at coordinate 210,742,611 of NC_072732.1, read as the reverse complement.
ATCCAATATTTTAATTATGAAATTGTTTTGGGAGGGGTGAATTAATTCCAACTTTCAAAGCCGTCATGAGATCAATAGACTGGGGGAGGGACGGCGCAACGTTCAGAAGCAACTTAACTTTTTCTCAACATTTTAATAGCGAGAGAGTTCAACTTTATTCATGTACTAGCGGTACTTGCACGGGTTTGCCCATAGTAGAAAATTAAAAGGTCATTTGGTTCACCTGTATACCACATTCGCAGTTAACAGAAACCAGAGTTAGATACATTTAAAAAAAGGAAGGAAGTTTCCCTTCTCTTCGTAGGACGCAAAACAAGACTTTTTCCAAAATTAAACACTAGAAAAAACGTTGTAGTAGCAATATTTAAATAATTTACTAAACATAATTCTATACAAACTAAGAAAATGAAAGCAGACGTTTTTAAAAATGTTTCAAAAAAAAAAAAATGTAATTCGGAACTCCATCGCTCGAATACGCTACCTTGCGGTGATTTACAAAACTGAAAATGAAACTAAAACTTTGCCACGTTGCGTTCCATGTGTGTCTGTTGACGTAAACACAGGCAGTTTGTTCTGAGTATTTATTAACGCAATCGATGTGTCTTAGTTTGCTTTCAGCTACAGAAATTAATTCGTCCCTTAGTAGTATTCTCGAGCTCCTCAAAATAATGTTACTTTTCATTATTTCCTTAATAATAGGTGAAAGCGAAAATTCTGGTTTAACAAACTTGGATAACGTTATACAAGGTAAAAAAATTTATTGTTTTGTATGAATTTGTAAGAATATGGGAGTTTTTTTAATCTTAAATTAATTAAACTTACCATATTTTACAGCAGCATTTAGTTGGAATGGACAGTATGCAAAATATTTTCTTGAATATATTATCGTAGAACAGAATGAAAAATGTTTAACCGAGAAAGAATTTACTTTATTCCTTTTATTCTCAGCTGAAAGGTTTCGCCAAATTTGTTTAGGGTTATAGTTTTGGTATTGTGCGAGCAAAGTAGCCTTGGCGAGATTTCGCGTTTTTAGTTAAACCATTTTTAATTTTTATCATGAGTGGAATAAAATGGTAGTAAGATTACAGAATTCGATAAGTGAAAGGAAATAATGGTCAATCAACTGAAAAGAAAACTACCACCATATATTCGTGAGAATTTTGTTGATGATTTGCATAACATGACACAATTAAATCGTAGTTCAGAAATTAGAAAAATCGAAGCAGAAAATTTTTAAATGAACCGATTCGGGAATTCGAGAGAAATAACTCGGCTACAAATGGAAAACAATAAGCGCTAGCCAAGCAAGGCAAAAAAGTATCATCTTCTTTCGATAACAATTTGTAATGTCATATTGAATTTTCTAGCATTAATTGTTATTCTTGACAGGCCACAATTATTATTTAGTTTTATCAAGAATTGATAAATATCGAATTCAACATCGTGGAAATAGCTGCTTAGAACTACGGACTACGTAGTTTGCATTAATCTTTGACGTTTAGTAATGCTTCTTGAATTCTCATTTCTTTCTACGTGGGCCAGAATATCCACAAGACTTTGAAAATTAATTTAAAAGAATAAAGCGAAAAAATGATACGTACGAACAAAAATCACAACACTTTTAGCATTTTCTTCGTTACCATGTGCGTTTGTTTTAGTTTTCAAGTCCGCCATTAGACAGTGACTTCAGTGCCCCCTATAGTTCGTTGGAGTTGCGAATGAAACAAGACACAACAACAAACAAGACACAATGAAAAGACATAACCATGGCAACAAACAAAAGTTAATTTCCGTCTCGAAAATAAATTCCTTTTATCTTTAATTTTTTGATTTTATTCTCGAGCTTAATCATTTTTAGAATCGTTTTGCTTGCTTAAGCAACCTTGGATCTTGGTTTTCTTTAAACGATTCCTACAACTCTCCTAATGCTCGTAGAAACTTCGAACAAACTTCATTTATGCAAAAACTTCTAAAGCTTTCAAATGACCTAAAACTTAAAAATGTGAATGAAATATTTCTCCTCCGAATTATCAAATTTATGTGAAAAATGAGCTTAAAATTGGAATAAAAAGAGAACAACATTGAATTTTTAAAAATTCGCTTCGAGGTGACACCTCTATACTAAAAACTAATTTTGTGCCGAATTTCATGAAAATCGGCGGAACGGTCTAGGCGCTATGCGCGTCACAAACATCCAGACATCCGGATAGATATCTTATTATTAGTCAAGAAAAGAGTTATTTATTTTGGGAGGGGGAGGGGTAGAGCATTACTAATACGAGGGGGGGGGACCCAAAGGAAATCAGATTTTTGTTCTAAAATATTTATTTATCTTTTATTAGCAAAATTTTTATAGTCTCCTTCAAAGTATTCGCCATTACGCAATACTATCAACTATCAAAGGGGTCTCTTGATCCTCAAAACTAGAAGTGCGACATCGATAGCAAAACATTGATGTTTCAGAACATCGATGTTGGAAATTAAAACATCGATAGTATTGATACATCGACCAAAAAACATCGATGTTTTAAAACATCGATTTTTTTGTCAATATTTAACATACAATTTTTAATATACTACACTACAAACTTACATAGATGATAATCTCTAACAAATGTTTCTTAATGGATCACGGAATTCTTTTGACATTGCGTCTAATTTAAGCAATACAAAATACGAACCCCACGAATATATTGAAACTATTGAACTGCAAATCATAAATACAATTTAATAGGAATAATTTCGCAACACCTTGGTACTATAATAAAACAAACAAGAAGTTCCGTCTAGAACTATACGAGCCTACTTTCCCGTATACCCATACTATTTTCTAGTACTTGATCAATATTCTCAAAAATAGCTAAAATCGCAAATTGTTTCAAACATATTTTTGCTAATTTCTAGGCATCAAGTATTCCTCACACATCTAAAAAAATTAGATGCGTAAAAAAAAAAAGCAGCACCTTTTAAACAAAGCAGCTAACACACTTTTTTCCCTTAAAAAAAATTCTTTAACAGCTTTCAAAACGAAAAAATAATAATTAAAGTTAATAAGCTTATTAAAATAAATACATCATATCAAAAAAAAAAAACGTTTCTTTTTTACCCTGTTGCCAAAAATAATTTTTTAAATGAATTAATGCACTTACCAAAATAAATAAAAACAATAAAATGTCAACTCAAAGAATAACTTTTCATTGTCAAAAAAAAAAAAAAAATCGTCTGCGCAAATCGTTATGTAGAAATATAAATGACTTCGAGTTTATTCGTCGAAAACTGAATACCTAAATTAAAACTTTAGCGTGAAAATAAAAACAAATCATATCAACAATAATTATTTCACAGTTAAAACCATAGCTGCGGAGTCGGGGCCGGAGTCGATCTCATTTCGGGATAAAGGAGTCGGAGACGAATATCCAAGAATCGGAATCAGTCATTTGTCCTCCGTGTATAAATTTTTGCCAAAGCTACGAAGTCGCAGTCCGATTAATTGTCGGGCACAGGAGTCGGAGTCAGGTGCCTCTAAATTATCGGAGTCTGAGTCTGAAGTTTGGCGTCAAGAGCTATTTCCAGCAAAATTTGTTTGAAATAAATCCGCCTTCAAGTACGGAATCTACATTGACTTTCAGTTTCCCCGTAGGCGCTAATGTTAAGTTTTTTTGAACTGTTCAAAATTGAACAAAACATAGTTCAAATCAAAAAGTGAAATATGAGAATGAGGTGTTCTCGCCGAGATCTTTCGAACAAAAAAAGTTTGTTCGAATCGGACTATTCATTCAAAAGTTATTAGGGGGGGGGGCAGATAGACAGACCGACAGACCGACGGACCGACAGACATTTCCCCCCATCTCAATACCCTACTTTCCAATTTTTAATTTTTCGATATTTATTTAATTATTGAGCAATCACGATTCGCAACTCCAACGAACTATAGGGGGCACTGCAGTCACTGTCTAATGGCGGAATTAAAAACTAAAACAAACGCATGTGGTAACGAAGAAAATGCTAAAAGTGTTGTGATTTTTGTTGTTATGTATGATTTTTTCGCTTTATTCATTTGAAAAGATTTTTCAAAGTCTTTTGGTTATTCTGACCCATATAGAAAGAGATTAGAAATCAAAAAGTATTACGAAAGTAAAAAATTATGCAGAACACACAGTAAGTTGTTCTGAAGCAGCCATTTTCACGATGTTGAATTCGGAATTCATAAATTTTTGGTTCGCTTCGAACGGCATTTTCATTTTGTACCGTTTTTTCTATACATTAGTACATATTAAGTTCAGTTTCGTGACATTTCCGGCATTTGTTGACATTTTTGTCACATAGTGCACATACGTGGCAGACTGTCAAGAGTAACGTTTAACACTAGATAATTTATTTCTATGACTATACGATTGGATATCTAAAGAAATCATGCATTTAATTCATTCGTCATGGAAATGATTTACCTGATATGCGAAATCTTGTCAAGATACATTATTCTTTCACACAATTTTAAAACCATAACCCTATAAACAGATCTTTGGCGAACTTTTATTTTTTATTGTTCAAATTCTTAACGTTCTTTCTGGATTTTTCAATCTGTTCTGCGATAAATATTTTCAAGAAAATTTATTTGCATACTTTCTATTTCAGTAGGATACTGTAGTAACAAAGGTTATTTAAATCATTTATGTGGAATTAGGTTAAGGAAAAGTGTCCAGTCAATGTTGTTAAGTTCGTTTTTTTTTTTTTTTTTTTCATCGAATTGAAAAACTGATATTTATTCAAATTCACTCAGAACCATAGACTAATAATAAGAGTAGACCGAGCTATGGCAACCCTTTTGCTGCTCATAAACCAAACCATGTGACTGGTGGATATCCTAGCAACAGCGGGCGTTAATCGTAGCAGACGATCAACGCCAGCGCGAAATAAAATAAATAGAATTGATGGAACACGGAAGAATGATCTTTTATGGAGTCCGATTTGTAAATTTGTTATTCTAAGTTGTAAATATTTTGTTAATATAGTGAATTTTTCGTTTAGATAGCATTGTGCATTTTCTTTAGTCAATTTCAATAACTCTCTAAGCAATAAAAGATGCAAGCGACCAAGAAGAATCAGCAAACGGTAAGATTTTTACCTACAGTTTCAATTTAAGATACCGATTAGTACATTTTTGCGTTAACGCAAAACGTTTACGCCATTTCGTTCACGCCAACGCTGACAGCTCCAAATGAAATAAAAGTTACCGAAAACTGATCAAAAACTATTACTAATGTCAAAATAATGCATAACTGAAAGAAAAACAGTTCAATCTCTGCACCTGGAAGTTTTTTTTAATGAAAACATTGTCTTAAAATACATGTCGAGTGCCAAACTATAGATAATGCTGCCATCTGCAACCATGCTGCCAAAGTCTTCGCCAAGCCCTTCCACTAGTCACATGATACATCTATGAACCAATTTTCTTTATCAGCAAGAATGAGAAAGTTCGGTCTACTCTTATTATTAGTCTATGCTCAGAACAAAATAAATAAAATGTGTACTCACAGTTTATATATGGTGGTAGTTTTCTAATTGTGTCATGTTATGCAAATCATCAACAAAATTCTCACGGATATATGGTGGTAGTTTTCTTTTCAGTTGATTGACCATTATTTCTTTTTACTTATCGAATTCTGTAATCTTACTATCATTTTATTCCACTCATGATAAAAATTAAAAATGGTTTAACTAAAAACGCGAAATCTCGCCAAGGCTACTTTGCTCGCACAATTCCAAAACTATAACCCTAAACAAATTTGGCGAAACCTTTCAGCTGAGAATAAAAGGAATATAAAGTAAATTCTTTCTCGGTTAAACATTTTTCATTTTGTTCTACGATAATAAATTCAAGAAAATATTTTGCATACTGTCCATTCCAACTAAATGCTGCTGTAAAATATGATTAGTTAAATTAATTTAAGATTAAAAAAAACTCATATTCTTACAAATTCATACAAAATAATAAAAAATTTTACCTGGTATAACGTTATCCAATTTTGTTAATCCAGAGTTTTCTTGTTTACGCTTCCACCATTTAATACTTTTTTGAAAGAAATAAGGAAAACTAACATTATTTTGAGAAGCTCGAGAATACTACTAAGGGACGAATTAATTTCTGTTGTTGAAGGCGTTCTTAGACATGTTGAATGCGTTACTCAGAACAAACTGACCGCGTTTACGTCAACACGTGGAGCGCAACGTGGCAATGTTTTAGTTGCATTCGCAGTTTTATAAATCACCGCAAGGTAGCGTATTCGAGCGCTGGAGTTCCGAATTGCTTATTGCTTTCATTTGACTGTCTTTGGCGTTGTGGTTCCTTTTTCAGCTTGGACCAGGCCTGCAGCACCACCGTCCACCGACGGCGGCGCGGCTGGTCCTGAGCACTGTCCTCCCCCGAAATCCACTTTTGCTGGGCGGTGGCGTCCATGTCCCACACACACGAACGCCTACACACACACACACACACACACACACACACACACACACACACACACACACACACATACACGAACACCTACACCACACGCACGTACACAACACTCACTCACGCACATGCATACATACACTTACGCACCCACGCACCCACACACATGCGCCTACACAAACACACACGCTCGTGATTGCGAAAAACATAATTTGAATTCAAGATGCCAAAAATTCAAATTAATTTTTTTTTTTATTTATTTTTGATTTTTTTTTTTTTTTTTTGTTTTTCGCGACATTTTCAAGATGTATTAAGCCTTCTTTCATGCTTTTTTTCTCCTTTTTCTGACTTTTACTGGGAAAGTAGGCTAAAAATGATAAGACATGCAACAATTAATGCAAACTAGTTTAATCTGCGAAAAAAAATATATCATAGCACTTACAGTCAGTTGTATGATGAGAAAGAGTTGTGCAAATTATATTAAAAGTACAAAATTAATTCTGACAATTATTATTATTATTATGAGCAAGAAATATGTTTTGCACTGTTTGTGCTATATAATTAAATACCAATTGTGAGTAATTGGGGGACGGCTTGTTGGGGGTAGACGCAGTGGCGGATACAAGTGAGGGGGTCATAACACCCTCCCCCGACCCGCAACAGTATTTGAATGTTTGCTCGAAAAAATAAAAAACTTGATCGAAACCGTAAGAAGTGTATACAAGGAGGAGGGGAGGATCATGGGGGTCATGACCCCCTCCTCCCATCAAAATCTGCGACAATACTTTGTAATCTGTTTCAAGGTTCATTGCATTTGAGTAGTGAAAATGACTGCTTGAAAAAAAAAAGCGGGATCGAAGCCATAAAAAGAAACAGTAAATAGTTCTTGATTTTTTTTTTGGGGGGGGGGGGGGGGGGGATTAACTGTCACTTTTCTATTTATAGCGTATGTATTTAAAATATGTAGACAGTAAAAATAGCTTTTCTTGAGACAGTTAGTCTGCGGCGCTGGGTTCAGGAGCTAGTATAATGAAAATTAACAAAGAAGTGTCTGACGCCCGTTTGCTTTTTATAAGCAACAAATTTAATCAACGGTAGTTTTTGTAAAACCATATCCAAAGTTTCAGGCATCGCTTCAATCGATAAAACATTTGAGTCCGTAAATGTCTTTTTGTATGTAAAGTCTCTATAGATTAGAATTTCTTTCTGTTGTAATTTTTAGATAGTTCAGTTTTTAGTCGTGATGAGTTTATTTTTAAATGTGCTGTAAATAGTTTATTAGTTTCAATCAGTGTTTAGGATTTATTATCGTGCAAGAAATGTAAAATTTGAGTGTCATGTTAACGCAAAATTTCATTATATGTAGGTTCTCGCAGGGGTGCCCAGTGCCCACCTAGACAGTGGTGAATACAGGGGGGGGGGAACACACGGGTCATGACCCCTCCCACCCCCCGAAAAAAGGTCGACAATATTATCCGTTCGCATTGTATTCAAACACTTTATGGATAAAATGTAAATGATTTCAATTTTTGTGTCAGTTTTTGAATTATTTTTAAAAGTAAATACTTGAAATACTACTTCTTTTAATTGTTTATAAAATTTATTCGTGAGGTTTTTGTCCTATTAGGTGCCATAACCCTGACCGATGTGGTATTTTTTAAACACCTAAGCAGTTTCAGAAATGTTTCGTACCAAAAACCATAAGTTTATTCATGGAGCAAAGGATAGGGTCACGCTTTAGCATGAATCCCCTAAAATGTTAGTCTGTATCCACCCCTGAATAGACGATAAGTAACACGCAATATTTGGTGTTTATTTTCGCTGACTATTCCACCAGGCAGAGAAAAACTCTTTCCGATGAAACAAAAGTCGCCATCACTGTCAAATACTTCGACACAACTTTTAACAGTTCTGAATTTTTACAGTTATAATATTCACCGTAGAAATATATAGGATTCTCCTTTAGTTTAAGAATTGGAGCTTTAGAATCGACTGTAAGTTCTGGCAACAGACTACCAGTGTCGAGTTCTTCCAATAACTTTGACCTCTTCCTCAAACTCCAGTTATCTTTTATCATCTAGTAGTGATCTTTCCAAAAATCATCCTTTACACAGAAAAATCGATGTGCGCAAATAGATGAAATTTTTGGAGCAATTCCATAAGTAAACTTAATTACCTAGCGAGAAAACTGGAGCAAATGTTACTATAATTTTCAATTATAATACAAAAACATCAACATCGAAAAAGCATCGAAACCAAAACATCGATGTTCCGAAAACATCGAAAGTAAAGCATCGATGTTAAAAACATCAATGTTTTAGCAAAAACATCAATGTTCCCAAAACATCGACATCGATGTCGCACCCCTACTCAAAACTATGAAGGACTGCATGCCAGGCTCCTTTGCCTTCAGAAGACAACGGTGGTGCCATCTATGGACAGTTCGAGAATTTAAAACCAGACCAGGAGCCGAATAACTTTTTGTTCTGGCACCTCCAGAGGTATCGTTTCACTTGGAGGACGTTGTGACCACGAGCATATTTAATGTCGCCCAGGCACAAATTAATGAAGTCGGATTACGCAAGACACTTGTCAATTGCTTTTTTCCCCCACTGTTCGGAGCTCTTCTAGAACGCTTACACTTTGATCGCGTCCAGTACCCTTGCGCAGCTTTGACTGCCTCTACATCATCAAAACGCTTCCCTTTTAGATTTTTTTTTCATCAGAATGGGGATTCATTCAGATTGGGAACAGGAAAAAATCTCAAAGGACTATCACAAGGAAGATTCTCATTCACTTTTTGGTGGATTTTTTCAACGCTTTCATCATTTCGAGACGTTGAAGGTCACCCAAAGCAAGCCATGATATTCAACACTCCTCTCACCACGTTTAAAGCAACCAAACTACTTGAAAAGTTGTGTACGGTTCACTTACAGCATCATTCTTGAAAGCTTGTTGAAGCATTTGGTAAGCTTCTGTTGCTGACTTCTTAAGCAGGAAGCAGAAATTTCCAGATTAATCTTTGTTCTTCCATAATGAGTTCACAAGCGGAAAGCAGTAACACTTGAGAAAACCAACACTAACAATTAGACGTTATCAACTACACTGAAGCCACTTGCACAGCTGTTTTGTGAAGGTCTCTACTTGAGCCATCTAGCTAAAGAACACTACACTACATCCAACACAAAAATTAGGGTAACCGCGTTATAAGCAGATAAAGAGAATAATTATATAACAAAAAGGAACTTTTGTCGCAAGTGACATTCGTGAAAAAGTCTGGAAAATTTTCGTAATTGTTGTTCTAAATTGATAATTTCTGTTAGTGTTAGGAAGAGGAGAGGCACAGGGACTTTTATCAAGAGTTAGGACTCGGGGACTCTTCTTCGAAACTTTTTTGAAATTAAAGTTCCGAAAGCAAAATTTCAGGGAATTTTTAATGACATGGGGAGGAGGTGAGTAGAGGCACTGTTCGGAGATGCTTCTCCAGAATTTTTTTGAAATTGAAGTGCTAAAACCGAAGTTTGATCACGTAGGGACTCATAATCGAGACGACCTTCAACTGGAGGTTTCTTAACAAAAGGGGACGGGATGGAGTTCCAGGTTCCAGACTCTTTACTGGAAAAATTTCAAAAGTAAGTTGACTTTGGAGAAAGGATTGGGGGTTGGACACTCTCTCCCAGAAATTTAATTCACAAGAACGAGAAGTTAAGACAAATTTAGGGAATAAGGAGACTTCGCTCTTGCTGAAATTTGAAAAGATTCAAGTCCTTACGCCGAAATCCTGCTCCTTGAAGATCATGAGATATAGTCTCTGAGATAAGGGGGGTGGGGGGAGAGTCTCATAATAGCTTCCTAGATTTGCCACTGTTCAGTAGTCATTACAAGAATTTGTCTCCTTCGAAGGGCTACTGATACCGGTGTTTTATATGTTGGGGAAGCTTCTTTTGTAAAATCCTGAGTTAAAATTGCTTTCAATATATGATATATGATTAAACCTGGGGTGGGGGGGGGGGTGAATTAATAAATTTTCTAACTCGCAACTCCAATAAACTAAAGGGGGAGCTGCAGCCAATGTCTAATGGCGGATGAAAAAGGTAAAATGAACAAATGCCGTAACTTATAACTTGTTTTGACGCTTAGTGAATGACAGTAATTTTTCATCATGTTTGTGGGAAGCTTTCTTTTCTATTCTTCTGAAATTACATTACACCACAAACTGCCTGAAGCCTGCAATATACCCCAAAGAAAACACGTGGAATGGAATGTTTTACCCTTTTCTTTAGTATTATTAATCACCGCAAGGTATCGTATTCGAGCTTTGGAGTTGCGAATACGGGAACGTATTCGATTGCGTCTTTTTCTTTAAAGTGATTGGAAGTTCACGTGTATGATTACTTTTGTTCGAATAATCTCTTTACTTTTCTCGAGATTTTGCACATATGGTTAAAAAACAAGATCATTTTTCATTTCTCTCCAAAACATAAAGAGATTATTAGATTATCATTTTTAACTGTAACCATTTATTGCCAAGTGGTTAAATTCCGACCAGAAGACTACACCATTTGAATTGATGCTGCCATCTAGTGGCTGCAATCATTAATATCCAACGAAATTAGATTTTTCCAATTGTCTTTTTTTTCAGCGGAAGAGATGGTAATGAAATTAATTTTGCGAATGGTTTCAAACTAAATCAAACATCTGCGTTTTTTATTTATTTTTTCCTCTGCAAGAAAAGAAAACATCGAAAATGCCATGATAAAAAGTTTAACTTCGTTTTCTTGTTCGAAATGAATGTTATGTTAAATTTGTATTCAGAGTTTAATATTTTGAAAACGCAAATTTTATTTTTTTACATAAAAATAAGTTTTTACGACTTCCATTTTTTAAGACAGAAAATTAATTGTTTACCAATAAGAGGCTGTCCATAAATGATGTCACATGTTTCAGCAAAATATGTGTGACCCTCTTGTCACATGGAATAAAAATTACCTAGATTTGTAAGGGTGATTGTTGATAACGGTTCCAGATCGTACAGCGGAGAATCTTTAAATATATCTCTATTGCAGCATTAGTTTCAGGAACAGAAATAATTAGATATTGCACTTAATAAATGACTTTTCTATCTTCTATCGAATGAGCTAGTATTGCTTGCTAGAAAGTGTAGTTACTGTAAAAAACATGCATAGAAGTAAAAAGTACAGTGGCTCCCAAAAGTGTTCGTACACCTACGACTTTCAATGAAATAGGCCTCTATCCATTGGTTATAATTAATATTTCGGAATAGGTATTTAATTATAAGATCTAAAATCAGTTTTTAACAAAACTAAATGAACAATTTTTAAAAAATATTAAAACTTAATTTTTTAAAAACCAAAAAGTGTCGGAAATTTTATCTCACAAAAGTCTTTGTACACTTTCAAAAATACCTATAATTAGTGAATAATCTAACTTTTTATTAAGTTATTATTTAGTAGAATATCATGCAGTATCAACAACACCTTTTAAACATCTGGGAATAGATTTCATTCTTTTTTCTTTCTTCTTTTTGCGTAATTTATGAGTAAGTGTTCAACCTCACTTCAAGTCTTACTGTTTCTATTCTCTCTAAATTCTTTTTGAAAGGTTTTTCAAGAACATCAATAGGAGGAAATGCAGTTTTTTTAAAAATTATTATTCCACTTTGCTTTAAGAAAAAATATTTTTGAAAGAAAAAAATAATGTAGAATTTTTTAAACAAAGAAAAGATAACAAAGAAAACTAAATCACAATTTTGAAAGTAGGAGTGAGGTTTTTCTTCAAAATGGTGAAAAATGTTGAGTTGCTTTTCCATTCAAATTGGAAAATGCTTACTTGAATCAAATTAATTAAGTAATTCCAGAACTTTTGTAATTAAAATGAATATGTATAAATGTTAAATTTAAAAAACTTTTAATTCAAATGAAATAATTAAATCACATGGTGAAAACATTGTACTTTTAAATTAATCGTTTTATGGGTCTTCAATGTCACTTGTGATGCATACTGCTGTTTTGCTTTAACCATGGAGCAATCTTTTAACACCTGCATTAGCACCTAGGTTTAGTTTATGATATTTCCCATTAGCATACAACATGCGCATATTGAACAAAAGTAGAAAGTTATTTTTATGGTAAGTATACTTTTTTAGTTGCTTTCAATAGGCATGGTGAATAACATGTCGAAATAAAAAGCTGCATCTTATTTGCTAATTATATGGCTGACCTTTTTCTTTTAAGAATTCCAAACTATGCTATTTTTGAATTCAGGGTTTGTTGAATTTAATCAAGTTTAAATCAAGCATTTTTTTTTTCATAAAATCATTTTGATTATAAAAAAAAACATTTATTGAAATCTTTAAAAAATATTTTAAAAGGTGATTTTGCAGTTTTAAAACATGTTGTTTCAAGTGCAAATTATGTTGCATTTACAACTTTAGCCACAATTAACTAAGTTATCTAGGTCCCTCTTTCCCTGTCTATGTGTGAGTTCACACTCCTGTGTATGATTTCAATACCTTCAACTAAAATATTTTTTCAGAACCTTGCTTGAAACATTGTTCTTTTATTTTTCAGAAATGAAATTAAAAATTGAAGCAAAAATTGCAGCTCTTCTCTAATATAACTACAAAAATATAATTGTTCAAAAAAAAAAAAAAATAAATAAAAAAAAAAAAAAATAATAATTTGAACTTTGACATCTTGAATTCAAATTATGCTTTTCGCAATCACGAGTGTGTATGTGTGTTTAGGCATGTGTGTGTATGTTTGTGTGGGGCGGGTATGTGTAGGTGTGGGTAGTTCTGTGTAGGTGTTTGTGTGTGTGTAAGTGTAGGCAAGTAGGTGACGCAACCTGGAGACGGTTTTAGCTATAGGAGCAGCATCGTGAGGCCGGTCGACGGTGATGCTGCTGAGAAAGGCGGGGGGGGGGGGGGGGGAATAAAATCATAGGAATTCAAAACTGTCAAGTGAGAACAGTAAGCAATCGTGATTGCTCAAAAAAAAAAAAAAAAAAAAGTGCCAGAAACAAATTATGAAAAAACTATTAACCCTATTCAAAACAAAACCATATCTTTTCAGACTACAGATTATAATATACTTTTGAATAATGAAATAGTTAGAAAAATTATCCTAATTTCATTAGTGGCTGTCCACAAATGATGTCATGCTTTGAGGGAGGAAGTGTTATTAAAGAGTGAGTTTGTGACAGGGGGGGGGGGGAGTGACAATACTCATGTTTTATATGAGTGTTTATGAAATGTAATGTAACATGTGACAGGGGGGGGGGGGAGCATGGCAAAGTGTGACACTTTGTGAGATGGGGATAAAAAATGCAGGGAGGTAAAATATGTTGAAAAAGTTATGACATCAATTGTGTGTGTGGACAGCCCTTTAGTGAACTACATGGATATATTTTTTCAGTTTGATCTTATAGCTCTTAGCAGTGAGGTGAACCTGGACATAAGATTTGACTAAAGAAATAGAGAAAAACATTGTAAGCTATTTAAACAGTGAAAACATAAATGTGAGCTCTGTGCAAAAAAATAAGTGCTCATTTAATATGAAGTGATTGCTTGGCCACTTTCAGCTTTTGAAAGTAAAAGAGAATTTTAATTAAACTTACTCCTTTTTTTCTATAGGACAGTGTACAATTACTGCCGGTGCCTTAATTAATAAATGTGATTTGAGTCATGCAGGTACAAAATCAGTTATCTTTTTATTTTTATGAATATAAATAAACAAATGCACCAATATGCTGTAATTAATTTAGTACATCTTCAAGACTATTAGTACAGAGAAATTTTAATCTAGAGCATTATTATTCCAAAACTTAAAATTTTTATTGTTTTTTTTTATAATTTCAAAATTTTAATATTTTAAAATATCTTTTGCTCTTGATGTTTTTTTCCCTCAACAAAACATCAGATAAACAAGCTATTTAATTCAATGAATCAATTCACCAATGTTTTGAAGCATAAAAGTTGTTAATTACTGCAGACACGTGTTTTGGTGTTACAAGGAACACCTTTTTCAATGCAAATAAGTGTGAGCTTCTGGATGAAAAGTCATCCAAAGAAAGCAACACAGTGGAACAGGAGACAGTATAAATACCAAAAAATGGAATTTAAAAAAACAAAAAAGACAAAAAGACACCTTTAGCCGAAATTATATAATTCCATCAGGAAAAAGCTGTTAAGCAACAAATTTCCAAGAAATCCTATAAACAATGCAAACTGTTCAAAAATGGAACCACTATAAATAAATTAGCAATGAATTTACTGATGGATAAAATTATGTATGGAAGCAATGTAACAAATGGAGAATGCAGAAAAAAAAAACAGGTCTGTCAAACCCAAACCGGGACTGCCGCGAATCTTAGAGAGAAGGGGGGAAAAAATCTTCTGGGCCTGGGCCAAACCTGCTAAACGCCATATTAGCTAGCGCTAACATATGGGAAATTTCTTTTGTCCAGTATAGCCACCATGTGGATATCTTGTGTTCTTTAAATTGCATATCAGTCAAATTTTTCAAAAATTATCATACTCCACTTGATTTTTTTAATGCCGTAAGCATTCATTGTGCTTTGTATTTTTTAATATGGATTTAGTTTTTTATTACCTTTTCTTTCCCTGCCCTTAGTTAAAAAAATATTTTCACTTTAAAAGAAAATGATTAGAGCATGATAAATAGATTTAAATTCAAGGTAAATGGATTGAATTCTTTTGAATGTTTTATTTGTTGTCAGACCCTCCTCTTTTTATTTTTAACGTACAAGGATACGCTAATTTACTAATTTTATGCTTTAATAAAATCTTAAATGATGTATTCGTATTTAAGAAACGACTTGATTAATCTTGCAGTGTTTATATCAGAAAATGTCTTCATATGAAGTAAATGAAAAAATGTATGAATGAAATATAATTTTGCAAAATCACTTTTCAAAATTGCGAGCAAATCACTTTTGTTCAAAATATTTGTCAGTATATTACAATTTGGAATATCAACTTTAATATTGCTTTAATTATTAAAGATCAATGTTGATTTTTGTAACTACACCACCAAAGAAAAGGAAAATAATGTACCCCTTTACATTTATATTCCTGGATATGCAGTGTATAAAATTAAATATCACTTGCAGTGTCACTCTGGTGTTAAGCCTCAAACAAATCAGTTTTGTTTGATGTCGCAGAAGAAACAACAAAAAATTATCTGCTTGACATTAATAGGGGGTGATTAAGCAATCCCAATCTAGAAATTGAGAAAGCTTTTGCAATTTTTCATAAAGTGTTTCAGTTTATTTTGAGAGATCAAGAAAAATTATTGTTTTTGACAAATGTGAAAGGTGTTTTAAAAAATGCAGTTCAACAAAAGCTTCCAGAATTTGACAAAATGAATGAAGAATGTGAAAGCTTCAATCATCCTATGATAGAACTAATTTTAAAATGCGTTTCTGCCTTTTTTTAATATACGCACACAGATGAACAATTATCCAAGTGTAAACGGAAGAACCAAACGTAAGTGCACGATTAAACTTTACAGCACTAGTAAATTTTAGTGCTGTAGAATAATTTTTTTGATATTAAGTTATCAAGTAAGAAAATAAAAAGCTAGTTACATTGATGAGCGATGAAAATTTTTTTATATGCCTAATAAAGTCACATCGAATTCATTAGGGGGATGGGGGCAGTGGGGGATCCACAGGGGGGGGGGCAATTGCCCCCCCCCCAACAGACTTCGTGTTTTTTTTTTTTTTTTTACTATTAGGTTGCATACCAAAATAAATCGTTTTTGTTTGAACACTTTCTGAAGAATAATCTAATTTTTTTTCAAATTCAAAATTTATATATTAAATTTTTTTTATTTATGCTCAAAATTTAAATGATAAATGTTAAAAATTGAAAGCATATTTCCTTCTCAGCGTTTGTTTTATATCGTTCGAAGGTGTAATCATTCCTGCATATTTATAACTGGTGCCATACATACGTTTAATTTTTGCTCCAGGGGGGGGGGGGTATTACATATTCCCTTAATTTGCGGTTTTTTAGTTGATTGATATGAAAATACGGGTTTTTTTTTCTCCTTTATCTATTTGATAAGTTTAATTATTTTACATATAAATGTGAGTTGATGAAGTCAGTAGCATTGCTACGGTGGCGCGGATGGGTTTGCCCCAGGTGGCACCCGAAATTGATCTTCAACTTTTTTTGAAAAATTTAAATGCTTCAATTCTAAAAAAAATTCCCCAACATTTCAATTTATATTAAAAATTATTTTGCAGGGCGGGGCTAAGCCGGGTGACACCCTCTAGAGTGTGACACTAAAATGAATATGAGAAATTTCGATGTTTCAATTCTGAATTTTATTTCCAACATGAAAAAAAATATATATATATTTTTTCTATCAAACATATTGGTCTCACTAGAAGGGCGTAAGAGTTCCGGAAAAATGTAAATACCAACAGAAATTCGCATATGTTTTATAATCTCTCAAATGCATTGGTATCAATACGAGGGAAACGTTTATTTCGGATGATATCCCTCTCGCGGGGGGGGGGGGACAATTTCGTTTTGTTTATGAATATTGTATGAACTTCGTTTCTTTCATCGAACATTGAATAAGGTTTTTTTTCGCCTTCGGTTGATGGGGAGGGGTGAGGGGTGATAGCTCAGATTACCACCCCGGTTGACATCCAAGTTTGCTACGCCACTGATTAAGTGTAATTTAACAATCCTGTAACAGAATATGGTTTTTTAACAGATCAATTTTTTTTTAAATTGTTAAAAGATCTTTTCTGTCTCTTGTATTTTGCATTTCCTAGTAAAATCTTATTCAAACAAAAGTAAACTACACTTAAAACGTTTTATTTTGATCATAAATTTATTTTAATACTGGTTAAATAGTGGAAAATTATGTTTTGTATAACGAAAATTAACCGCTTTATTTGCTTCTGGTTCTATCATAAAAGCAATTTTTGTTACAAGATTTATTTCGATATATCTTTATTTAAACTTTTGTTTCGCGTTTTTTACTGCCGCTATTTGTAGTTTTTTCTTCTTCTTTAAACTTAAT
This sequence comes from Uloborus diversus, assembly GCF_026930045.1. Classification (NCBI taxonomy): domain Eukaryota; kingdom Metazoa; phylum Arthropoda; class Arachnida; order Araneae; family Uloboridae; genus Uloborus; species Uloborus diversus. The sequence continues at coordinate 210,725,073 of NC_072732.1, read as the reverse complement.
CTTGTTTAATTTTTTTTATATATCTCGCTATCAGTTTTAATTTCTTCGCTTTACAAATTATTGTTACTATTGCTAATATAATAAAATTATTATTGTTGTTATTACTGTTATTATTTTGACTTATTTGTGAAACTTCAGTTAATACTTTACAATACAAACTTTTACAATACAATAAACGTTACTTTACAATAAACAATAGTCAGAACTTTCAGTCATCTCCGCGTCATAGATGTTTTATAATTTCAGATAACTTTATGTAAATAGTAAATAATTCCAACTCAGCAGTTTTTAATCGTTTGCTTTTGTGATGTGTGTTTGTGTGTGTTTGGTAGTTGCTTGTTTTCATTTTTTCTGCAATCATTAGACATTATTTTTATTCAAAAACGTATTACCGAGGAGATTCATAGAAATGCCTCATAAATCCATGTCATATCGATCTCTGAAAATCCCACGGTACATTAGAATGGTACTTTTTTTTCATTCCATAATAGGATGAGAGAAAATATATAAAAAATGGTGATATAAGGTAACGTATTTCCTTTATTTGTAAGACTCAATTTAAAAGCTCATGAATGATCTTCGCAACGAAATAGCTTTTGTGCGTCCAATACTTTTGAGCGCATGTGAGAACGGATGGGATGGAATCATAGGCGGCTCGTGGGAGCAACTGCCCCTCCTTTTCAAAAACAAAGGGGCACTGCCCCTCCGTTTTTCTAACTTCAAAGTTATAGATTGACTGGAAAATGCTGGTGCTGATCGATTCACGTGTTTAAAGAAAGAAGAACTGACTTAATAAGGGTACTTTAAATGTTTGTCACGTTTTTTGATGAAATTAAATTGGAGCTTTGAATCGAAAGAAGGAATTCTACTGTTGATATTTGTCTCGAGATTTCAGGTCGTGTCCCTAGGTTTTTTTTTTTTTGAGACGATCATTTAACCAACAACAAAAATACCATAGCCCAATTTTATAAAATTTAAAATAAAATAATAAATAAATAAATAAGGACGCTGCCCGCATCCCCCTCCCGTGACTTCTCTGCCCCCCCCCCCCAAATTTTTTGTAGACCAATCGCCCATGGATAAAATCACCCCTCCCAAAACAGGCCTCTGGATCCGCCACTGGATGGGGGAGGGGTGAGAGAGTAAAGCCCAAACATACTTTCCAGCAAGGGCGCCCATAAGCAAAATTGTAAGGGGGGGGGGGCCTCAGATATTTTCCTCATGGGTTAGGAGGGAATTTTCTCCATGGAAACCGATTTTAGGACAGATTAGAGTCATTAAAATATTTCATTTTTAATAACTTATTCATTAATGGCTGAAGAATAAATGTTTTTACTTTTTTGCAAAGAAGAAAGTACCAAAAGCAAGGAAGTTATAATTTCAAAAGGGGGACTCAAGCCCCTTATATGGGCACCCTTGCTTTCCAGTGAAGCCTCTCAGGAATGCTATTATTTTTTTAGAAGGTGAACATGACTCTGATTAAAAAAACGCAATTCAAAATGTTAAAGTGAACTAAATAATGCAGGTTTTCCATTCAAAATAACACATTAAAAGTTTTTATTCATTCTAGGAACATAAAGTTTACAAGAACAACAATTGCTAGTCATTTAACTAAAAAAAAAATATTCATAGAAAAACGAAACTTTATGAAAACATCACTCAACGAAACGTCGAGTTTCATCGCTTAACGAATCGCCCGTTCTGCGAGGACCAGGTCCATAAGATTCCCCCCCCCCCTTCTCTCTAAGATTCGCGGCAGTCCTGGTCAAACTTATAGGGGAAGGGATTGTCTGCTCATAATCCTTAGTGCAAAGTTAATTCAAATTATTACTTCTAATGCTATCCCATTCGAAGTATGGAAGAAAAAGGACTCAGATTCAAATTTTGTTGCTTTTCACTTTCCCTTTAAATTATTTTAACATTAACTAGACAACATGACTAACTCATTTAAATATAAAATTAGAAAAAGAAAAAAGTCCTCATAATATTGTCGACACCATGCCAAACTAATGAATGTGAAAATTGGCATTTTTTAGAAGAGCCAAAACACTGAATCCAATTTTTTCCCACTCGACACATTTAGTTAATTTCAATGTTTTAATTTTTATAGATAACTTTAGGAGTAAAAAAATTATCATTTGAAGTCGTTCTAACCAGTAGCTCTTTTTGAGTACTATGACAAACATCGAATTTAAAAAATGATATTTTTCACATGCGTTAGTTTAGCGTAGTTCATAAATATGTAAAGTCAAATAACTGCTTATTTTGCAATAAAATATGCTTCTAAAAAACCCAAATTATCTTCATTTGAACATTTAAAATAGTGATTAATAACATACAGAAAATGATTGAAATTAAATTTGGTGCAATATTAATTTTTGAAGTTTTACGCCACATGAAATAAGCAATAGTTAAAAAAAAAAAAAAAAAACTGTAAATTAATTTATTGTTATCAGTGTTTGATAATGGTAAATAATAGAGCAGGAACATTAAGGATTCTGTACTTTCAGGTTAATAAACTTGACGTTTATTAACAATGTTGTTAGCTAGTGCAGATAAGAATTTTCTTACTATCTTTGTAAGCAAATCAGACACATCAGGAAAATAATTAATCATCAGTTTATAATGTATACCAAACAAAGATAAGAAACTAATGTCATATACCCCACCCTTGACGACTTTTTCCTGTTGGCGCCAAGAAAGCGTCACCAAGAAAACGAAGTATGACGATAAATGCCATACATCGTTCTTAGCGATGCTTTTTTAGCGCCAACAGGAAAAATTCAAATAACAAACATGATTAAAGCACTTCAGAACACAATATGCAAAAACAACATAAAACCAGAGCAAAAAACATCACGAATATTTGCTTCAAAAATACCAAAAACTAGAAAGCTTTTGTACAAAGAAAAAATACTAGAAGTTATTTAAAATGCTTAAATTAACAAATTACTATCGCAGCTGACCAAAGAAATATGTACCAATAGAAATAAAAGCTGTTTTTCAACATGCATTTCATCGAACAAAAAATTTTCTCATACGCTACTGAAAAAGAGCTAAGCGATTCAATATGCGATGTTTAAAGCGGAAAGCATCCCCGAAATATAACTATTTCAGCCAAAAAAAAGCTTAGTTATTCAAATTTCGATGCATGAAAAGTAAAAATGTCTGGACAGAACATCCAAACATAAACAATACAAAAATACCATACATTAATTTGCTATCCAGAAATGCTTTCAAAATACCTACCAAAAATATCTACTATATTTTACACAAAATAACACTTCATATTTTTATAAAACGCTAGAGTCAACTTATTTTCAGAAATTCAGTATCTAAAGCTGGCACGTTTATAGAATATGCCTGGAATAAAACTTGACATCGATACGTAAGAATTAACTTGTAGAGTAAAATAACCGTATTATCTTTGTAAAATAAATTTATATGCAATAAAAGTGAAGTTAAAAACTACAAGAAACCCACAAGACTTTCTAAAAACATAAGGAATTTTGGAAGTGAGAGTTTTTTTTCTTTGAATTCTAAAACGAGGAACTTACCTTTATATTGCATAAAATCATCACACTCAGTCTGAAACACAACAACATATTAAATGATGGCGCCTTACAGAGACACATCCCAAGTTGGATTTTACTTTTAATTAACGGTCAAGTTTGAAGAAACTGGCATTCCTAATATTTATTCATCAAAACACAATTACTGAATTCAAACCAACACAAAATAAGCTTTCCTATAAGGTATATTGCACGAAAAAACAAGAATACATCCAACGTGAAAGGGCTGCAAGTAAACAAGTTTGAACAGATCTAAGATTGCCTTCGGGTTGCCAAACACAGGATAATTTCACCATGGATGAAATGATTAAAAAATTATCGTCTCATTGGCGAGAAAAATAATTCAATTTTGTGCAAAAAATCGGATGTCACCAAATGGGGGAGGGGGGGGGGGTATATCACATCTGTACCCAAAGATAAATATATAAACCAAATAAAAATATTAGTTAAAAAAATTAACCAAATATTCGATATTCGGCAAAGTATGGCATTGAGTGCATCCCTTACAAAAAGCTTATTATTTTTTTAAAGAAAAAAAACCCATGCCTATTTAACTTTGAGCTGCAAATGCTTTTCTTAAACATTTTGAATATTTAAAAACCATTTTGTACTTTAAATCAAAATTAACCGCAAAATTATCTAAGAATCAACATTAAGAGACACATTTCAAATATTAGACAAAAATGAAAAATGATTAGATTCAAATATGATTTTAATTTTATTCATACTATTAGAGGCAAAACTTTTAATCTAAATCAAAAGAATTTACCAAGTTTTTCTAAACATCTCGTAATTTTCTAGAACGTGTAACAGTGTTGTCGATGAGAAGATTTTTAACATCATTTGCATCTAGCGTTTCATACTTAAGTAAAGCTTCGGCAATGTTTTTATGTTCTTTGCTATGAGTTTTAAGAATATTCTTTGCTCGTTCGTACGACTCTAACAGAATTCTCTTGATTTCTGCATCAATTACTTCAGTCGTTGACTGAGCTAACTCGCTGACAACAATTAAAGAATTTTTATCTTCATCAAAAGTACGCACACCAACTTTGTCGGACATTCCCCAAACCTTTACCATTTGAGTTGCGATGGCCGTCGCTTGTTTCAAATCACTCGATGCCCCTGAGGTTATTTTTTCATGTCCGAATATGAGTTCTTCAGCAACCCTTCCTCCCATCAAAGTGTCCAACTGAGCGAGCATTTGGGATTTCGTAACGTGGTAGTGTTCTTTTTCTGGTATATAGGCTGTATGTCCCAGAGATGGACCCCTAGGGATGATAGTTACTTTGTGCAACGGATGAGCATCTTTAGTGTAATGAGCTACAAGGGCATGACCAGCTTCATGGTAAGCGGTTATGACGTTCGCTTCTTCGTCTGGAATCCGAGACTTCCGTTCCGGTCCCATCAGAACTTTATCTCTCGCATTCTCCAAGTACAGCATGGACACAGCATCAGCTTTGTCGATGGCAGCCCTCAAGGCGGCTTGGTTGACCATATTTTCTAAGTCTGCACCGGTGAAACCAGTTGTACCACGGGCTAGGACCTCAACATCCACGTCTTGAGCAACCTTGACTTTGCCCAAGTACAGCCCTAGTATCTCTTTGCGACCTTGCAAGTCTGGTACAGTGACGGTGATCTCTACATCAAAGCGGCCAGGACGCAAGAGGGCTTTGTCTAAATCGTCTCTTCGATTCGTTGCTCCCAAGACGATCACGCCCTCGTTTTGTCGAAAACCGTCCATTTCCGTCAAGAGTTGATTGATCGTTTGGTTGGCGTAAGGATGCAAAAGCGAATTACTTCGCTTTGCCCCGACAGAATCAATTTCGTCAATAAATATAACACAGGGAGCTCTAGATTTTGCACGGCTGAACAGATCCCTGACTCTACGAGCACCTTGACCAACTAATATTTCATCAAACTCTGGTCCTGCAGCATGAAAAAAGGGAACATCTGCTTCACCAGCAACAGCTCTAGCCAGCAAAGTTTTTCCTGTACCTGGTGGACCAACCAAAAGGACACCTTTCGGTAATTTCCCGCCAAGAGCCGAAAACTTCTCTGGATTCCTCAGAAATTCAACTATCTCTTGCAATTCTTGTTTAGCTTCATTTACACCTTTAACGTCTTCAAAAGTAACATCTATTTCTTCAGGATAGACTTCATTTGCCGTGCCCATGAATACCCTACGAAATGAGCCGCTCATGACAGAAGATAATATGTATAAAATGAGTATGATTCCCAATAGATCCCTAAATATGTTGAACATGCTGAGTTTAGAGCTTGTTTTTTCTTTAGTGTCGGCTGCAGTGTAACCTTCAGCAAAAGCTATCCGTAAGCGTTGTTGTTCTTCAGTGGATAAACTTTCATCAGAGAGCAATGTTTTCAATTTTCCACTTTGTTCTGCTTCAGTTGTCTTGCTCTTTTCTTTAACTCTCCAGCCCTTCAACAAAGGCATACGTTCAGTCCAAGCCATAGCAGCTCCACTATCAGAGCTAGTTCTCAAGCCTGAGACCTTTTTAAACGTCCTTGTTTTAAATCCTCGTGTACTTTGCATTATTTGAGAGGCTAAATACAATTGACGATGAGAGGTGAGCTTACTTTGGGGCATCAAGTACTGTCGGTGCAAATCTGCTTCCGGAAAGCCATATTTATTCTCAAAAAATGTGTCAAATGATGAATAATGCACAGGACGAAAACTTATACGTTCAGCATTCAGCATATTGTTTTTGGCAATTAAATAATTACATAAACTCAGCAGTTCCGGATCAAGGTTTCTCACAGCTTCTTCAAAACTTTTTTCACAATCAATTGGTAGGGAATCAGATGCAGTGTGCCTCTTACCTTTCAATTTTACGCTAATTTTATTAGCGTATCCAGACAAAATATAAGTGACATTTTTGAAAGGGACAACAAATTGAGACAAAGAAGTGATCGGAGAACCAAACTGAAACATGATTGGAAAATATATCACAAGGTTTTCGTTTACAAGATAATACTGATGATATATGCCGGCCTAATGACTTGGAAGTGCAACGTTATACAATCAAGGAGATTATATTACATAACAAGAATTACGTGAAATCATGAGCATGTTATGAAAGTTACACACAAAAAATGTTATGTTAGGAGGCAAACTTGATATTTGGGCTTTACTTGAACACTATAACACAAGTTTTTAATCATGATGAAACATTTTTCGTATTTCCAGCAGGATCATGTAAATATCGGAAGATCAAAGTAGCAGTGACAGGTGTGATTAAATCCCCAGTGTAACAAATACCCTTCAAATATTTAATGTTGTCATCATAGGTGCTCAATAATTCGTTATTAATTCGAAGAAAAATAAAACAATACAAGCGAGTACTAAATTTATTTCTTGTGCTTGAGTTTAGATCTAAAAACATGAGAAACAACTACATCGGGTCCAAATGAAGATGGAGATTGAAAACCACGTGATCACTACCTTGTGCAGCAGATGGTGTTGTCAAGTGATTAAGTTTGGATTAAAAAATACACTTTCAAAGCCATATTGAACAAATGAATGCACATATGTATGTTTTTCATGTAATTATATTAAGTAAAAATGAGAAAAGAGCGGTTTGATTTCGAATGAAGACTTTTCAGTGGTGCAGGGATGGATTCCAATTTTGCTTTTGGAAAAGACTATCATTGAAACATGATTTTAAGAATTAGAAGGGGGGGATCATAACTCGTCGAATATGTAGTTCTAGGATAACTCGTCGCTTTAAGGGTGACAGGACAATAAAAGTGACTTTCCATTATAATTCCCACTTGAAGCCACGTCATATAATTCAAAAATTGAGCTTCTATACGCATTATTCATGCTGCCATCTAGCGGCTAGATATACAAGCATTCAAAAATGAAGCTTCCAGAAAAAATTTGCTGAGGTCAAGGCCCTTCCCCTCCCCAAATTCCCCTCCGCCAGGGTTTACCAAAGGGGGGAGGGGGAGGGGGAGACGAGCGAGACAAGCGCCCCAGGTGCAGGGGTGCCCACAGGGGGGGATTATGGCGCAGTTGCGCCATCAAAATTTTTGGGGGGGATATTTTTTCCGAAAAGTTTTTTCTTTAGAACATGACATTTTCGAATTTTGCAAAGAAAAAATATTTAAACTCATTCAACAAGAAATTGATGCATTAATAATGCTTTTTTCACGTACTCTTGAGGGCAGTCTCCGTCCCCCCCCCTTCCCCGCTGTTTTTCAGAAGTGAGGCCGCCAATTTCATTTTAGCGATGAAACTAACGAAGAAAAAGGGAAACTTCGTTGTTTTAAAAAATTAAAACAGTAACTATAAATGAACACTTTAAATAATGGTGGCAAAAGTGTTTTTTTTTTTGTGAAATTTGAATAGAAAATGTAATCTTAAAATACAATTTAGGAACATCCATGATTCTCTTTCTAAGTAAGATCTGCGGAAATGTACGCTTCAAACATTTTCATCAGTGATAGGAGAGACGTAGCCAAAATGAAAAGAAGAGTGGGGAACTCCAAACCCTTCTTTTTACATCCCCAAAGCTGGCCTGTGAGTGACTTTTTAAAAAACTTAGGTTTTGAAAAACTCCCGGGATAACGTTCTCAAACTCCATCCCTTACCCTAACGTCATTAAAGATGGCCTCACCTGAGAACTTAGGACTGCAATTTCGAAAAACCGTGAGAGTGCTCCCAAAGTAACCTCCGAGAAACGCCCTCTAAATTAATCATTCATCACCATTATCAAGGCCGAATAAATTTCGTCTTTTCTACTTTAATTTAAAAAAAAAAAAAAAAAAATCGCTGAGGTTTCCCGAAACTTGTTCTCCAAATATTAACGAAAATCTTCAAGAATTTCATTGTAAAAGGCTTCAATTCATAAAATATTTCGGGGAGATATCCAAAACCTTTTACCCCTCTAATATTATTTAAAATCGTCTACGATTGCGTTAACTGAATTTCAATTTTAAAAAATTTCCAGGGAAAGACTCTCAATCTCTCCACCCATTCACATTACCAAAAATCTTCTAAAACTGCAGTTTCAACAGATAGAAATTTTTTCGAGAGAATGCCTCCCCCCCCCCCCTTTTCCTCTCTCTCGCCAACGTCATCGGAAAATGTCGTAAATCTCTCTTTTAGTGCTTCATTACGAAACATTTCTGGTCGCGAGCACCTTCAAAACTTCCCCTCCCCCTTTTCATCGAAGGTTGGATTAAATTACGTTTTCGGAGCTTTAATTTCAAAAAACTGGCGGTGCACTAAATTTTCAACAAAAAAAAGTCTACAATCGCGTTTTTAAGGCTTCAAAATTTTAAAAAATTTCGGGGGTGGGGGCGCATCTCTTTTCCTTAATCCACCATAGATCGTCTAAAACTGCATTTTTCGAACTACAATTTTAAAATTTTTCCCGGGGGAGAACCTCCGGACCCCCCCCCCCCCTTATGCATGTTACAATAAGAAATCATTCACAATTGGAAATGCGTGCTTGGAGTTTGCGTTTTGAAAAATTATAGAACGATGACCCCAAGTCCCTTTTCCTCCCTCAACATCACTACAGATCGTCTAAAACTGTTTTTCAAATAACAATCTTGGAAATTTTCGGGGGAGATGCCCTAGATCCCCTCTTCTGAACATAATTAAACATAACGTACGATTGTTTTGGAAACTTAAATTTGGAAAAAATATCGGGACCTCATCTCCCTTTCCTCCCAAACTTAAAATATAGTCTAAAACTGTTTTTATGTCTTCAATTTAGAAATAATGCAGGAAGGTAGCCCTCCGAGATCCCCTAATTCTGACCGAATATTATCCTTACGATTAAACTTATATTGCTAGTACTAAGGTCTAGTAATATGAGTATCCCTGATAAACCAGAAGCCAAATCTTCTCTCTCTCTGCACATTAAAACGTGCGTTTGAAACAATTAAGGACCCGCCAAAACGTACACCCCTCCCCTCCCAGAAGTTTTTTGACCTAGCGACGGCTCTGGTACTCTTTCAAAAATTTAATGACCGTGTTTCTTTTTCAATGAACTGAACACATCACAGACGCTATGGAGTTGGTGTCCGTTTCAAAGCTGGATCAGACGATTTGACTTCTTTTCAATTTTTTATGCATTTTCTGGAAGTAGAACAATTCTGCATGAATACGTGTGACAGTGATGAGAGTCATCTAAAACTGCGTTTATAGTACTGCAATTTTGAAAAATTAATAGGAGAGAGCCCCTGATTCCCCCTCTTTCCTTCACACGATCAAAGACAAGCCTAGAATTGCGTTTTTTGAGTATCAATTTCAAAAAACTGCCGGGTTAAAGGCGCCGAAATTCACTTTCCACGAATATTATAAAGATCAATCAAAACTGCGTTTTTAAAGCTAAAAGTTTGAAAATTTAAGTGGAAAATTAAGTGCCCTCCTTCACCCCCTCTCGTCAACATTATTAAAAAATCGTCTTACATTTGGTTTTCAGGGCTTTTAACTTTGAAAATTTTTCTAGTGCGAGTCCTAGGATCTCTTCATTTTCTAACTTTACCATATATAGTCTAAGACTGCGTTTTTAGAACTGCAATTTTGAAAACAAAGGAGAGCCCTCCTTAACACAACGTTAGAATATCTACAATTGCAATTTTTAAAGTTTCAATATTGAAAATTTACCGGAAGGGGCCATCAAACCTTTTATCCCCCTAACACCAGAGATAGTCTAAAACTGGTTTTAAAACTACAATTTTGAAAATTTTCCAGGGAAGAAACCCCAGGACCCCCTATCTAAATGACGATCAAGATTTATATTACATACATCCAGTAATGACTCCATTCTTAGCCAGAAAGTTGAATCCACTCTCCCTGTAATTATTCATACGTTCGAAAAAAAAAGGTGTAGCGAAATTCAGGGGTACTCAAAACTTGTTTACTCAAGGTCCCCGCTGTAAACTTCGGGAAGACAAGGTGGATCAACAATATTTCAGTTCAAATGGCATTTGTTAGCGCTCCTCCCTCCCTTCCCGTGAATTTGACTAGAAATTTAACACTCTAAAAACTATTATGTTTAACCCGATTCGAAAGCGAGAATTTTTTTTTTTTGGGGGGGGGGGAGAATTTGCGCCATTGAGCTTGGGGGGGGGGGGATGGGCACCCCTGTGTCGTGTATCATATGGATGTATAGTTATAGAACCACAAAATAGAGGATCAGTGCAATAATTCTCTATTTTTTCCTTATGGCACGAAAATATTATTCCTTTCTCTCAGTCTCCAAAACATTCGTTTCCTTTGTACCATTGAAGCAGATGCAATTTCTGAGAATATAACTGTTTAAAATCAAACAAAAGGCACTTCTACTTTGTCTAGTTCATACCGAATTTCTTGGAATTCTGCCTCTGCGTGCAGTGACGTAACCAGAAAAAAGTTTAGGGGGGCACATTGAAATAACAAAAAACAAAGAAATAATTTTTTGATTTGATAGGAAAGCGGTAGTGGTTGGAGGGGGGGGGGGGGGAGGGGTTATGGTCAAAATTTTGAAGCTTTTAGTTTCAAAAGCCCAATTTTAGACTTTTTTTGCAGATGCTGCGGGGGAAAAAGATAGAGGGGTTTCAACGGAAATTTCTAGAAATTGAATCCTTAAAAACGCAACAATAGGCCGTGTTTATTGACGTTAAGGTTAGGGAGGGAGCTCAGAGACTGCTTCCAATCAGTTTTTTTTTTTTCAAAAATAGATTGAAATCAATTTTCTTTCTTTCCCCTACAAGTTTTCGAAATTAAAGTTTCAAAAACGAAATTTTAAATAAACTTCGAAGATTTTATGGAAAGGAAGATTAGGAGCAATTCCCTGGAAACAAAATTTTCAAAATTACGGTCCGGAAAACTTAAGCAATGTTTTACATTCAGGGGCTATTCCACTTAAATTTTTTGTAAGTGTCGTTTAAAAAACCCATTGCTTGTAATATTAAAGAAAGGGGTGGTGTGGGGACTCTTACCCGAATCTTTTCTTAAACTCAAAGTAAGTTTTCGAATTAAAGCTCCAAAAACGCAATTCTGATCTATTTTCGTGTTTGAAGGCTTTCCCCTAAAATTTACAAATATTTGATCAAAAGAATGGCATCTTGTTTTTAACATATATCAAAGCCTGTATTAAGTTGGTACAGGTAAAACCCAAAAAACTCCCGAAAAGGATCATTGGATGAATCCAGCTTGAAATTTAATTTTGATGTAATTTACTTCGATAAATACATTTGCTATTTATAATCAGAAAATTATGTATTCGTGTTTTTAGTTTGATCAATGTGAGTAATTAATGCGCGATTCTCGAAAAAAATGTCCCGTGCGTAACGCTAAGTTTTTTTTATTTTATTCAAGTAACTATTCATTAAACACGAGATTAACTGTTGTGCTTTGGTAGTATATTAAAGCATGTATTATTCCCCAAGAGCATTATTTTTTGAAGGCTTTGGTTAGCTGTAAAAACTTAGCGTTACGCACGGAACTTTTTTTCGAGAATCGCCCTACTTCAGTTTTAATTGTTTGCTTTTTATCTTGTGGGATAACACTTTACTAGATAAATATTTGGATTCTTAACATTTCCATTTTTCGAAAAGTTTCTGGGGTATTAATGTTTTATAAATACTATTAGAAACAGATACATTGATTGTGTTCTAATTTTGTTTTATGCAAAACCCTCTGATTGTTCTATTCATTAATATGTAGAAATGCAACTACGCGTTCACGCATATGATGTTGTAACTAACTTGATTTTTCTGCGTGTATAGGAGGGGGGGGGGGGGCGCCAGGAAACTATCGCCCCGGGCGCGGTTAGCTGTTCGAACGGCACTGCCCTCTGCCTGATTATTGAACTCAAGGCCTGACTACTGAATACCATGGCATAGGACCTCCACTGTTTAGGGTCAAAATAGTTTCAGTCGATGGCTTAAAATTGTCAGTTTTGACTACATTTGGAGGGTCCGAAAAAGTGCTTGGCCTTGGGCCCCAAGATGTCTTAGTCGGGCCTTGGTGGCGAGTAAATTAATTTTTCTAATATCTCCAAGATATGAATTAATGAATCAGACAAAAATAAATGTAATCTAAATTTGCTTGAGAAAATAGAACGAATTAACAATTGAGCAGTTTATTGCAACAGCAATGATTTGAGACTATAGTTACAAGCACCCTTTGCAGAATTAAGGCACTGTAATCAGTCAAAATATTTTATTCAATGTTCTTTATTGTTACATAGATGAAAAATCATGTCCCGATTGAAATATCAAGAGGCCCCTTGTATTCAAACTTTATAAATTTTGACATTGGCTTTAACAATTTTAGCCATCGACTAAAGTAATTTCAGTCATTTGGGGTCCCCTAAGGATTGGGGATCCTATGCCACGGCCTAGTTGGCTTTTTCAGTAATCCGGCCCCTGGAAACAATCTTCTTATTCAATGTTTTAATTTGAATTTGGCATTGCAAAAATTCAAAATTTTTTCTTTAGAATCTCGAGTTTTCATTTGCTACATTTTACACAGTCATGGAATATTTATGCTTTGTTGTCACTAAAAAGCTCGACAATAAGCTTAAAACAGTCAGCTAAAAAGGTTAAAATAATCCACCAAATAATTCCAACAAGTCTTTAAATAACATCAAATGTTTCTATTAAAAGATACTGCCAACTCTATTATTTATTGCCGATCTTGTCAAGTGACCACGTTACCGTAACTCATCTATGTCATTTTATAGTGAGATATACCAGCGTCCGGGTCCCTAAGAAAAAGCAGTCACGCAGAAAAAATCGTTCTATTACTCCTGTCCACATTTTGTGGAAGTGTAAAGATGTGAGACTTTTTCGTTCGTAAGATTTGCTTTCAGAATTCGAAGAAAAATCGCGCAAGTAATCGCCATTGATATAAAGAATTTTCTTGACACATTGTTGTAATGAGCTAAGATTTTTTTTAATTCTTTACTTTGTTCTAACTAAAGAAATGATTGTCGTCACTAAGCAAGAAGGTCTAATCTTCTTTTGTGTTTATTGTGAATATAGTGATTATCTTTACTAATAATAAAGCTGGATGTTTGTGTGTCTAGATCTCTGATTGTCTGTTACGAGCATAGCGGCCAGTGGGCCAGTCCGTTCGGCCGATGTTCATAAAATTTGGCACAAAATGAGTTCGTAGCATAGGAGTGAGCATCTTTCTTTCTTTTTTGGTGATTATTGCACCTTTTTATTTTGACGAAAACTACCATCTGAGTGTCTTGCCTCCTGTGTACGCATGATATATTTTTTATTACAGTGCGTAATATGTATGAACTACACATGAAAGAATTTACATCACAAAGAGGGGAAAGAACATCCGGAGCGAGGGTACGAGTCGAACCCACCGCCTCAAAAGTGTGAAGCAATCGCTTAGACCACTCAGCTACTGAGGCCTTGAGTGAGTACCTTGGGGCAATTTTTCGAAAATTCGATTTTGTTCTTTTTCTATTCCAATTTTAAGCTGATTTTACCGAGTGAATTACCATAACATGGAGGAGTAAATTACCATAACATGGACGAACAAGTTATCATAACATGGACGAGCAAATTAACATATTGGCGAAAAATTCATCATTATATTATTAGTAAGTATACAGGCGAATCAAATGACCTTTTAATTATCTACTACGGGCAAAGCCGTGCGGGTACCGCTAGTTATCTATATAACGAGTCGTCGATAACAAAATAATTATTATTTAAAATTTAAATCAAGTTTTTAAGTTGCCTGTATTGTAATCTTCGATATTCTGGCATACATATAAGGTAGCTTAATTTAGAAGATAAACGTTCTATTTGTATTTAGAACCAAAGAGATTTTCTTTCTCTACAGAAATTTGTTAATACTACAAATGAAACTATGGGTAGCATTATTTTTTATTCTAGACTGTCAGAATATATAGATTGATGAAGTACACATCACTCACCAATGTGAAAATGTTAAACAAAAAATAGAGATATTGCTTGTACAATGTGCTAAATATTTTTATGAATATTTAAGTACTATTTTCTGAAATGAATCGTTTCTGAGCCTAAGTAAATAAATTAACAGTGTATGTTAATTGTTTCAAAGTTTACTCATACTTGTTGTTTCTTAACTTAGAGGTTAATTTAACTTAAGTCCAGAATACAGACGATGCAGTGCAAGTACAGCGCTCTTGGAACATAATGGGGGTTCAATCGAAAAATAACTTCGGAAGTAGAGAAGATGACGAATGCTGAGACAAACATTTTTATGATTGCTCATTAACACGTAACTGGGCTTGAAAAGTACAGTCAACAGTTGATGAAAAAGGTTCAGCTCTTGCTAACAAACAAAACTATAATAGCGAAGAAATTTCCCTCGATTTGCTTCCTCCTACACTTTTATGTAGAATGGAAAATAGCATACAGAGTGAGCACAAATGATGGAACTAATTTCAAAACATCATATTTTCGAAAAAATTGCGCATATTCTTTATTTTTACTAATAATAACGCTCAAAGTTTGTCGGCATCTCTGTCATCGGGATATCTGTCTGGATCTCTGTGACGAGCATAGCGCCTAAACCTTTCGGCCAACTCTCATGAGTTTTGGTACAAAATTAGCTTGTAGCATAGAAATGTGCACTCGAAGCGATTTTTCGAAAATTCAATTTTGTTCTTTTGCTAGTTCAATTTCAAAAACATTTTACCGAGCAAATTATCAAAACATGGACGAGCAAATTACCATAACGTTAACTAGCAAATTACCATAACGTGGACGAGCAAATTACCAAAGCGTGGACGAGCGAATTACCATAACGTGGACGAGCAAATTACCATAACATGGGCGAGAAATCCGTCATCCATTATTTGTAAATATACAGGCGAACCAAATGACCTTTTAATTTTCTGTTACGGGCAAAGCTGTGCAGGTACCGTTACAACAGCAAGTGATGCACAATTTTAAAGAGAAATATACCAAGTTTTTTCCCCAAAAAATTTCAATTGCACAATGTGAGGTAAATGTATATAGAGTAGTCCCACATTATGTATGCTATGATAGATCAACTGAGATGTCTTACTGAAGGGGGCAATATACGCATCGTATCAGGGCCTGATTACCACCCAGGCCTACTGGCCTGGGCTTGGGGCCCCATCTTCCTAAAGGGCCCCAAATTACTTGAAGAACTATGCATAGCATTGTAACAACATGAAACATACATGCATTTTTAAAATAGTAATAAAACGTTATGACTTGTTAATTGAAAAAAAACCCTTCCTTTAAGGGGAATTTTATTCAATCAGCCAAAAAACGAATTTACTTTACTCACAATTATGAGGGGGTTCAAAGGGGGTAAGGGGGTTCATAATGCACATGATAAATGATTTATACATAGTTCTGCGATAAACAAAGAGGCTCCCAGAATTACTTTTCGACAAGCCCTATATATGTAAAACAAACACTGCAGATTCTTCTGGGGGCCTCCAAATTAACGTGAGCCTGGTGCCTCACTTTTAGTTAGTCGTGCCCTGCATCGTATGTAGGGTAACTGTACCCTACATTCGACAATGAAGTAGATTTTTATTCCTGCCCCGACGGGCCAAATACAGCGTATATGTAATGGGTCTACTCTCCATATGCTACATAAGTTGAGATAATACCCTTCCTGATTGGAACCATATACAGGGTGTTCCGTTTTAACCTGCAAGACCTTTATTTTCGCAACCGTTAGTCCTAGATATACAGTGGCTCCCAAAAGTGTTCGTACACCTACGACTTTCAATGAAATAAGCCCTTATCCATTCGTTAGAATTAATATTTCGGAATAGGTATTTTATTATAAGATCTATGCTCTATTTTTAACGAAACTACATGAAAATTTTTAATAAAACATTAAAACTTAATTTTAAAAAAATCAAAAACCAAAAAGTGCCGGAAATTTTATCTCACAAAAGTCTTCGTACACTTTGAAAAAATGTCAAAAAATTAGTAAATAATCTAACTTTTTACTAAGTTATTATTTAGTAGGATATCATGCAGTAACAACAGCAGCTTTTAAACGTCTGGGAATAGATTTCATTATTTTTTCCTTCTTTTTTTGTGCAATTTCTGAGTAAGTGTTCAGCCCGCACTACGAGTCTTACTGTTTCTAGTTGGCTTTTCGTTTCAATGGTGTATTTCCGTAATCTAACCACCAGATATCTCCAAATATGTTCCATTAAGTTTAAATCTGGCGATTGAGGAGATATTTCTAAGATTAAGGACAAATTTTGAGGCACCAAACGCAACCTGTGCTTCTTATCGTTATGTTGATAAAAAACAAAGTTGTTTCCGATTACCAAATTTTGGGGTAATAGTTTTAAATTGCTTTTTGAAATATTTAAATGAACAGCATAATTCATTATTTCATCAAAAAATTCCAAATTTCCAAGTCCTGATGCTGAGATGCACCCTCACACAAGAACACCTTCACCGTCCTGATTAACCGATCCAACTAAGTTCTTAAGATTAAATTCCTCATTTTTTTTCTTTCATTTACAATTATACAACAATTTAACCCAAAATGTTGAATTTATTTTCGTCTATAAGTAAGGCGTTGTTCCAAAACGTTTTGAGCTTATTTATCATTGATTTTACGACGGAAAGTGTAAGCTTCTGTTTTTAGCACGAACAAGAAAATTTCTGCGGGAAGAGGTCCCATTTAATCTAGCTAATCAGAGAACTTGGCGAACAATTTTAGGTAAAAATTAAACGTAAAATGTTTCATTCAATTCTTCAGAAACTTTTTCAGTTCTGAAATGTGTATTTTTCATATTTTTTTCAAACTGTAAACCTCCGATAACGCTTTGTTAACTTTGCCAGTTGACATTTTCTTACCTTGTTTTCTCTCCGATTCTTGTTTTTAAGGCATTTTATCAAGCCCTTCACTATAGAATGGTATAAATTAACCAATTTAGAGACATTTCAAACCAATTTAAGACTACTATGAGGGAAAAAATCAAATTTCGAATCGTGTTTGTTGTTTTTTACGCATAACTGCCATTTTAAAATAATAAGTAGAATATTAGGGAATAAATAAAAAAAAATTAAAGTCAAATGACTTTACAGTATCATTACAATGCAAAAATAATAAAAAAAAACCACATATGATAATTTTAATTATGAATTTATTCGAAACTATTTCAGTGTACGATGACTTTTGTGGCGTATTTTTTCTCTGTCTCTTCGTTTTTTGACAAATTTCAAGAATAAAATCTGGCAATATTCTAAAAAAAAATAATGGGTTTTATTCAAAATGGCATAGGAATGGTGTGAAAAAAAAAAATTGGACTCATATTCGAATTCAGCTTTGCGTAATTTTGGTTTTACTACAAAATTTCAAGGTGTACGAACACTTTTGGGAGCCACTGTATATACTTCCAGTTGCAAAAATGTTGAAAATCGGATTCCGAGTTAAGATATTGAATGTTTGAAGTAAAAACAAAAATAAGTAAAAAAATACAAAATTTACTTTTTTATACCGAACCTAGGTTCCCTTACTTATGTTTAGGGAAATAATCTCCATTGAAAAATAATTCCAACACAAAAATTTTGAAATTAGTACGACCAGTATTCACAGAGATATAAAACGCAGCGTTTTGTAATTTACACCACTTTTCACTCGCCGTCACACACGTCGGGCATATGTATTATAATGATTATACATCAAATTTATTATACACTAATATATCTTTAGAGTAAAGTATTTTTTTAACTATGGAACCTAAACCCTATTTTAACACTACTATTGATCCTTAATGCAAGCGATTTTTATTCCTGCGGTACTTGCGTGGAGCGAAACTCCAGCTTAAATAGAGGGCCTACTGTATTGTATATTATACAAATAGTTAAGATTTTCCTGCTCCATTTTTCGTCACAGCTCGGTCAACGTCATTGTGGTCTAATGGGTGAAAGTAATTTTTAATGATGGAATGGACGACAGAAGTTCAGCAACTGATTTGTAAAATAAGGTTGTGTTGTTAAATTTTAGAATGCATGCGACAAAATTGTAGTCTCTGTTGTAATCTGTATGAAACTAACATTAATGAAATAAGTTTGGTGCTTCTGGTCATTTTTTCTCAATATATGTATGTGTGTGTGTGTGTGTGTGAAAGGTGCAAGATCATTCAAATAAACAACAAAAATAATTACAAAAAACATGGCAAAATTTTTAATTAGAATGTCCTCTAGTTTAAAATCACTCTTGTGTTTTGAAAAACATCAATAAAAAGTAGATGAAACATTTCTTGTGTGTCAACACATCAGATGCACATTATATCTTCTGCAACGAATGTAATCTGAACAACAATATATATTATCACCAACCATATACATAGAGTTTGAGATGACAGAATCCATCTTTGAAGAATATGTATAGAGCACCACTAAATTGATTACACGGAGTTCACTGTCTCTGTTTTGAAACAATAAGCACTTGACCCAGGTAGCAAACTTCGTTTCATAAACGTTGTAAAGTGGCTGTAAAAGTTGTTACAACCATTTTAAAACGTTTGTGAAACGTTGTAAAATGGTTTTTAACGTCGTGACAACCATTTCAACCGTTTATAAAACGTTGTAAAATGTTCTTTTAACGTCGCGACAACCATTTTAAATGTTTACGAAACGTTATAAAATGGTTTTTAACGTTGTGGCAACCATTTTAAACGTTTATGAAACGTTTAAAACGCTACGTGTGCTACCAGGGGAGTCACATCGACGTTCCAGTTCATTCCGTGCCTCCCGAGTACTGTTGATGAAAGGAACTTTTCAAGGCCTTTGACTTGGCATCACACATCTTTGGAGGGAGCTGAAAGAACTCAGATAAATATCGGCCCGAGGCCCGTTTCGAGCGATAGTTGTTGATTGTGCAGACGATAGGGCCACATGAAAACGAGTTGCTTGATATTGAGAGATCACCCGGACAGTTTCGATGCGACCTCCTTACCCTGTACTCGCTGGAAGTTAATGTGGGCAGTGACAGTTCCTTGGCCAAGTGTGTACATCCTCTTCAGTTAGCGTAATGGTCAAATGAGCCTAAGTATTCCAGAGCTGCCCGGTAGCAGAACTGGTATTGGTCCTGGGAAAAGAAACGAGAAAAATGTTTTAGAAACGGAAGTATAGATGGATTCACACAACAGAAAAAATAATTAGTTCGGGTTAACTTAACATCCAAGAGCTGATTTAGTTTCTGAAAATTAGTTCTGTTTTGAAAAATAAAAATATTAGAAGAACAACTAGATTATCAGCAACATTTAGAGTTAGTTATATGAAAAATTTTTAGTTTGAAACAAGACGAATGTTTCTTACATTGTAAAGATTTCTGCATTTTGTTTTATTTTTCTCCTTTTTCATCAGCGGTCAGATATGCGTAAACCTTGCCAGCGGACAGCGTGCATTGCGTTGCCGACCCCTGTACTAGATCAGATGTCAATTAACCTGGTAAATCACTTGATTGATACTCTAAACTTGATAGGAAATTGTCGAAAATTTAGTAGCAATTCTCGATAAATTCCAATTTCGGCAATCATTATTCATTCTCTACGCTAGACTCTTTTAAAACGTAGATTTGGAGATATGGATACAAATAGGGATCAGTAGAGTTAACCCACGAGTACGGACGCGGCTAGTTTTAATAATGACTTATAGTTTAAGTTCCTAAAAATGTGATATTTACTTCAAACAAATTTATAAGAAATTGAAAAGTCCTAACAATTGAGAAGTTTCATGCTTAAAAAAAAAAAAAAAATTGAAAAAACGATATTAATATATATATACCTAATTTGAATTCTGACACTTTGAATTCGAATTATGTTTTTCGCAATCACGAGTTGCGACAGGACCCTACTCATTGGAGGCTATTGTTTCTAGAAACGGGTGATGTCCTCCAAAGCCTGCCCCTCCTCCTGGGCGGTTACGTGTGCGTATGTGTGTACGGACTTGTTTGTGTGTAGACGTGTGTGTATGCAGGACATGGACGCCACCGCCTAGGAGGAGGGGATTCCGGTGGACAGTGCTGCTAGTGGAGGCTAGGACCAGAGGAGCAGCTCTGTCCTCCGGTGGACGGCGGTACTGCAGAGGCCCCTGGTCCGTTCTGAAAAAGGAACCGCTCAAATGAAAGCAATAAGCAATCGTGATTGCTCAAAAAAAAAAAAAAAATTAAAGTGTGCTTTCCAAAAATACGGTCTTTTAGGGTAACTTTGAATCCTGTGGATTCATTTTGCGCCACTTCATGTTAATTCTTACATTTGACTTCAATAGAAACTGTAAAAGGTTCAATGCTATTCTTTACTAGCTAGAATATTTCTTCTTCTTTTTATTCTACAATATCTGTTCGCAACACTGAATGTAGCCAACGTATCATGCAAGGACAGTTCCACTGATACCTGATTGACATTTTAAAAGCAAAACGAAATATTTTGTGCCATTCAACAAAAAGATCTTTTTTTCTTCTGTATTATTTTATTTTTTAAGCTGAATTTAATAGTATAGTTGAAGAACCAAAATATAATTTTAATGATTTTTAAAAAATTGCTAAAAACATGGTAACTGATTGATGTCAGTTAGTTACCATATAACTAACAATTTTTTTAAAAATCACCTTAATTAGACTCTGAGAATTCAACTATGCCATTAAATTTAGCTTAAAAAATACAATAATCCAGGGGGAAAATATCATTTGTACAACGTATGTTTTACATTGAATGTTAAAAATGCATAGTATTTTTTTGCTTAAAAAATGCGTGAAAAACCTGTGGAATTGCTCATTATTATTTTGGATGGACTGTTTGGAAGCTACCCTTGAATACAGATTTCAATTTGTTGAAATCTCACGTCCCCTACACTGCACTATTTCATACAATACGATTTCACTATGCTGAAATAAAAATGAGAAAATTCTGAGAAATCGGATACAGTGAAACCTGTGTATAACAATACTGTTTATAACGATATTTTCCATGGTCCCAGCAAAATGTCAGCATAAATAATCAAACTGTCTATAACGATAACCTGTCTATAACAAAATTTTTTTAGGCCCAAGAGTATCGTTGTAGACAGGTTTCACTGTATTTTATTTTTCTAGTTCAAAGTTGGAAATATTTTAGCGAAAAGCTATTTTTCACCCCGTTCCTCACATGATTTTGACTGGCAGGGTAACTTTGAACCAGATTAATTACTCATTTCAAACGATTGTTATAAGAATTATTTATCAAGTTTCGATTAGTGGCGTATACAAGGGTGGGATAAGGGCGGGTGTCATACCACTCCCTCCATGAAGCAACAAAATTATACGTATGGATGTATACCTTTAATTTCGAAAAATTTCAAATGAACTCCCCCATGAAAAATTTCTTGCTTCGTCACCGGTTTCGATAACTATATAACACTTTTGGAATTTTTCTTTCGTTTTATGCTAAGAGATGCAATAAAAAACTTAAAATATGAGTGATGCAGTTATAAATACAAAACTAGGGGACTAAAGTTATTCTGAATGCCAGAATGGGCTGAAACCTATTGCGCTAGTATACAACGCCATGAATGCTTGGTTACCTGGGTTTAAATCAAGCAGAGATATTGTAGCTTCTGCAAAATTGATGGCTAATATAATTTTGAGGAACATTCAAACACAAGATGAAAATCTGCATAGCTCTATAAATTCAATGCTTTACGTAAAATCAAAAGTTGTCGTAACCACGAACAAAAGAAAAATATATTTTTAAAATAGTTCATAGTTGTTGCTGTACTCTGCATTAACTATACGTAAATTAGTGTTTTAACCAGTTTTACAATAAAAACAAATAACGGAAAATCCAGAACACTTACTTCTGTTTGAACCATGCCTGGCCTTTGTGTGCGTAAAATACGAATAGATTGGAAAATATCAACAACACCTTCATACTGCATTCTCTCTAATACTATACTTAGTGTGATGAAAACTCCTGTCCGTCCTACACCAGCACTGAAAAGAAGAAACAAAACAGGCTTTAGTACATCATACACTTGTTAAAAATGTTCCTAAACTTTTTGTTTTTCTAAGCCATGATATGAGGTACATTGCGGTTAGAGCACACTAGAGCTTGACTAGGGGTACACTGGATAGATTTATCACTGTTGAAAACTGATCCTAATTTCCTAAGAAACCATAGTTCAACCACGAAACCAAAGCAAAAGTATTGGAAAAAGTTGAAGACACGTGTTTCGGTTTTCAAATAACCTCCCTTTCAATGAAAAAATTGAGCTTTGGGATGTAAAGTCATCCAAGAAAAGTTTCTTAAAACCCTGAACCACGTGTCTGCAACTTCTTGAAATATTTGTGCTTTGATTACGTTGTTGTTTCATGGTCGCTTTGTTGTAGAAATGTATATTGATTAATGTCTTAGTTTAACGACGCTTTATTTCTGTATAGAAGTCCTAGTATTTGCCGCCATTCTCGGACAAGTTATATGGAAATTATTGATTTGATACCACAACCTATTTCCTCTCAATGGACTTTTAGTTTTTTTTTTTTTTTTTCAATTTGGTGAGTTGGCTATACAATTTTGAAATGATGTATTTACAATGGGCTACATAATAACTGCTTTTTTGATGATATCATTCTTCGTATTTTTATTTTAATGGAGTTTTTCGGCAAATGTATAGCAAAAAGAAAAAAAGCGAACAAGGCATCAAAAATTCCATTTAAGTGTAATCTTCTCCTAATAAATCAAGTGAACGATGAAAAACTATTGAAGTTTCATTGATATAAAATTTTTCACCTAGTAAGTAATACAAATCACTAAATATCAGAAAGAACTCCATCTAACTGCCAAAAAAAAACCAAGTAGGTAAAACGTTTTATAAAATATAAATTTTTTTTTCCAAATATATGTATCAAGCTCTTAAAAATATTAACACAATGGTAACATGTGAACGATATTTTTCTGTTTTCTTACGAACACAGCCTTTGAATGCAAGCATTTCAGTCACCAGTTAGAAGAATTGTTGGAAAGAACTAGTTAGAAGCAATGTCTGACTTAATACAGCATTAAAGAATTTATCATAATTCCAAACATTTACAAAACCAACCCGTGAATAAAAGTGATTCAAAATACTTCGCGGAGTTGATCTCATTCAGCTTAAAAAAATATAGTACGTCTTTCACTCACCTACAATGTACTGTGATTGGCCCCTCCTGCCCAAACTGTTCTTTGGTTTTATGCACCTGTCCAATGAATTCTATAAATCCATCTCCGGATTTAGGGACGCCTTGCTCAGGCCAATCTGTGAAATGGAACTGTCGAATCGTCCTAGACTGTCCGTCCTGAAGAAACAAGTAGTGACTTTATTAAAACGAGGCAGCTTAAAGGGCATTGATCAATAGCTGACGGCAAGGCAAAAAAAAAACAGACAATTTTTTTTCTGTATTTCAGTTGAGGTAGTGAGAAGCAAAGGGATGTAAGTGCAAAATTAAAAATTTGGAGATAACCAGTACAAATGGTAGGCGAACCTCTCCTCTGTCTTGGGGCAGGAGATGGTACTAGTAGCCCTGGTAGTTTCTGCTGTACAATATGTTTTAGAAAAAAAAATCAATGAAAGCCTACCTAGAACGTTATCTTTAAACGCGTTTTATTAAAAACTTGAAAATGTCCACTTGCATCCCTTTGCTTCTCACTGACTCAATTGAAATATGGAAATGACTCGTACAGAACCGATATTTTTTGTTTACCCACTAAATTCAAACATATTTATTTCACCTTGTCATTGAATGCAACAAATATAAAATTATCAGATAACAGTTGTAACCAACATCGAAACAAATAAAGATTTTCTACATAAATATTATTCAAACTAGAAAATCGCCCGTCCTGGGGTGAACATTGCTTCTACATTTGAACGAAGCAATTGCCTGTTTGGTAATATTTTGATAGTTGAAATTTTAACCCTAACACCAGTGGATTAACCCTTAACTCCAGTAGATAGCGCTAATTGTTTTCTTTTCTTCATTCTCCTAAAGTGAATGTCTTACCAGTAAAACAGTTAAGTTACCGGATTGAGTTCAGCCTTGTCACAATAAAGCCTTTCCTTGCATGTTGACATTACCAAAACATATTATCAAATTATCATGCAGTGGCGCGAGTTTCATTGTTGGTGGGGTCAGCGTTACTGGATCACTCACTATTATACATATAAGGATAATGTTTACACCAAAACGGATTTCTCGTACAAAATCCATTTCGGATTAAATTTCGTTAGATAAACAAGAACGCGATTGCGTTTTCTTTCATAAAACAAATTGTCATGACAAAATATCTTACCCTGGCATCTGTGACTTTAAATTCTCTCAAAATATATTGAGGCATGTTGTATTCTGTTATTGGATCAACTACATAATATAAATAACGTTGGGATCTCTCGTTTGGCCAATACTGATGACATTTCTCCTGAAAGAAAATGAAATGAAATTGTAAGGCTATACTGCTGTAAAATACTACAATATTTGAACGCAATTAATAGATATTAATCTTTATATTCCGTAATAAAGGGATGCTTCACTTGCCAAATCGATTAACTCCATAAAACAAAAAGTAGAGAAAAGTTATGAAGAAGATGGTGTTATCCATAGAAGTAAATAGTTTCTCCTGTTACATTTTCTGCCATTACATGATCAGAAATGTACTGAACCAAAACATTAATAAAAATTCACATGATAAGCATGGATAAAGCACTATTAAAGTAGAAATGAGGATTTTTTTTTAAAGTGGAGTAAATCGATTTAGCAATTGAGGCATCCAAATATCTGTTGCGAAACAAAATGAAGGTGGTGAATACTTACTCTTCCTAATTCTTTCAATTTCGTTAGCATAACAATTATATTACAATTATGCTCCCACAGCATCCTCCAAAAATCTTCGGTGGTTTCTGCAAGAGGACCTTGTGTAGCAATATAAGCATTTTTATACCTATATCCCTGCAAAAGAATGATTTTCGAATAAAAAAAGAATTCATCAGAAAATTGAAGAATACAATTATAAAAATATAAAATTATAATATAAGTATGTGACAGAGAATATTTCCCTTCTACTGGTCGTTTCTGTTTTGCTTTGAGCCAAAAAGTGTCATCTAAACCAAGAAAGAGCAAATTGAATTTTTTGAAGTCTACCGGTTAGATTAATGGCTTTTGAGATGCGAGAATTTTTTTTTCTGCGAATGAATCTTTTTCGCACCTTCAGCTAAACGAGCACCCCCCCCCCCCCAAGTAACCTGTAACTTATTAAAATCAGCAATTGGGAAGTATTCGATTTTTCGATTTTAATTATATATAATAGGACAAAATAAATGAACATCAGTGAAACATATTCACTATATTACCGCCCATTAGCCAGGGCTAAAGCAAAAATACGTGAAATACACCGCCAGCTCAGTCATTTCCAGCCGAGGACTGCAGTTTCGTGCTTATTAGCACTCATCAGCCCGGCACAGGAAAGTGACTGAGCTGGAGATGGAAAACCTCTTAAGGAAGCCAAGAGTGCGAAACAAACTGGTAGGTAATATAGAATTAGCAGACCAGACGAGTGACCGAAGCAATGGTTCGGTTCAACTCGAAGATTGAACGCGTGGCAAGGTATATTCAGTAAGTTACCGCCCATTAGCCAGGGCTAAAGCAAAAATACGTGAAATACACCGCCAGCTCAGAATGACTGAGCTGGCGGTGTATTTCACGTATCAGTGAAACATGTTCTGTGATACAATATGAAGTTTTAAAAAAAATAATTGTAAAGTTCAAGCAATTCGAAGGTTGTAAATTCTGAGTATAAATTCAAATAGTTGGTACTTTTACTACCGCTGAACTGTTTATGGCTGATATCGAAGATTTACATAGGTCAAAGACACATTTTCCCCCACATGGTGATTTTTTTAAGTAGCCAAATATTAATAAATGCATCGCTAACATTTGAAAAATAATATAATAGGCTATATATAATCTGAAACAAACATTTATTGTGAAACTAAAGCATTTATTGAATGTATAGAGATAATTAAATACAATAAGCATAGAAACAATAACCTAATTTCAGTGGATTAGATAATTTAACTAAAAACGAATCGCAAGTAAAAAAATAAGGAAAACTCAAATATGTAGCACTTGAGTTTTTTTTTTGGAGGAATTGGTACAAGCATAAAGTTATCCTATGGTAGGTGAATATTCTCAAAGTGAACCACTCAAGAGCATCAAGTATGATTTTGTTGAGCCGCAGGTTGCCAGCCCCTGGTCAATATGCAATACAATATATTGTATCAAAATCTGAATAACAATAAAAAAACGAGCTGATGTGTGCATCACATGACTTCCTTTTACTCCAATTAAATGTCATTTCCCTATTATTGGCAGTTTTTAATGTCATTCAATAGTTTAATCTCTAAATATCACCAACAGTGGCCAAATTGAAACCAGATTAAAAAAAAAAACCGTTAAATTTGTCGCCAAGTTGGTGACAAAACTTGGCGATCAAAATACTGGCGGTATATCGCCAAGTGTCAGACAAATCATAACAACTTGAGCTTACATCGAAATTAACAATGATTTCCCCCCAAAAAGGGGCAAAAGACCCCCTTAGGAACATTCGAATGCAACCAAAAGGGAAGGTGCACAACTAGACTCCACTAGGAGTCTACGTACCAAATTTCAACTTTCTAAGACATACCGTTTCTGAGTTATGCGAGATGCATACACACATACGCACATACTTAAGGACGCCACGAGAAAATTCGTTGTAATTAACTCGGGGGCCGTCAAAATGGATATTTGGGTTGTCTGTACGTTCCTAGGCATAGATCCACGTGTGATCGGGTCGGGGAAAAAAAAAAAAACACTCAACATTCATTTGGGGGTGAGAAAAATGTTTTTTGTAAAAGGAAGTAATTAGAGATATTCAATTTTCACCCAATAAGTTTTTAGGTTTTTTAAATTTTAAAAGCAGTAATGTATGCTTTGACGAGCAAATTATCCAAGCATTGAGTAGATGATGCTTGCAGCAATTTTTTTTTTGTAATATTAATGTTGGAAAGTCTAATTCAAGACACACAACTATTTCTCTCTTTAAAATAGAAGGAAATAATAGAAAATTGTATTGTAGGTACTTACATCTATATAATTGGCATTAAGATAATCAGAACCATCTACTCCTCTGATTGGCTGTAGGCACACACGTGTAGGTTCATCTATAAATGAAAGTTTAATTAAATATGGACAACAATAATGAAAGAGAATTTCAATCACACAAGAAAGAAAAGTATCCAAATAAATATTTAAAAAAAAGTAAACAGATAGGCAAGACCCTAAATAGCGACATTGTAGGTGATAGTGCATTCAAAGTCAATCAATCAAATCTTGAAAATGGTACTATAGGGAACACCAAACACAGAATATAATCAGCTATTGGTAAATTAAATTATTATTGATGACATCAAGAAGAAATGGTTTGCCAAAATATGCACCGATAAGCAAATTGACCGATTACTGATTAATCGGAAAAAGATAATTGGCCAATGCCGATTAATCAGCAGACGATTGATCGCAATGATACTGATTTTTAATACAACAAATTCTCCAACAGCTTTTTCTTAAAACTTGATTTCGACTTTTCAGAATTAGTTAATAAGTATGTTTTATTTCTGTGAGCGATGATTTATTTTTCTCTATTATCATAATTTTTCTATACAAAATGTGTATTCTTTAAAACATTTTTTGCATTATTGTTAGTAAAATTATATTCTGTTGTTAAGTAGACATGAAAATTCAAGTAATTAGTTTGTAAATCGTTATCAATACACACTTTTAGTTTAATATTGGTTACTTTACTATTGTTATTAGTAGCCATTCAAAGCAAGTAGTTTATCTTTACGAATATTTTAAGGCAATCTTAAAGTACAATGGTAAAGGTTGTGTGTTGAGAAAAGTATTGACACATGAGACGTGTGCAAAATTCTATGTAAGAAAAAAATCAAAACATACTTAACAATATTGAAATTTTTATCGAATGAAAAAGGTTGTGATTTTAAAAGAAAATTATAATTTTATGTTGTAACTACGCCCAAACAGTGAATACTGTAACTAAATAAAGAAAAATAAAAGTTCGAATCAGAGTATTCTGTCAAACGTTTGGGAAGTGAGAGGGAACTGACAACATACACACATATAATTAACCATCTTATAACATCCTACAGTTTAAAAAATATGCATTAATTCAGTAAATATTTTCAAAAGTGAATAATTTAATATTTTTAAATTCTTCATTTTTTATAGAATTAATTTCGAATAATATGTTACCTTTTGTTGCAAAAAATTGCATTTATTTATTGTTCATGAACTGGTCTTTTGGTTTATACGTACGTAAAGATAAAATAACTTAAAGTTTAAATAAAACTACTTAAAGTTAAAATAAAACAACTCAAAGTTAAAATAAAACAACTTAAAGTTAAAATAAATTCCACCGATTAATCAGTGAAAATTGGCAGACTATTAATCGGTGAAATGGTCAATTAGCGATTATTTCCAATAAATCGGCGCATACCTAGGATATACGTCAAATTCACACACATACACAAGTCAAAAATTAAATTGAAAAAAATCTAAAAGGAAAACTTACATGGAAGTACATTCATAAGTCTGTTTTTAAATTTATTGACGGGTAAATTGGCACTCACGAATTTTATGGCTTTGTTGTTAATGAGACTGAGTTTCTGGAAAAGAAAATTGTTGTTTTAGTTAAAATAAAAGCAATTGAAACATCAAAAAACTATTCAAATCGAAATTTAAGAAAATGATTTCTAGCCTTGTGTTCGTATAGAGCAACCGGTCGACCGCGACTAACCGGTGACTAATCAAGTTCATGAAAGCATCCTATGGATACTCACCACGACGTCATCAAATTAACTGCTGACGTCATAAGATCAACCAACCAGTGCGACAGGGTTGTGAACACAAGGTATAAAAAAATAAACATTAATTTTAAAATGTTTTTTGGAATTTTTTTAGAAACATCAAGAAGTTAAATTTGAATAAATAAATGTATAAACACGAAATGACAAACATTTTATTTTGAGGAATTAATAACAACAATGGAAAAAGCAATCTCAAGAAAAAAGACAGAACTTGACCAAATCTTTCTAAGAAAGAATTTGAAAAGGAAATGTTCGTATTTTTTCTAAATGAACGTGCTTAATTTATCGTAAGACAGTTTTACCATAAATTAAAAAGAAATATAAAGATCAAGAAATGTCAAGTGGAAAAGTCAGTCCTTTTTTGCAATTATAAAACTTTGAAATCATCATTAAAATGTAGCAGTTTATTTTAACAAAAGAAAAGCACAAGAGTTACATAATTATTTTATGTTTATTTATTCAAGAATTTCTGAAAAATGCAATTCATATTTAGTTGAAATCGATTGTAGATTTTTAACTATGAGCCTTTCAAAAGAAAATTACAGCAGACCTGATACGTTCTACTATAAAAGTTTATTCGTGAACATGTTTTGTAAACCTAAGATTTATCTTGGTACAAATAATGTTCGAAAACTATTAAAATTCTGTTCTGTTCGTCGTCTTTAAATAAATTTTCTAATAATCTATTGTGCACACAAAAAACATTCTGAGTTAAGAATATTAGAAACTAAAATTACTTCGAATAACTAGGAGTTATATGCATATATGCAGAGCACTTAAAATAAGAAAACTTTCCTATCTAACTATGATTCAAAAAAATTATGAACTTAAACAAATTTTCTATGCATAAAAGGAACTGAAAAGTACATATTAAAAACTTCAACGAAAAATAAAGTATTTCAGAATCGTTTGAGCTAACCTTGGGAGAACCTATTTGAGTTCGACTCACACGAAAAATGAAAGCATTTTTCTCAATTAAAACTTTCAAGTCATCTTCAAAAATTAGCAGGTTACTTAAGCAAAATATAGAGTCAAGATTCATATAGTAAATTTATTTTCTAGTAATTTATTAAAACTCTACCAAACATATCGTATAAAAGTTGCAAGGAAAAATATTTTCTCTCCTTGAGCAAAAATTGCAGTTTTAGTTTCGCAACGTATTTATTTTTCTACTTATATAAATCAGCAATGAACAAAATCTTTAAAAATGTTAAAACTGTAAAAATCCAAAAAAATTTCCTAAAAAAATGCGAGATCTCTTCCCTAACAAAGTTAAATTTATCGCACCAGTTTGCATTATAGCTCAGTGAGAATCTAGTTTGGCTCTGGTAATTTTCTTCTAACAGGCTGAAGCCAAATCGACTATTTGTTAAAATAGGAGTAAAGAAAGCCGGTGAGCACTGCCTGTAACTATTGTTGGCGTTGTGTCATTCTGACAATTTCTTTCCTTTTAGTCCAAACGTAAATAAGTTCATCCAAGGTCAAGTATCAAGTTACCAGAGCTATACAATCTAGTCTGGCTCTGATAAGTTGATGTTCGATGGCTGAATCCGTTTGTTGAAATTGGGGTGAGGAAAGTCATTTTACGTTACCAATACCGGTTAATGGCGTTGTACTAATCTAAGAATATTTCTTCTTCCAACCCAAACATAAATGAGCTGGTCCAAGGTCAAGCATCTTTTTACCAGATACCAACTATAGCCGCTCATGCAGTGCATGTTATTATTGGGAAGAAGCAAAGAAACATCTCACCTTGAATTCGAACTCCATGCCCGTGCAGTTTTCACCTGGCACCACTTGCATGAGCTGCTGGATATGCGTGTAGAGACTGCGCGCAGGCAGCTCTGTGACGCCAGCGATGACAGCCTCCAGGACGGCGTCGTGAGCGAACACGTACTGGTCCTCCGTCTGCACCATGTAGTTACGCTGCGCGCGCAGGCAAGTCACGTGACCGTAGATGTCTACTGTGGTCTCGTGCTTGAGACGTTCTAGCATCGAATCTATGACTATGAAGCACCCTGTTCGACCCACACCCGCACTGAAAAAAAAAAAAATCATATTTTAGAATTATTTTATAAAAATAACTGTCCGTATACATTAAAAAATTTCAGATTTTTTTTTGAAAATTTAGGTGAGAAATTGGTAACTCTCGAATTCAGAATAATCGTTGAATAGGCATTTGTCAGTGTGGAATTTTTACATTACTGTTCCAAATTTAAGGATTCAATACAATCGGTTTTCTGGAAAAATAAACTTTGATGTCTTTTTTTTAAGAAGACAGATGAAACTTGATTATCAATTATGTATTGGGCAGGGGTATTTTCAGAAATCGATTACGTAGAATGAATTTATGAATGGAAAGTATCTGCAATGCGACGGTTTCGAACTTGAGAGAAAAAAAAAGGAAACAACAATCCCCATTACTACAACTATTGCAAATACTACTAAGGATACATAGTAAAAGAATTTCCTTTTTGTTGAAACGAAACAGCTGCGCAAAAATCAAGATAAATAATAATATTAATAATACTAATAATATAACTCTAGCGAGAAAATTCCCGTAATACCATTTCCACCTCTATGATAGCCTTACTGCAGAGAAGTCAAATGATAGCCTTGCAAGAAATTCCCGTAAAACTGTTTTCACCTCTATGACATCGTTACTGCAGAGAAACCAAATGATAGCCTTGCAAGGAATTCCCGTAAAACTGTTTTCACCTCTATGACATCGTTACTGCAGAGAAATCAAATGATAGCCTTGCAAGAAATTCCCGTAAAACCGTTTTCACCTCTATGACATCCTTACTGCAGAGAAACCAAAATTACGTCAATCATTGCAGTAGCAGTCCGACTTGAGAAGTGTTGCCAGATGGTCAAATACAGATTTCCCCAATTCCCTTCCAACTTTTCCCCCCAAAGGGATGTTTTTTTTATCAAAATTCCCCAAATTCAAAAATAATTTTTCCTCTAATATTTTCATAAGATGAATCGACTTCCTCTGATATTTTTGTCTCTTGAAAATTCTTTTTTTCCCCCAAATAGCCAAATTTTCTTATAAAATTCCAACTTTTTTTCTTCCCATTTTCGCTTTTTTTTGTCTTTATCTTTATTTTTTTTTATCTTTACTAATAATAAAGCTGAAAGTCTCTCTCTCCGGATCTCTCTCTCTCTCTGTCAGGATCTCTGTGACGCGCATAGCACCTAGACTGTTCCACTGATTTTCATGAAATTTGGCAAAGAATCAGTTTGTAGCATGAGGGTGTGCACCTTTAAGCGATTTTTTGAAAATTCGATTTGATTCCTTTTCTATTCCAATTTTAAGAACATTTTCCCGAGCAAAATTATCATAAGATGGACGACTAAATTACCAAGTTATCATAATGTGGAACTGTAACGTGGGCAAGCTAATTGGCGAGAAATTCATCATGCATTATTTGTAAATATAGAGGGGAACCAAAATGTTTTTTAATTTTCTACTTCGGGCAAAGCCGTGCGGGTGCCACTAGTCATAAATACGAGCGCCTGACCGAGAGATAAGAAATAACCAAATATTTTTTTTCTACTCGCATTTACTACTCTGCTTCTGTATGTGCATTTAAACTATGATTTTTGTATATATTTATCCAAGAACATTCTTCATCACACTTTTTTTTGCCTGTTTTACGTATCAACTAGTAACTCACGCAAAACTATTAATGCAAATTCCGTAGCATAAAATTCCACATAATACGAAATGCGAATTCCATAAAGTTGAGCAAAGCTAAACCAACGCTGTGTGATACAAGCAATGTAACTACCAGATGTCAAGACGCAAATTTAATTACAAATTTTTTCCCCCCGAGGTTTTTGGCTTCCCCAAGTTTTCCCCAAGAAAAAATTTTTCCTCAAAGAATTCCCCTCAAAACCCCCATTTCCCCAAAATTTCCCCAGAGAGCATCAGATTTCCCCAAAATGGGGAAATTTCCCCCAATCTGGCAACACTACTTGATAATCCTTTGAAATCGAACAGTTAGACGACGTACGAGTTAACTGCCCCACAGAACAGTTTTATTCTGCTAAATGATGCTTATATGCAATTGAAAGAAAAAGTCAATATTATCGCCAAGTTTCTCTCCTTTAAGTTTCAAATTGAGCCAAGATGATCGAAAGTGCTTTGTGGCAAATTACAAATAATGTAGCAAGCAACGGTAAAGTTAAAAAGTTAAAAAACCCCCGACTGAGTCGCAACTGTAGAATCAAGAGGGAAAATTGAAAATCCTTGTAAAAGCCATACATTATTAAAAATCAAAGTATTTTATTTGCTATTAAATAGAAACTGGCAACAGATAAAAATTTTAAATCATTGCTTTTAATTTCCTTGTAGGCCAACAATGAATTCGGTTATCAATCGCGTGAATAAAAGCTTAGCCTTTATTAAAACCTGCTTAAAAAACGTTACAATTCGAATTCCATGAAACATGGAAGTTCCAAACACATTCAATAAGCCGCAGAAAAAAATTATCTTTATTTTGGTATTAAATTTTAAAATTTTTCACTAGGTTTTCACCGCAAAAATCGCGAAAAACCTTTTAGAGTTTTTTAATTAATATCTTCGTTGATTTATGTCATCCAAAGATGCAACCTAGCTAAAAACTCTCTCGATCAACCCTTCTTTCGAACAATTTCTTTTTTTTCAAAATCGGTCCATCCGTTTAGGCGCTAGAGTCATAGATCTTAAAATAGAATAGATGTGCCTTCTCCCCACTTTTCTCCTCAGAGCGCGCGTCAACATCCCCCGTTGGACATCACGTGATCAAGGGACTCCCCTCACAAGAAACTGTGTCCCTTATCGAAGAGAATTACTTTGCGCCGCGATCATTTGCACAATTAAGGGAAATTAAAGCATTTAACCCATGGGTTAAATGCTTTTAGCATGGGTTAAACCCCCCTTTAAGCATGGGTTAAATTAAAGCATTTTACCCATTATTAAAGAAAAACGGAACATTCTGTCCCTCACATAACACCTCATATTTTTCACTAAAAGTAATAATTAAAAAAGGTAACATTTTTTTTCATTAAGAAATCGCAAATGTATTTGTTGTACTTTTGAAAAAAATGTTCTTTGTTACCTTTTTAAGTTATTACTTTTTAATGAAATGCGAGACAAAATGACAGCTTTTTCATGGAATGGTCCATTAGATATTTCCCCATCATAACTTTTGAAGCCGGCGCACAAGCTATTTAAACTTTTTTTCAAGTGCTTTAAATACTGAGTAGAAAAAGACGTCTTCAAAAATCTTAAACAAAAATTGACCTTATAAATTTTCTTTTATTTCAATCAAATTTTTCAAATACAGATAAATAGTTTCAATTTGTGCTTTTTCCCACAACTTTTGAAGCCAGTGCAACAATTTAACATAAAACCCGATCTAAAACCATAAACCAATTAGAAATACAAATGTAAATAGTATCGAATATCAACTCAATTAAATAATATTCTAATATTCCGCATGCGTTTCGCACCAACACTATATTAGCCAAACCAATAACATTGGTTTGTTCCTAATTTTTAAGAAACTTCAGTGATTTTTTTTTTTTAAGTACTCAGAAAATAAATTATTTGCAATCATAAACTACATGAATGGTAATTTGACTTCCGTCCCCTCCCCAATTTTTCTTTTCTTCCTTTTTTTTCGACCCACAGACTATTATAATTTTGACAATTTAAACCCGAGGGTGAAGAAAACTAGTGATTATTGTCCCTTAACAATATTAATTTTGTTACTTTCCTACTTATTGGTCTTTATTTTCATTGTTTGAATTGACTGCGCGATACATTCTAACGCTTAAATATTTAGTAACGATTAATTTGATAAACTTTTGAATGAGAAAATCTGTTGCTTCTGTTTCGAACATATGCTTATTTAAACTTAGAAAAACGGAGTTCGAAATTTTTCGGATAACTCTTGTGGTCTCATGAGTAACATTATATTTTTGTGTTTTACTCCCAAAACTTTTTCACATTCTCGCTCAGTTGTTCTTCACAAATGTACATATTTCAATGGCTGCAATCTTGCAATAAGTTATCATACTTGAATGTGCCCCAAAATTCTTAAATTTTATTAGGTCTATTTTTTGATTTGTTGTAGTTAAGACTGCGTTGCAGTCGTCGCAGTTCACAACAGAGTGCACTTGCCGGGCAAAAAATCCAGCGTAGTCAGAAACATCTTTAATATACTGCGTCATGTTAATTGAGATGATTTCTGAATTTTCCAAATCGTCGTCAAAGGAATCGGAAGAAAAGGCTTTCTTTCAAAGCATTTTTGTTACGCTTCTAATTTAATCTTAGCATTTGAAGGTTGTCAAAATCAGCGCAATTTGAAGAACTGGACTCTTTTAATTTCCGTATGAATGAATAATCTTTTTTCGCACTTCGAAATTATCCGACGATTATTGTTGAATCCCCTCTCACAACCTGATCGCATTGAAAAAAGTTTCAAGGTGATCCTGAGTAAGCTTATAAGTCATTACGCAGTTTAGAACTGGAATTCGGGCACCTACATGCCCCCAGCACACTTTTCATAGAAATTAGGAAACCTAAAAATCCAGTTTTTCGCGGACATACTATATCTAATTTTCCATCGCTTGTTTTTAGTGATTTAATATAATGCTCGGTATCTATAGTAAATTGATTAAAATATTCTTAATTTAGACTCTGCATGGGGACTTTTTTTGCCTTCAGCAGAAAGAAAGATATCTATTACTCACTATGTCTTTATTTTTTAATTAAATTCGTCAAACCCTCTTTCGCTAGAAAATCTCAGATTCACACACATAAAGATTTCTCACATAAGTATAATGAAAATCTTCAGACAATCCTAGACTTTTAACGACGCTTCGCATTGTTATATCACTGCTGCCCGAGAAGAGGGAGCCACGATGTCCCTTGATCACGTGATTCTCGGAAGAATCATGATGACCCCACTTTCTCCGGGCGAAATACGCTGCGCTGTAGGAGGAAAGGCCTATCTATCCCTTTTAAATATCTATGGCTAGAGTGCCACAGACACACAAATACGTCAAACTTATAACCCCCTTCCTTTGTGTGTCGGGGGTTAAAAAATCAACAAAATTAAAATCGCTAGTGAACAAGGGTTCACATTTAGGATAGAGAAAAGTTAGTCGTTACTGACACCTAGCAATTTTTTTTCTTTGTTGCAAAATGTTCTGCTTGTAATTGGAAATAATTTAGTCACACCCAGTTGTGTAGTCGGGCCATGCACAGCTGCAGAAGGAGTTTTTGCTATTATTCCGCCAGCCTTCATAACAGAATGAGGTTATCTATTAGCAGTTAGTGACTACTTTCAGTTGCAAGATATTTTGTTAAAATATGTCCCGTTTAGTTTATGCATCCCACTTCGGGGTGCTCAAATGTCAAAGAGAATTCCAAGAATCGTTTAAAAAGTGCGTTTCTGTAATAATAATAATAAAAAAAACTGAATAACAAATAAAATTTGCAAAAACCATGACTGGTCTTAAAATTTCGATTCAATATTTTTATACAATTAAAGAAAAACATGACGGGACCAGATGTTAAATCGTAGTCGTCAAATTAAAATTTTTAGTCCCAAAATACGATCAATGATCGCTCATTTTAAAACTCTGAGTAAACGATCCTGTGTGTTGATTAATTTTTTGCGTTTATGGAGGACATTAATGTCTTAGAAATAGTAGCTCTTTCAAGGCAGTACTTCTCCTTTATACTTCCTTTTACAAAAAAGGAAGTATTGTAATCGCGAAACAATTTTCACTCAAAAATCGACCTTAATTTCTATTTTGCTCACCCCGAATGAATGTTGAGTTTTTTCGACCCGACCGTACCGACACCCGAAATATCCATTTTGACGACCCACGAGTTAATTACAACGAATTTTCTCGTGACGTCCGTATGTACGTATGTATGTGCGTATGTATCTCGCATAACTCAGAAACAGTATGTCCTAGAAAGTTGAAATTTGGTACGTAGACTCCAAGTAGAGTCTATTTGTGCACCTTCCCTTTTGGTTGCATTCGAATGCTCCTAAGGGGGCCTTTTGCCTCCTTTTTTTGGAGGGGGGGGGAATCATTGTTAATTTCGATGTAAACTCTAGTTGCGTTATACTTTTTCGGACACTTGGCGATCGCCAGTCTTTTGGTTGCCAAGTTTTATCTTCAACTTGGCGATTTTTTTAAAAATTTGGTTTCAATTTGGCCACTGTTGGTGATATTTAGAAAGTAAACAATTGAATCATATTAAAATTGCCAATAATGGGGAAATGAAATTAAATTGGAGTAAAAGAAAGTCATGTGATGCTCACATCAGCTCGTTTGTTTTTATTTTCGAAACTTTGTCCGTTATTTAAGTTCATCTGTTGTTTCATAATCACCTTACTTTCAATGTTTAAAACAAATATTAAATAGTAATGGTTGATTCTAATACTGTTCTCACCATTACCTAGTGATGTTCACTAATTGAAAATGTAAACTTATTTGTTTGGATAATATTTCGGTGGATGAAGGTCTAACCATTTTTACTTTTATAAGATTGTTTTCTGTTCTATCGTTATTTTTCATTCTTTAGAGCTCGAGGGGAAAATGTGATTTTCTCTCACCTGCAATGGACTACGATGGGCCCGACATCTATAGGATTCATGGCCTGCACTCTTCGCAAGAATGTGAGGAATGCAGTGGGGTGGTCCGGAACTCCATGGTCTGGCCAAGCTGTGAACTGGAATTGGCGAACTTCTCGTTTTTCTGGAAACCCAACCTAGAGCAAAATGATACCTTTTAGATACTTTTGTACTATTTTGATTAGATACTTATATTTTTAAATGATATCTTTCAAAAGAAAAACATCAAAGCATGTGATTGGTTTAGAGTCGTATTCGCTGTGAACTCTAAAGAGTTAATGTAATAAGTCTTTTGAACATTAAATGACAAAACTACTAAATAGTGAAGTTGCATAAAGCTTATACAGTTTGATTTGTTTTGATTAAAAAATAAAAAAACAAATAAAATAAAAATAAAACAAATGGATAAGTGAATAAATAAATATAAAAATAAATAAAATAAAAATAAAACATAATAAACTTGTTCTTAGATTAGAATAGGTGAAAATCAACGAAATAAATGATCTTCAAAGAAAAAATAAATCCTTAAAAAATAAAAAATTGTTTTTCTGAATAATTGAGCAATTGTTGAATGCCAGTATACAAGCAGGCCCGTCATTTGGGCGATCAGGGGAGGAGCGGGGCTAATTGACCCCGCTGGAGTTTAGAAATATATTGAAATTAGCCATTTTTGTACGTATATTGATGTTTGCCCTACGAAGTGTCCTGATCACAAACCGTTTGCCCTCCCGGGGAAATTTTGAAAGGATGGGGGGCCTGTATATAAAGTACATATAATAATCATCTTGCTGATTTGACCGTTGACGACTTAATATTTTCTTAAAATACACCGCCAGCTCAGTTATTCCATCCGAGGACTGCAGTTTTGTGCTTTTTAGCACTCATCAGCCCGGAATAGGAATCACATGAGCTGGAGGCGAAAAATCTCTTAAGGGAGCCAAGAGAGCCAAACAAACTGGTAGCTAATGCAGAATTAGCAAACCAGATGAGCGACCGCAGCAATGGTGCGGTTCAACTCAAAGATTGATGGCAAAGCTAAGGTATTTTGTAGTAAGTTATCGCCCTAAACTTAATATTTTATTGGACAATAAGTGACTAAATAAATGATATAATTTTCTTAATAGTTTTTACTTTCCGCTAATTTATATTGGTTGAAACAATTTGATAGCTGAAAAATGGTTTACCCTTTGTAGATAGAAAGTTCGAATGCAGTATGAAGCTAATTCTTGAACGTCAGCAAAAGAAACATACATCACCCCATAAGTCTCGGTACCACGATTGGGCCAATACTGGTCACACTGAAAGAGAATAACACAGAAATAATTAGTACGATAGCGGTATATCTTGACTATTTAAAAAGACCCTGAAATCCAAACACTCACTTTAATCCTCGTCCTTTCTTCTAACTTGGTCATCATGACTATTGTGGCACATCTCTGTTCCCAGATCATTCTCCAAAAGTCGCAAAAAGTTTCCGGCAGAGGGCCCTGCGTTGCGATGTAAGCTTTGTGTCTCCGATATCCGTCACAATAGTTGGCGTTAATGTAGTCAGAACCCATAATTCCGTCCAGAGGTTGTAAAACCACCCTGCTATGGTCGTAGGCGATGACGTTGGCGTACCTGTTTTTGGGCTTGTTGATTTCCAAATTCGAATTTTCCCAGGTAAACTGTTGTCCAGGTTCAATAGACTAGGGAAAAAAAACTAGCATTTTAATGGATGCATTTCCCGAACAAATATTAAGGCCATGGACATACACATGAAACAGTTGGCACTTGAGTTTATGAACTCTTGGGGACACCACAAAAAGTTTGTGAACATTAGAGTCATAAAACCGAAAACTAGGTACTAGCATATACAGGTAGAGATGCAAAAAAACCCAGTTTTTGAGCTAGGGGATTAAAGGAATTTTGGGGAATAATCTCGGGAGTTTGGGGAATTCAAGAAGCAAACTCAAAGTTCAAAAATAACTACGTAAGCAATCCTTGTTGACGTAATAAGTATTATGAATGATATGACTTACCTCAGTGCTGGTATTAAGGAGTAATTTGTGCCAAATCCTCACATATATAATAGCGAATGAGCAAGTAACACTCCTGACATCACCAACAATGAAACTCGCGCCACGGAATAATTTGATAATGTTTTTTGGTAATGTTTGACACGCAGGGAAATGCTTTATTTTGACGAGGCTGAACTGTATCCGGTAATTTACCCTTTTGTACGGGTAAGACTCATTTTAGGGGAATGAAGAATCAAAAAAGTGGTCGAAACTCCACATTTTGATGTCCGGGATAAACTTGGAAACTAGAGGAGCAATGTCGTTGAAATTTTCAGTCTGTCTAGATTAGTGGTGGGAAGGTTTATAGACAGATTCGAAAAAAAAAATCTATAAATAGTTTTTTTAACTCAAAATTTACGTTTTGGACCCAAAAAGGCTCTTTCTTCATGAAATAATCATCGTAGCATAAAGATTTTGGTTTCATTCGGAAAAGCGGGAAAAAAAACCACATCTAATACTGCATGTATTTAGTTTGACATCATGGTATTAATTTGAAACACAATCAAAGACATCGACCTATTGTTAAAGAACATTGATAGAATCTCTAAAACTTCTTTTTAATTATCTAAAAAAAATAAAAATAAATTCGAATGACGAGATTGTTTTTCAAGCGTATAAAATGAACCTCGTCTTTTAACCATTGAACTTTACTTACTGTACAATTGTTTTATTAGACAACATTGAAAGAAAAAAAAAAGCCAAAAGGCTGTTATTTTCATTTCACCTGTAACTTAAATAAAGTGTCCAAGAGCGTAACTGAGGGAGGGGAGGAGAGATTTAGGGATATATTGTTCCCCGAAACTCAGGAAACTTCTCTTTAATATAAAAACAGACTTAAAAAAAAAAAAAAAAACAAGTCCACCTCCAAGTTTAAACAAGGATCCCCCTGTGATTTTCTATGGTCTATTACTGTGTACATATATTGTGTTTTCTTATTTTTTCCTTTTTACTTCTTTTTTTGCAATTAAATTTTTGTTTCGATGTTTTTTTTTTACTCTTGAGGATATCTACCAATTCCAAATTCTAACGTAATGCAGCAGTTAGTTCATTGTTGCTACAACCAACAAATGTGTTCAACAATGCTATACCTCTCCCAACAGAGGAAACGAAACTGCAAACTTTCACTTGAAGCCAATGTGACGCGATTGTAGCTGAATTTGAGCTTCCGTTGTGTGAAAATTTGCATATTTGCTAAAATTTTCGGA
Source organism: Uloborus diversus (assembly GCF_026930045.1). Lineage (NCBI taxonomy): Eukaryota > Metazoa > Arthropoda > Arachnida > Araneae > Uloboridae > Uloborus > Uloborus diversus. The sequence goes on along the minus strand of NC_072732.1, from coordinate 210,683,671 downwards.
AAACTCCAACGAAAAGTATGGAAATAGTTTTTTAAATCCATAATCTACTATTAGATTTGTTCGATCCTTAATTATTTCAACGTAATTTTATTTTTCATGTAACAATAGTGGTTCTGCTAAATTTGGCGATGTTTTGGCGACAAAATCAGGGATAGCTGCAGCAACACATGTTGCGCAAATCATCGCCTAACATATCATACAATCGTATGATGATAAATAAATGAATAAGCAGCAATTCTAAGAGCATAGTAAAGCATGTTTCTGGGAGAATACAATTTTGGCCCGCATTTCCGAGCTATCGAAAGAAAGTCCTAAAATCTGTCCAAAATTAAAGCAAAGTCTCCAAAATACCGAGTTTCAGTGAGTAATGGAAAAAATCTTTCATGTGCTTTGTAAATGGATATCTTCTTGAATGCTGACAGTGAAATCGTGTGGTAATTTCAATGTCTCGCCAAGTCTTTAAATTTGATGCTTTTCTTAGAACTTTGGTAGACTTGAAGAGCTTAAATTTCGATAACGGGAACACGAGGGAAAATAACTTTTTCACCAAGAAATTTCTCAAAATGCTCTATTGACTGCTTTCTATTTTAACATCATTATTACAATATTTGCGATTGTATGGTAACAGCAACAGTAAGACATCTATTAGACATTGCGGGGAGTATATGAATAACCTTTACCCAGCTAGAGACTTTACAATAGTTTTGATACTTTTGATTGGCTAGTCGACGAAAATATGTCAGCCAAGTTTTTCCCCATCCAACGGGTTGAACAAATTTCGTTCCTGGGAAATTCACATTTGAATGTTTTAAATTATCCCCTTTCCTCGGATAATGTCTAGAAAACATATTTTGTTTCGAAATGAAACAATAATTAAAGCGTGCAAAACAAGCTATACAGAAGCGGATGATGCTTTCACGCGGTAGCCAATCATCAGTCTCCAAATTTTTACATGATCTCTAGCAGAGTATACGTTGTTTATATGCGACCGGGGAACTACTAAGACGTTACAGGGAAACGTGCTAAATATAGATTTAAAATAAAAATTTAATGCTTTTTCTTGATACAAAACTCCGTATATTGTTCCCTGATCAAGAATATATATTTTTTAATGTTGCTCTTAGACAACGATTCGCACCAGTTGGACTGTCACTATCTCTGATTCTGTCACCAAAAATGTTGCCAAGTGTAGGGGAACCATTGCTATTACACGAATGATGCAATTATGCTGAAATAATTTGAGAATAGCAGTTCGATCTTTGGTAATTATCGAAGATATTTAATTTTGCATTCTATTTTTGTGGTGCCTTAAGTGACAGTAAATGACTAGATTATTAAAAACCAAGCTATTAATTAAATTCTAACGGACTTTATAATTATTATTTCTTTGTTTTAGCACTATACATTGGTTTTGGAGTGTTTTTATACAAAAAAAAAAAAACTATTAAAGTATAAGCGAAGTTGTAGCCCAAAGTTAAATTACCCTGAGTTACTATAGGGACTCAGTCAAGCCTAAAAAAATTCGTTTCCATGAAATACGATCAATTGTATCTTCCAATAGCAGTGCTAGAAATTTCCTTTTTCCCACACAGAAGAAAATTCCTCTCCACGCTACTCATGGATAGAACTTGATCGAATCGAAAAAAGTCAAGTTGAAGGAATCCCTGAATGTTATAGACAGAGGGTTACAAGTAGTTAACTTTTTATGAATTCACTTTTTATATTTAAGGATTTAATCATGCATTTTTTAACTAAGAAAAATCTTTTTCTTAAGCGCAAATGCACCATACTATAAGGGTTGCCCATATGAAAAGTGGACGCGTACAATAACATCAGAATGAATGATTCTGATGATTGAGAGCGCCACTGCGTAAATATACAGGGTGTTCCGTTTTAACCTGCAAGACCTTTATTTTTGCAACCGTTAGTCCTAGATGTGTACTTCCAATCGCAAAAATGTTCAAAATCAAATGCACAGTTAAGATAGTGAAAGTTTGAAGCAAAAATAAAAATGAGCCAAAAAATACAAAATTTAACTATTTATGCGGGCCCCAGGTCCCCTAACTAATATTTAGAGAAATAATTTTCATTGAAAACTATTACTGACAAAAAACTTGACATTTGTGCGACCAAAACTCAAGGAGATATTAGAGTTTAAAGTTTTAAGGGACCGTACAAAAGATGAGACTGGAACTTATCGCTCTTTCAGAGGAATGTCAGGTTGTCGAAGTAAATAAAATAAGAGCGCAGAGATCCATTTTACGCGGGTTGATCGGTGCACAATCCACGCACTTCTAAAGCAGACAACCAGACAACCTTAATTTGGGCTTACCTTTCAATGTGCAAAAAAGTGTTAGTGTCCTTTACATAACTTGCTTCACTTGTCTGTTGTCATTTTAGTTATTCTTACATTTTGAAAACTGCTGCTTTTACAACAAAATGCTATGATCCGAATATATCTTCTGCCGAAAACAGCGAAATAGAATCATCGGAGACCACGTGACGAGGGAGGAGTTAAGTGCCTTCTTGTGAAAAACGGACAATAAACCTTAATCTTAGAATTGAAATTAATTGCTTTGCTCTCAAATCATTTGCCAAACGAAAAGAAAAATTGATTCTATGTCAGTATATCAGTGGGGAAGCTACAGCTGCAGATTTTATGTGTCGCAACTGCGAAGGGCAAACTTGCCCATAGGGGCGCAGGAGAGGATTCAAAGAGGCACATGCTAAATGTCTTTTACAAGGTGTTTCTGAACTCTTGGGGAAAACTTTAAGGGGCGATAGAGAGGACGATAACAAGCAAAAATCATGTTGAAACATTAGTCGCAATTTTATATCTGACGCACTACATGCACACAAAAAACCAGAAGTTGATGGATGCAAAGCAGGTGAAAAATCATCACACAGAGATGATTTTGTACAGCATTTTAGTTTTTAAGAAAGGTTTAAAGTGATAGACAATATTTGCGGACTACAGCTGTACATGCGTCGCAATGACAAAGAACTCGCTGCCGCAATGACGAGCCATTTCGACAAACTTTCATCAATCGTTTCGCCTTTGTTGCGACGCATGTATCACAGCTGCAGTCTGCAAATTTCAACAACCGCTTTAAACCTTTCCTCAAAACTAAAATATTGTATTAAATCGTCTTTTTGTTATAAACTGTTCCCTATTTTGCATCCATTAACTTCTGGCTTTTTGTGCTTTTAATACGTGAGATATAAAATTGCGACCAATGTTTTAACATGATCTTATCGTCCCCTCTATCACCCTTTAAAGTTTTCCTTTAGAGTTCAGAAACACCCTTTATAGTTATGTGGTTGTATATATAAGGTGCCCACATGGATGCATTTGCGAAGAGCCCCGAAATCCTTAGGTTCACCACTGAGTAGTAAGTAATGAAAATTTTGAATGAGTTTATGAGACTGAAGGCATCTGCTTGATTAACGTGGAGAAATTATTTTCCTTCTTCAGGTATCAACGATGAAATGCAGTACGCTTTTGCTGTCATTCTGAAAGTGATCGACATATTAAGATCCTTTCTGCTTGGACTTTTTTATTGGAACTTATTTGGATTTATCTTTGTGTGGAAACTTGTGTTCAAAGAAGAAGAACCTCAACAGTAAGTTTCATAAATTTGTTTGTTTGCAGTAACCAAGAAGGTAAACAGAAATTAAACGCTCAAGTTCATAGGCATGAAATGGCCAACATTTTTGCAATTCTACAGAATCTCTATGTATTAAAAAAAACGTCAAAGAAAATATAAAACGGTAGACCCGCATACAGAAGACCCAACAGAGCATATAGCATTAAATTTTGGTGCAAAATTACCTCAAACCCTGGGAGTTTGCACCTCGGAGAGTTTTTTTTTTTCATAAATCGAGAATAATTTTTTTTTTGAACTTAATCTTTTAAGCTAGAAGAACTTTTTTTTGCATCAGTTTGGGTTTGCTTCAATTTTCTCAGTTAATAAGAACAGCAGAAATCAAGTTTTCTACTTTAGTGAAAGTCCTAGGCTAAACTTAATTCAAGCCCAGAGCTAACGTGCAAAACATTTTTTCTCCACCTTAGCACTTATAGCTGTAAAATTTGGATATATATATATATATATATATATATATATATATATATATATATATATATATATATATATATATATAGAGAGAGAGAGAGAGAGAGAGAGAGAGAAAGAGAGAGGGGGAGAGAGAGAATCTGTTATTTTTTTTTCAGAAAACGTACTGGATTAACCCGTTTATCCACTTGGAAAAGTTTTATATTATTGATGACAGCGGTGAATGCTTCAGTTTTTGAATTCTCCATCAGAATTCCGCTAATTACAGCATGAGGTCAACAAATGATTGAAACACCTATAGTTGGGACAAACCTAAACTGGCAGCGTTAGAATGATGTTTTTAGGATTTATGCAGCATTCACAATGCTGCTAGGTTTGTTTTACTCCAACTGTAGACATCCGAAATTCTACTAACAAATAATAAAAAATATCGTACTGAGACAAGTATTCATTTTTTTCTCTGAGCGGGAGGATTCTTGCATTTGGTCTTATTCACTTCTTCTTCTTTCCAGAAATGAAGGGAAAAACTTCATAGAAGAAAATTTGAATACAACACAAGTTCCAGAAATGACTAAGGAACCTTGGATGGAAAACAAACCTGTGTCAACTAAGGCCACAGATGTAGATATCAAAGATCCTGAAGATGAAAAAAAAACAATAATCCTGAAACCGAACCACGTTTTGAATCTTTGGAAGTTACCAAGCCTACTTCATCCCAGATTGTGGAAACTGACATTAAAATAAAACTTTTGAATGAAAATGAAACAATAAAACCTCAAGAAACTGAACTTAAATCTTGCCTAAAAAAACCAAACAAAAATTACACCTCCTACTTTTACTGCAAAACAAACAATTCATTTCCATCCTACAGTAAAAAAATATTGCATAAAAGTAAACACAGCTGAAGCCGAAAAAACAAATGCCAAAATCGTCAAACTTAAACCTGAACCAAAAATCTCTTCTCAACAAAAATATGACAAATTAAAGAAAAAACGAAGATTGGCCCTTGAAAAAGCTCTGGAAAAAGTAGAAAAAAAGAGGCCAGAAGAGAAGCAAGGCGAATCTTTTTCCAACGGATGAAAAGACTTTTTTGCCCGTGCATGAAAATTGAAGGTGTCGTCTATGTTTAAATCATACCACAATAAACCCATACCGCAAAACACCTTTTTTTATTTGCTGCTGAAAAACTGTACACTTCTATACCACAGTGGCAAAATATTGCATTAGAAAAAAAAAAAGAAGCAAAAACCGTCAACTTAAATCCAAAACCAAAACTCACACAAAAGAAAAAATGTGACAAATTAGAAAGAAAAAAATTATGAAGATTTACCATTGAAAAAGCTTGGGGGGGGGGGGGGAAAGAAGCCAGAAAAGGGAAGCAAGGCTCCTTTTTTTCCAATCAAAAAAAGAAGCCAGAAAAGGGAAGCAAGGCTCCTCTTTTTCCAATGAATGAAAAAACTGTTTTGCCCGTGCATGAAAATTGAAGGTGTCGTCTACTTTTACTTATGCCACAAAACATCTTTTTTATTTGCTGCTGAAAACACTGTACACTTCAGTACCACAATAGAAAAATATTGTATTAAAAAAAAAAGCAAAAACCGTCAACTTAAAACCAAAACTCACACAGAAGAAAAATATGACAAATTAGGAAAAAAAAATAACGAAGATTAACCATTGAAAAAGCTTGGGGAGAAAAAAAAAAGTTAGAAGGGAAGCAAGGCTCATCTTTTTCCAATGAGTGAAGAGACTATTTTGCCCCTGCATGAAAATTGATGCTGTTGTCTGTGTTTAATTCACACCACGATAGAAATTACACCTTTTTCATTTACTTAAAGCAAACTGTACATAACAACCCCACAGTAACAAAATATTTCATAAAAAAATGAATAATTACATAAAATAATAATATAAAAAAACGATCTTCAAACCTAATTCAGAATAAAAACTAACTTCCTAAGAAAAAAAAACAAAAATTAGCCATTAAAAAAGCTCTTGGAAAAAATAGAAAAAGGTACACAAAATAAAGAAAGACTTATCTTTTTCCAACAAATGAAAAGACTAATCTGCCCCTGCCTGAATACTGCAGAAACCGTTTACGTTTATTTCATAAAACAATTAAGAATTACACGTTTTTTATTTACTGCTGAAAAAACTATATTTCAGTTCCACAGTAATAAAATCTTACACGAAAGAAAACACAAATGAATAATTAAAAGAAAAAAAAATGCATAAATTATCGAACTTAATGTTTAACCAAAACTTACTTCCGAAGAAAAATATGACTGAATAGAGAACAAAAGAAAAAAAAAAGACTAATATTAGCCATTGGAAAAAGCTTGTGAAAAAAAAATATGATGATAGAAGAGATTCAATAAGATGAATCTTTTACCAAACTTTCGTGCTCCAGAAAACCAAGAAAGAAGTTCATTGCTTAAGATTAAAACTCTTGGTGGGGGACTAGGGCTCCTGGCGATACCCCCTTAACAAAAACGCATCGGGACTCTTACCTCAGTGGTGATGTGGAAATAGAGTCAACATTTCTAAGACAAATAATTGGCTTGTTTTCATCAGTCAAAAGTTACTACTTTTAGTCACTAAAGTTGATAAAATGAGCAAAAAAAAAAAAAGTTTAATTTTAATTAAAGTTTTTAAAATTTCCAATTTGTCAAAAAAGGCGTGGTCTTTATGACGTGACAAGTGATGAACTTTGGCGCGCACTCCACTGCCGCGCTGAATGTTGACGCTTGCTGTCTACCACGTTTCTAGCTTATGATAATTAAGGAGTGAATTAAGTAATGCACTCTGAGCTAATGGCATTTCATCACTTGTGATGTCATATGCAGAAGCTTAAAAAATGAAATTGAATCTGCGCACCGATTAAAATATTTTTAAAAAATATTAAACTTTGTCAAATTATTTAAAAAATTGTCATATCCTATGTTTTTAAGCAGGGTCTTTCATAAAAAAATACTTGTAAAATTTCGGAAACGAACCCATTCTGGTGAAAGGTGGCGCTGTAGTTTTAAATTGTTACGCATGGGGGACGCATGCGCGGGAAAATTCATAAGTGCATATGTTAGTGGACACGCGTGACGCCGATTTCAGCATTCACAAAGTCTAAAAATGGTGTTTTTTATGAAGCAAAAGGATTGTCTTTGATCAATGTGAAAAATATGCCAATAAAGGCTTTGAAGATTGTCACCTTTAATTGTGTGCTTGTTCAGATATGTAATGGGGTCGTTTCTAAAATTTTAAAAATATTTTTTTCTGAAAGAGCATGCTTAAAAACATAGGATCTGACCGTTTTTAAATAATTAGTTTAAGTTTAATATTTAAAAAAAAATACTTTAGAGGGTGCGGTTTCATTGTTTACGCTTCTGTCGATGACATCACAAATGATGAAATGCCATTCTGTGTTGCCATTCACAGAGCAAAATATTTAATTCGCATTTTTACTCACGTGTATTGGCACACATTTTTACTCACGTGATATGGTTGATAGAAAGCGTAGAGCGCAATTTTAATTATATATTTGTAATTTACACTTGCTATGTGATTTTAAACGAATTTCAACCTTTGGATTATGAGATAAATAAATACCTCTGTGCTGAAAAGTAAAGTCAGAAATAACAACGCCAAAAAGCACAAATTGCAGATTACTGCAGACACGTGTTTCGGTTTGACAAGGAACGCCTTTTTCAATGCAAAAAGTAATGAGCTTATGGATGAAAAGACATCCGAGAATGACTTTCCAACAACGACTTTTGTCGGATGTCCTTACATCCATAAGCTCATTACTTTTTACATTGAAAAAAGCGTTCCTTCTAACGCCGAAACACGAGTCTGCAGGAATCTGCAATTTGTTCTGTTTGACGTTGTTATTTCTTACTTTAGTTTGGATTATGGTTTGAAGTCAGATTTGTGACTAGGTGTTTGGCATTATGATCGTAAGTAGTATATACGTAGGTTTTTTTTTTTTTTTTCAAACTCCGTTTTCACAGTAGGAAAGCCAGATGGGCAGCAGGTGGCTGGTTTGCGTACTAGGATACTGCATATACCCCTGTCCAAACAACTCAGTTACTCCCGTCAAATGTGAATTGAGAAGTTATTCGTTTCTTGCAAGCAGAGGGTAACGGCAAAGAATATAGATAAGGGAGAAGAACTTTCACTTCGAGACCGGTTTGTAAGCTCCGCAGAGAAAATAAATTACTAACGAAAACATGTTTTGGGACAAAAGCCGACATTTAGGAACAAATTCGTCGCCAACGGTGAACTGGCTTGGCGGAGGGTTGCCATTTCCTCACGGGAGTCGGGGAGACACCCCCCCCATGGAGATTCTAAAGCCTTTTGTATCTGAAGATTTGAAGAGTTCCAGATGTTCAATCGTTCCTCTCTTTTAACTAATGTACTCATTTGCTACTGTTGAAAAACCGCAACTGATACCGCGATTTTTTTCTTTGAGTGGGCCTGGAAGAAGTGTCATCGCGCCGTTTGACCGCTGAGCGTTGTGCGAACTAATGCATCGACTAATCAGAATGAATTCGCCCTAAATTTCCCCTTTTACTGATCATTGAGGGAAGAAACATTATTATTTATTTCCACTTTTGCTGATTTATATCATTGAGGTTGTAAAAACAAAATAACCTTTTTGGTCTGCTACGGGAGTTGTTTTAGGGGAGAATTCTTCTTTTTTTTTAATTTAAAGAAATGGTTTAAACGAAGAAATAAATTTAAAAGTTTCTCTAGCAGCTCTAGTTTTCAGATAATTTCAGCTGCTTTACCCAAATTATGCAGTTTTAACTCCATTTTATGCATTTCTAAATCAAAGTGTAGGCTTCTGAAACAAGGACTGCCTCCAGCATGTTTGCTCTGCTATAATCAGTTGGCAGTCTAGTTACATTCAGAAAAACTCACTACATGAAGTAAATATCTAGTAAGTTTAGTAACAAGGCTTCACCGAATTGCGGTCAACTTGTAAGTTCTTGCAATGCATATATTCGCTTTGCGTGATGTGTGACGAATTGGATCTTTGTATGTAATATTTTCAGGGTCCGACTAATGTAGACAATAAACAAAATTTTTTGGGGGTCCTCTACAGTCAAACCTTATAAACAAAAGCATTAATAAAGAATCAGGGGTGGTAGTTTCAGGGGTGTTCAGGTGTTAAATCACTTATTCAAAGCAACCCACACTTGTACACATGAAAAACTAGATAAATTCAGGAGAGTACTTTAATTTTCTTACATAGAAACTGCAGCAATTTTAGTATTTTTGGGGCTCTTAAAAATTGGGGACCCATGGCCAACAGCCTAATTGGTCTGGTTGGTAATTGAGCTCTCATTCTTTTGTATAATACACTTTGAATAAAAATTCCATTATTTGTTTTTCATTTGATCTATGGATGTAACTTAAACCCATGTCACAAATATTTCAATTTATTTATCATTGCATCTGAGCATATTTCTAGTGAAATGTAGTGTTGTAATTAATTTGTTACCCTGACAACAATAAGAAATGTAGTGATATGGAAGCAAACTAATGAACTAATCATGTAAATATTCTTATTTTATGTAATAAAGTGTTTCAGTGTATTATGAATTTTATTGACTCAAATTTTTAATGCAATCTTTATTTTTGATGCAAACAATACAATTGGGAAAATGAGAATACATACCAAACTGATTGAAGTCAAGGTAAATTTAATATAAAAGGAAATAACTAATGAAATTGCCTATTGATCATTAGAATATTAGCTCTATATAGGCTGTAGTACACATTACGTAGCATAAAAAACATTGTTTTACGAAAAACATTGAATCATTTCACCAGAAATGAATTGAATTTGTGGGATCAAAGCTATTTTTTAAATTAGACATCTTTCATTACTTTTCATCATTGAAAGACTATCACTCATTATCATGTTACCGACCTTTGTAAAAAATTATTATTATTACTATTATTATTATTTTTTTTTTTTTTTTGCACAATCTAAAACATTTTCACTTTTATTAGATTCTGTTGAATTTGTCAAAGTGAAGTTTCAGTACGAGTTCTCTCGAGTACATTTCGGGACGAAAATAGTTTTAAACATGAGTTTTTAATTGTTTCCATCCAGGTATAACTATTTTGAATAGTTTCGTACGGCGAAATGGATCAAGCTTATTCTCTTCCTACTTAATCATGGAAAATTATCGAACTTTATCGAATATCGGAGCAACTTGCACGCTTAATAAGGGGACCCACTAATGATTTTTGGAAAACTGCTGAATGATCCTAGTCGTTGTTACTTTTTAGGAAACTCTGTAAAGATACATTTACCGGGCTTTCCCCCTTCCCCATCTCTCTTATTAGTTCTGTCTTCTCTTCCTTTCCTCCGAAAACACCAATCACTACCCATCACACCAATCACTACCCATCACCCCCAGAGGCACGGAAGAAAAAGCTATGTCCGTAAGGTTAGTTCCCCCTCCCCCCCCCGGAGATCATCAGTGAAATTGTTAATGAGGTCTAAGGATATCAATGGTGCAATACTGTACTGCCGTGTGCAGGGGAAAAGCAGTAACTGCAAATTTTTCATTTTTGATTTTTTTGCATTTTTGTCATCTATTGTGCGTTATCTTTACTGTACAAGCTCGCTTATTTGGTTTCCGCTGAAAATAACGCGCGAAAAAGACGTCTATTTCCAACACTTTCCTATTGTTAGCATTAAATCCAAAACGCGTTTCTTCAAATATCTTGAAAAATCATTTCTGCAGTTACTGCTGTAGAAGAAACATGTTTTTTATTAAAAAGCGTTTTAAATAAGCTAAGTAAATAAAAGTACGTATGAAAATCATATGTCACTTACAACTATGGGTAGTGAATCTTTGTTCCGACACCTTTTTTCAGTTAATATTTTTTGGAGACGGTCCATAATAGTGAATTCCTTGCTCAAGGTATTTTGGGAGCACCTTTCAAACTTCAATTACCGTGTTTTACGCAATTAATATCTATCAATTTCTTATCTTCTGCAATGTTTATATTTCGTTGCGTTTTTTAATTTAATTATCAACTGTCTGTTGGTAATGGCAACGATAAAAGAAAATAAATAGAATAGTGGATATGCTTTGATGGATTATGAATGTTTTTTCCCCCGCCGGTTGTTTGCCGAAAAATACAATTTTTAATTTTTGCTTCAGTAATTGCTCTTAATTAATTTTTTATGTATTCAAAAATTTTCTCAGCTAAAACATATGCGAAAGCTGATCACTATTATTCGATTAACCGGGGAAATTGTTCGATTAAGCGGGATCCCTAACATTGCGAAATGTCTAACATTGGGAAATATTCGGTTCCTGGAGATTTTATTCGTATAAGCGGGGTTTTCGTTTATCCGTTACGAGATAAGGCGGGGCTGACAACATTGTGTTTCCATTACGATCCAAGTGCGCAGAACAAAAATTGACTTATTTTGTAAACAAACAAATAACAGAATTTTTTAAAAAATACCAAGAACTTTTCATAATGAACTCAAAAAGTACAAAATAATTTTTCTGGGTCACAAAGGACAATTTAAGAATTCCTGTAGTTTTTGAAAATGACACCACAAACGAAGAAAAGTGCGGCTCATGTCATGAAGAGGATTTATTATTATCTAGCTTTCAATCATAACTTTGAGTGTTGAAACATGCATATTTTTGTTATTGGGAAAGTTTGGTTTGAAATGACTAGAACCGCACTTTTCTTCATTTGTGGTGTCATTTTCGTAGAATTTTCGAAAAATACAAGAATTCTGATCTAGAAAAGCTATTTTGTCCTTTCGAGTGCATTATGAAAAGTGCTTGGTATTTTTAAAAATATTCTGTTCTTTTATTCTTTTTAGTGTAAATGTATTTCAGAAATAGAATAATTTTACCCTCACGTTTTCCATATAAATGCTCCCCACTAAAAGGGAAAAAACCTATGTACGTGTCTAAAACTTTAAGCAGTAGGCACTAAAATTTAATCCTTGTTCCTCTGTAGGATTTATGTTTGCTAATTTCATGATTGCTTCAGAGGAGCCTTGATTCAAAATTTTCATTATGATTGCTTTTAACATTAGTGTTGAAAGGCAACAAAATTTGTAACAATGGGTTTTATATTTAAACATTTAATGAGGAAATTACATGAAACTTGCGGTTTTCCATCTTAACTTAAATAATTATTTTATTTTAGAATTTTACTTTTTCAGCGCTAAGTTGTACCTTAAGATTAAGCAAATCATTTAGTGAAATCCCGAAGTCTCTAAGTAGTCTAATAGCAGAGATATAAGAGAAACCAGGCCTCAGATTTCTCCGAGACAATCAGGCCAAGTATAATAAAAGTGCTTAAATTAGAATTAAAAAAGAATTAAAAAAAAAAAAATACTAAGCACTTTTCATAACGCACTCAAAAGGACAAAATAACCTTTCTGGGTCAGAAAGGACAATTTAAGCATTCCTGTAGTTTTCGAAAATTCCAAGAAAATGACACCACAAATGAAGAAAAGTGCGGCTCAAATCATGAAGAGAATTTCTTATCATTATATAGCTTTCAATCATAGATTTGAGTGTTCAAACATGCATATTTTTCTTATTGGGGAAACGCTTTTTGTGTTCTCAAGAAGCATTATGATATTGAATGCAAAATAAACCTAATATTTACTCTTTGTTAAGCTTTAGTAGTTCAAAAAAAAAAAAAACTCTTAAAAGTGTTACATGACGTTGTGTATTTATCTCTGTACTTTTTTGAAAAACCTTCTTCATATAAAAACGCTGTCCGAAAAGGTGATTTTCAGGAAAAAGTTATAAAGGTCACTATATATGTGTCGTGGAAAAGGTCTGCGGACTGATTTCTAGTTGATAAGGTTACAATGCGAACATTTATCGCTTGAAATCTGAAGACTTTTATTGTCTTAAAGTTAAAATTGCGGAATAAAACGCAAATGCGTATATTCACAAGGAACGATAAAATTAAAAATTTCAAAAACCTCCGATTGAGTCGCAACTGCAGAATCAAGAGGGAAAATTGAAAATCCTTTTAAAAGTCTTATATTATTTAAAATCAAAGTCAAGTATTTTTTTTTTTTTTTTTTGCTATTAAATTGAAACTGGCAACAGATAAAAACTTTAAATCACTGCTTTTAATTCCCTTGTTGGTCAACAATGAATGGGGTCGTTTCCAAAATTTTAAAAGTATTTTTTTCTGAAAGAGCATGCTTAAAAACACAGGATCTGACAATTTTTTAAATAATTTGTTTAAGTTTAATATTAAAAAAAAAATGCTAAAATCTGCGCGCTTTCATTGTTTACATTTCTTGTCTATGACATCACAAATGATGAAATGCCATTCTGTGTTGCCATTCACAGAGCAAAATATTTAATTCGCATCTTTACTCACGTGTATTGGCAACGATATGGTTAATAGCAAGCGTAGAGCTCAATTTTAATTGGCTTCTTGATTATCATAACGTGGAAACGCGGTACAAAGATGCGTCAAAGAGCATCATTTGTGACGTCACCAAGACCACGCTTTGTTTGAAAAATCGGACATATTAAAAAATTAATTAAAAAATAACTGTTGGAAAAATGAAAGAATTTTTTGGGTTATGTCATTTATTTATTTATTTATTTATTTTTGCTTATTCAATCAATTTTAGTGACTAAAAGTATTACTTTTGACTGAAGGAAACAACCCCATTCGGTTTTCAATCGCGTGAATAAATGCTTAGCGGTTATTAAAATCTGCATTAAAAAAGTCATAATTCGAATTTTATGAAAGATAGAAGCTCCAAACACATTTTATCAGAAGGCGGAAAAAATTTCTCTTTATTTTGGTATTAAATTTTAAAATTTTTAACTATGTTCTCACTGCAAAAATCGCGAAAAACATTTCAGAGGTTTTTAACTAATATCTTCGTTAATTAATGTCATCCAAAAACACAACCTAGCTAAAAACACTCCCGATCAACTCCCCTTTCGATTTTTTTTAAAATTTTTTTTTTAAATAAAGCTGTCCGTCCATTTTGGCCCTAGAGTGCGACAGACAGATACACACACATAACGGGAGCTCAGATTTTAAGAAAATGCATATATCTTGAATAATTGCAAATTGCTTATCTCTACTATATCAGTGATATAATTGATTCACGTGCTTTAAGAAGTACTGCGGAACTTAGAATTGGATATGGAGAATGTCCATCCGTCTCAATTTTTCAGGCTGGCCAAATTGATTGAGAAGGTAATTCAATAAATGATGAATTACTTTTTTTCGAAGATCTTCTAACAATTGTTTTACAACAACATGAGGGGTATTTAGCACGTTTGGGAACAAATAACAGACGTGTTTAGCGTTTATCAAAAGTCTAGAACATTTTGACTGCAAAAATCCACAGTGAAAACCACACGAACACAATGAAAAAGTATGTTTTGGTTTTTCCAGTAACTGAAATAAAATATTTAGATTTCGGATGTTTAGTTCTGATGTAAATTAGTATGCTAATTAATTAATATCTTGAAGTTTGCTGATCGTTTATTTAGTACTTTTGATATAAAGTTAGCTTACCAACCCACTAGTACTCTCATTTTAGAATTAAGAGAGGGGGGGGGGGATATGTAAGAGGTAAAAATGTCGCGTAAAAATGAATAAGTGAAAGGGAGGGGGGGGGGGTCACAAGCGGTTTCTTTATAATATCTGATACCAGGGTCCACCGACTGATGACAGGCCCTGGTGTTAAGCAAATTGTGATTTAAAAAAAGGACAAAAAGAAAAAAAAATTCGAAGTGAAAAACAACGCATGTTTTTTTTTCCGGCAAAATTAATTTATTTTAAGGATTCAAAATTTTTACTCGTTTCATACTTTTGCGCCATTCTAATTTCGCCCCAATTCTTTTAAATCACGTATCGCTAACGTAATAACTTACGCTTGACGATTCTACAATGACTTTTTTACTACCCTTTAGCAATGAACCACCGTACAAATGAGGCTTAATTACCTCCCTTTCAGCGCTTCCGCAGAGGGGAGAGAAGAGAGAAAACATCTTCACCTCCGGATTCGCATTGCAAATGCAGCAACATCAGCATTGGCGATTTAGTGCCTTTTCGATCATTCAAGCACGCTTTTTCCCAAACTTGTCTCGCCAACCTGTTCCTTAATGTCGGCTTCTTGGTCGAACCACTTTTTCGTCAGGGGTCGAAAGGAAGGTTACATACGTTTCTACCGGAGTGGAACATCTTTGCGTGTGAACTATCTTTGGTAACGGGGCAGCGGAAATTCATCGAAGAATAACTCGTGTATATGGAGAGAACTTAATGAGTGCTGGTGTTGTTCGTACGTGGTGCCGAAAATTTAACGAGAGCAGAACTAATGTGCATGATGAAGGGGATCTGGGACGCAAGTCTGTGTCTACAGACGGCTTTGTTCAACGAGTCGACAAAGCGGTTAAGGGGTCACAGTACCTTTCAAGCAATTTCTTTTAATTTATATAAATTTTATATTTCTTTGAAACCATAACATACATACTTATTTCGTAATCAATAATTTATTTTCAAAATTTAAAAATATTGCCTACTTTTTTTGAAAATTCAAAAAATTGAGGAAAATTTCAACTTTTTAAAATCCCTAAGGCTTTTTTTATTTTTGCACTAGTTTAAAAAACGTTTGTGGAAAACGATCACTATAATCATCTCTAAAAATCTGTGCATTCATTTGCTTATGAGTTCATTCGGAAATTTTCTTTGATCAATTATGTAAAAAAAATCAAAGTTTTTTTTAAAATTTGGTTTTTAAAGGTTTAACATGCTCTAAACATTAGAGTAATTTATAAAATGCTTATCCAATGCACAGTTTTGTCAAATATGTTATCCCAAGTGCAAAAAGTATTACTTTAAAGCTGTATCTTTAATAGAAAAAAAATCCTTAGGGATTCTAATGACATGAAAACACAAAAAAACCATCATCGAGAAAAAGCAATTTGAAGTTTTTCTTTTGCATAAGAACAGATAGGGAGCATGGCCTAAAAACCACTCATAACTTTTTAAATATTTGAACTAAAGCATTGAAACTTTTCCCCTGTGTTCAGAATAGTTTTTTGTTTTGAAATAAGCAATAAATTTTTTTTTGATCGTTTCATCATTTTTGAGGTACTGTAACCCCTTAAGGAAAATCGAAGATTCACGTGCGATGCAATTTCCAGAAGTTTCATGATCGTCTCTACATTCTATAGTTATAGAACGGTTGCGCCACAGAATGTGCTCGGCTTGGTCTCTAAAACACCGTTAAAAATCACTTTCAATCATTGGCGGCAACGTTCTATGATAGAAAAGCTTGTGCACAGGTACGACAAATGCCTAAATCGTCAAGGTGATTATGTGGAGAAATAATATGCATTGTAACTTTCTTTTAATAGTGAAATCTTTTTTATATATTCACCCGTTTTTGTTTTATAGTCAAACGGAGCTTGGAAAAAAAAAAAAAAAAAAACTCGTATACAAAGAAAGTGACAGACCTCATATTCTTGTGAAAACAAGATGTTATCGTTGGCTTTGAGCCTGTCAATGTGGTTGGCCAGTTCCGAGACGGGGATGGGAGGGTGACTCAGCATGGCGGGCGTCTGGTAATTGATTCGGCGGATCTCCACGGGATCGGTGGGGTGAGCCACCATCTCTCTGTCCGCCACATTCATCAGCAGCTTCATGGTCGTCTCGCCGGCTGGAGTCTTGGCCAGTTGGCGACGTCTGGAGAAAAGAGATGAAAAAAAAAAAGATAAAATTAATTTGAATTTTGACATCTGGAATTCGAATTATGTTTTTCGCAATCACAAGTGTGTGTATGTAGGCTTGTGTGTTTGTGTCTGTGTGAAGGCATGAGTGTGTGTGTATGTGTGTGTCTGTGTGTGTATGAGTGTGTGTGTGTGTCTGTGTGCAGGCATGAGTGTTGTGTGTGTGTAGGCGTGGGTGTTTGTGTCGGTGTAGGCATGAATGTGTGGGTATGTGTGTAAACATAGGCGCATCCCATGGCGCCCTGAATGTTTACGTTTGTTGTCTAACGCATTTCCAGGTTATGATTATTAAAAAGCGAATTAAATATTTCGCTCTACGCTTGCTATCAGCCAAATCGTTAGCACTACATATGAGTAAAGAAGTGAATTAAATATTACGCTCTTCGGTAATGGCAACAGTGAAGGGAGGTTCATCGTTTTTGATATCATGCGCAGAAAATTTATAAATGAAACTGAGTCTGCGCACCGACTTAAATATTTTTTAAAAAATTGTAAACTTTGTCAAATTATTTAAAAAATGGTCAAATCCTATGTTTTTAAGCATGCTCTTTCAGAAAAAAGTACTTTTAAAATTTCGGAAACGATTTCATTGTCTAAGAAATATGTAATTCTTCTTGTCCCACTTAACGTGAAACGCCTTGTACTATTAATTTCATTTTTACCTTGAATTCATTTCACGTCAAGATGCTTTTCTGCAAAAAATCGCTTAGACATGCTGCGTAAGTAGGTAGGCAAAAATGACAATTTAAATTTAGACAATGTTTTATCCAGAACTAAACGAGCCTATTTTCCCCCATGTACAAACACTGATTTTCTAGCATAATATCAATATTTTCTCAATTAGTTGAGGTTTCAAATTTCGTAAAACATACCGTTTTAATTATTAAGACTGATTTTCAATCACAAAATATACATCTCTTTATGCAAAAAAGACTGTGTTTTTCAAATTGAACGTTCATTTATGAACATTCTCTTTTTCAAAAGCCTTTTCCAACAAAGTTTGTTTCAAGTAACAAGGGATCTATAATTGCTTTAAAGTTCCCCGTAAGCGTAAATGCCAAAAACTTTTGAATTGTTCATTTTGAAAGTTCATTTTTGACTTGTTCTACGTCAAGAGCTTTTTTCAACAAAGTATCTTAGAAGTGAATTCACCTTAAATTGTGCGGACCATACTTGTTATCATTTTCCCCGAAGGATTTTAAGTTAATTTTTCTTAAACTGTTCATTTTTAACGTTCTTTCTTGACCAAGTTCTTTTTCAAGAGTTTTTGTTTCTAGTAAATCCGCCTTCAAGTTCGAAACCTTTATTTGCTTTAAATTTCTCCGTAGGCGTTAACGGCAAAATATTTTGTATTGTTCATTTTGAACGTCCAGTTTTGAACATGTTCTTCATCAAAAGTTTTTCAACAAAGTTAGTTTCAGGAAAATTCGCCTTTAATTTCAGGTTCGGCATTTGCCTTAAATTTCCTCGTAAGCGCTAATGCTAAGTTATTTTTTTTTTACCTTCAAAATTGAACAAAAAAATTGTTTGAATAAAAACGAAATACATAAAATATGGGTACGAGGTGATCTTTGAGCATTTAAGGTTGGTTCGAATCACTCTTCCTTTAAAAGTTATAGAGGGGACGGGAGAGGGGACAGACAGGTCGGTAGACATACATTTATCCCCATCTCAAAAATCTACAATCCGATATTTAATTTCTTAATATTTATTTAAATTACTAGTGGTACCAGCACGGCTTTGCCACTAGTTGAAAATTAAAAGGTCATTTGGTTCACCTGTATATTTACAAATGTATGGTGAATTTTCTCGCCAATTGGCTTGTACCAGGCTTGGAGTAATCGCCGTAATGATATTACGTTATGATAATTTGCTCGGTAAAATGTTTTAAAAATTGGAATAGAAAAAGTAAAAAATCAAATTTTCCAAAAATGGCTTCGAGGTGCACACCCTCATGCTACAAACTAATTCTGTGCCGAATTTAGTGAAAATAGGTCGAACGGCTTAGGCGCTATGCGTGTCACAGAGAGACATCCCAACAGAGATCCGGACAGATATTCAGACAAACTTTGAGCTTTATTATTAGTAAAGGTAGAATATTTTTGACTTATTTTTTTTTCTTTGCGATACTTTTGCGGTGCATTAAGCTGCTATTCATGTCTTATTCATTCTTTAAAAACATTACGGCAAGGTAAGCAAAAAATGACGTTGCGTTAAATTATTCCGCAAAAAAATAAATGTAAAGTCCTTGACGCCAATCAGTAGTTGCTGTCAACTGCTTTAGCAAGCGTAAATGTAAAAAATTTATATCGTAGGCAAAACACCGAAAGAGAAAAAACTAACATTCAACCAAACTTGGATAATAATTTCCTGAGAAATCAAATAGTTAACTAATAATATTTTCAAACAGTAAAAAATATTAAATTTGCGCGAATACATGCTGCAAGGAAGAACCAAAGCAAAAAACAATTAGTTTTTCTAGTAAGTTCCACAAAACTATAATGGGAATAACTATAATCCTTCCTTCTAATTTAAAATTTGATATGAAAAGAAAAATAAATAAAAATAAATTATTATACTTGCGAGAATACATGTTACAAGGAAGAACTGAAGCAAAATATAATCAGTTTTACATAGCAAATTCCATAAATCATAATGGAAACTATCATAATCCGTCTAATTTAAAATTGAATCTTCTAAACTTTACATTTTTTGTCTTCTAGCACTCAGCAATACTTCAAGAGCGGTTCATTCCCTTTTATAAATAGCAAATTTATTTCAGTAACTTACGATAATTTTACAGAATCCATAGGCAAAAAATTCTTGAAGCCAAATTGCTATTTAAATTGCTATTATCTGCATCATTTGAATAACATATTTTTTTTCTTCCGATTTTGAGCAGAAAAGAAGATAAAAATTTTCGAAGTGTCAACAGTAACCAATTACTTTTGAGCTGAATTCAAGTATTCCGGGAAATATTTACTTCCCGATTCAATTAAAAATACTTTCAGTATTCTGAGAATTTTTTTCCACGAGTCCTTTTATTTAAAACGATCTATATTTGTAATTTTCTGGGAACATTATTTTATACTCAATTCTAGACATTTTAAGATTTAATGAAGTTTAAATTTATTGGCTTTTATTCAGAAAAGTGAATGAAGTATTTTTAATATCAGGCTACGACGATGAGTTTTTAATCATTTGAATTTAATGATTTCGATCATTTTATTTGCTCTTTGATGCTTGAAATAGCACTAAAACTATTTTGGTTGGAACTATGTAACTCTAAAAAAGTAATTATTAAGCTGACTTTAATTTAAGACTTGATAGTTACAAAATCAGAAAAAGAAATTTATTTCAGCGAAATAAATGTCAAGCACACAAGTTGGTGTAATTATCCGGTTAACAACACTGGAAAGTGATTTTGTTTCGAACAAGAAGCTTTCTAGTTGAAATGCTTTTAAAATTTAAATAAAATTATTTTTAATTCTAAAATGCATAAAATGGGAGTTTAAACTTTCAACGTTTTCACTGAAACGAATATTTCTTCACAAATATAATCATCTTTGTACCTCAAGCGCTGTCATACTTAATACATGTTTCATGCCGAACGTAACGACGAAGAAATTTTTGTCGCCATCTTTCGACGTACGTCATTGGTTCTTCAATTAATCAACAAGCGACCATGCTTATTCATTGGCTGCCCCTGATTTCAAAAAAGCTACTTTTCTTTAGGGTTCGGAATTTACTGATTGTCCGAAAAACGCGTCTGTATAAACAGACCAGCGGTTACTTTGAAGTCATAGCAACAAGCTAGACAGTAACATATCACGTGGATGGGGCAGATGGGGTGAAATAAGCATTATAGTTACATCTATAAATGCATAAAAAAAGTTTTGTGAGAGTTGTTATAACGCACAGGTTAGCAACATATTTCTCTAACGTGCTCTACAAATAACTTATAATACGGAGGGGGGGGGGTACCGTCCAAGAAGTGCACTGCAATTAGCTATTACTACACATATTGCAATTTTACGTCATAATGCGATAAAAAAATCAGGAGAGGATACAGACTACGATTTTTAGGGGGGGGGCATGCTGAAGAATGACCCTCCCCTGCCCGCTACAAATAAACATACAGTTTTGGGTTCGAAAATTTTCTGAGACTGCATGGGTATCAATAAAAAGCACTAAATCTACCAGGAAAAACGCACCTAGTAGCATATAAACATTGCAAATAAATTTCATAAACGATGAAAATAAGAACTATTTCAAATATTTACTTTGAAAAATAATTATTGAGTTGTAAATATTACTGCAATCGTTTGCATTTCATTCATAAAGTGTTTGAACACAATGTGGGTGGATAGTATGGTCGTCTGTTTTAGGGGGGGGGGGGTCACGACCTCCATGACCCTGCCCTTGTATCTGCCCTTGAACCCATCACTATCCTTTGGAGAGGATAATTTTTTAAGTCGGTACTTTGGAAAGTCAATGCGTAAGCTCAAGATCGTGTTAATTAAACTACTTAAATCACTAACGTGCAGAGAATGATTTTAATACGTGGAGGCCCGGGCACAAACAGAAATTGAGTTTATTTTTGCTGAGAAAAGTTAGATTTGCTTTTATAAAAAAAAAGTTTAACACAGAATTGTTTTTGATAATTTTTTTCTCTCATGGTAAAGCCTCCACGTGGGGCTTGAAGAATTAATTCTGCTATATGGTTAACCCGGTCCTGCCACGGGCGTGTTGGGTTGGTTATTAAAACCACTCACGTACATTGAGACAAACAGCTTTCTTCTAAATTTTTTACGTGATAAGCGAAATCAAAATCAATCATGAAGTTCAGGGGAATAATAGTTTTTAATGATGGAATAAAAGATAGCCAATGAGTAATTTCAAGCTATTTCAGCAGCAATACTCTTAATTTTTTTTTGTTCTGAGTTTGAATTTGGATATAGCGAGTGGTCGGATTTAACGAGCATTTTCTACATCCAGAGCTAATGTAAAATAACGGTTATACAGCTTTAAAAAAAAAAAAAGAAAGAAAAAGCAATCTTTACCACTCTTGTCACCCTGAAGTTCATGTGGGGCTCTTTCTTCAGCTACCGGTATTTTGGTTTTTAAATATCCGCAAAAATATGTTTTTTTCTTTTTTTACTCAGTGACATCATTCATTCAAGATAGATTAGCTCACTATTTTTGCTACTTAATGATTTTTTTTGAGGTATGTATTATTTTACCTTCGAAAGATATGCGACGATTTTTAAATTACATTAAAAAAAACTTCCAAAAAAATGAAAAATAATTTATTGGACCTCATATGAGAGGCACGTGTGAAGAGCAGAAAAGATAGCTTTTGGTAAGATTTTTTTTTTGCCCATGATTTAGTAGCATTTTTTTGCTCATTAAATGGTAAAAATATACCTTATTCTAATTTTCCATAATTTGGTCACGAGAGTGTTAAAACCTACAGATTATTTTCCCCGTTCTAAAAACCTTCGAAACTCACCTTTTGAGAAGAACCAGCACAACGATGAAAGTGACAATGATGAGGAGCAGGAGGACTGGCGCCACGATCCAAATGACCCCAGCCTCCTCGGAGCTGCCGTCTATCTCAGAGATGTCCGGCCGATCGGTTTTCTCCCAAATGCCCCCGCTGCCTACCAGGACTGGATGTCCGGGAGCTGCGGCCATGTCCAGGCTCAGACTGTCTGAAAACGGACTACTCGTGTACAAACTCTGAAAAAGTTTGAAAAGAAAAAAATGAGAGAGATTTAGTCTTCACTCAAAATAAAGAAATCTGACAACGATCTTTTCAGCTGTAAGAATCCGGAAAAAACTCGGCCGGACCCGCCTCTAACTGATCAATCGGCAGGGGAGAGGGCGAAAATTATAGTCCTCAACTCTAGATGATGCTAAGGACATTCAAAGGGTTTTTGGTCTCTTTCGTTTGGGCAAGATTCCAAGAGAGAGAATTCCGGGAAGATTCATTTCTGATTCCGGGGGGTTGGGGGAGGATTTTATTTCGAATAACATTCCGAGATTAATCCGAATAAGAGCTTTGGTGATAAATGAAGGCTGTCCCGGAAGCTGGTTGGAATTCATTTTATTTGGAATCGAGGAGGGGGTACTTTTCGAGTGTGCTCGAGGCAATTAGCATTCGAAAACTGACACGCGGCACTGCCCCCGCTTCGTTATTTAAATGGGGAGAACGTTCGATCGTTCTGTAACAATAGACTAAATGCGTGAATGTTCCTTCAAAAGGGCGTGACGTCACTGGTATTCTGAAACGCTTTATTCGAAATGCTTAATGCGCTCGTTTTGAGCTTTGAAATGTACATTTGGTTTGGCAAAAAGCCTTTAAAATATGGATTACCCAGAGTAATGCGGACATTTAAACAATGCTCTGTTTCTTGTCAGGGTTAAACTATAGTTTTTTACTTTTTTGAAATAGTTAAAGAACTGAAGATAAATCGCACTCCGGCAACGAAAGTCACATAACTCAAAATTTCGGAAAAACGTATTAACTATTGATTTAAAATCTAAATTGAGTGAGGGCAGTTAGCATTCGAAAACTGACACGCGGCACTGCCCCCGCTTCGTTATTTAAATGGGGAGAACGTTCGATCGTTCTGTAACAATAGACTAAATGCGTGAATGTTCCTTCGGAATGTTATTCGGACTGATTTTGGGGCAAATTAGTCTGAGTCGAAGTTTATGGATGAAAAGACATCCGAAAAAAGCGGCTTTGTCTTATGTCTTTTCATCCATAAGCTCACTTATTTTTCACTGAAAAAGGGGATGCCTGTAATACCGAAACACGCGTTTGCAGTAATCTGATACTTGGGAAATTTAATGTTTTTATTTCTTTTTTTTACCTTTCACGCACAAAAGTATTTAATAAAATTTACAATATAACAGTGAGTGGCCTGGGCCTGACTAACTAAAAGTGAGGCCCAAGGCCCACAATAATTTGGAAGCCCCCTGAAGGCTATTATTTAAAAAATGTGTGTATTTTTTGTATAGTTGTAATGCTGTGCATAATTTTTTAAGTAATCTGGAGCCCCTTAGGAAGAGGAGGCCCCAGTCCCAGGTCTAGTAGGCCTGTGCGGTAATCAGGTCCTGTGACTGGCACTTCAGCCTATTGTTGTGCTTCAGCACGCATATGTTCTTTACTAAGTAGGAATGGGAGTGCTTTTAAATCTCTTTCTATCCCCTTTTTGGAGCCAAAAGATAAAGAAATCCAGCTCTAAGCATTCAGCCCCTGGCATTTATTTGCATTTTGGCAACTTGAATTCAAAATATGTTTTTCATAATCACGAATTGCGTTAGGACTCTACTGGTTGGGTTTCTTGTTTCTACAAATGGTTCCTATCACAATTATAATTTCATAAAACATAACTTCAATTCAAAACGACAAACTTCAAATTAATACAGAGGTGCCCTCCCTCCTCAGAAGCAAGGGCGTACCGCTCAAAATATCACGAGGATCCCCCCCCCAAGTCGGGAACCCCCCCCACAAAACGCTCCCCTAAACATTTCATTGGCGCAGTCAGGGCTATGACTCCCCCTCACCCAGGCAGCGCCATCTACTAGGTGGCGTTGCCCTAGGTGGGCATAAATGATTAATGCCAGGGGCTGAATGATAGATATTGTGTGATGGATGCTGTTTTTGTCTAAAGAAGGTTGCGTCAAGTCGAGAATGTTGGGTATGTATAAAATCGACACATCCGCACATACATACGTACATACAGACGTCACGAGAAAACTCGTTGTAATTAACTCGGGAATCGTCAAAATGATTATTTCGGACGTCTATACGTTCTAAGGTATATATGCATGTGTGGTCGATCGAAAAAGAAACTCAACATTCATTTGGGGGTGAGCAAAATGAAAATTAAGGCCAATTTTTGGGTGAAATTTTTTTTGCAAATGCAATACTTCCTTTTTTGCAAAAGGAAGTAAAAAGGATCGCGGAATTATGGTATTGTAATAGCGCCAAATAGTGAAATGATGAATACTTCCTCACTTCACCTAGTTAGTGCTTTAATAGTACAGTTATTTAATAAAAAAGCAATTGTACACAGAGGTAGAAAAGAAATTTACTTTGTGAGGAGTGTCCACATTTGCACGGACGAACACTTTATAGCGCACTCCATGTAGAAGGTGACGATTCACAAAACCCATGTACATCTTTCCGTCGCCCAGAGAAAAACTTTCTGGCATGGTTCGGCGAAGAAATTTGGCTGCTATGAAGGGCCCAGTTTGGTCTGGTTTAGTTGCAGTAAGCTGAAATGCAAGAAAACAGGTGTAAAATCACGGAGTGCTTAGTGTTTTTTTAAGCCACGAGAGGCGTTTCGCTTCTCTTTTAAAATAATCCTATTTTTTTCATGCGTGACATAGAGAATTGAGAAAAATTAAATTGAGAAAATATTTTCCCGTGTCTGGTAAAAAACATTATCGGCTGCTTTTTTTCACGTATAATTTTTTTTTTTGACTTGATATAAACTTTTTATTTTTCTAAAATTTCTATCGGATCAAGTAGTAGTCTTCGTGTTTATTATTTCGGTATGTTTTAGAAATATTATTTAACTTTGAACATTTATGTAACGTAATCAGGAATGATTATTTTTTAAATCCTTTCAAATGTAAAAATTGCTTTATTCCAAATATATTTAGATGAATTCCTTTCTAATTACATTTAGAAATATCATTTAAACTTAAACGCTTATACAAGTAAATTTTATATGATTAATTTTAAAAGCCTGCCTAATTTAAGACTTTCTTCATATCGACTGTATTCAATTCAGTTCATTTGGAATATGATTTTTATTTTCATTTTGTCAGTTTATTTAACGCTCATTTTTTAGAATTCTGTTTTACTTAATATTACGATAATGCACATTTCAAACTTTAAAGATTCTTTATTTTGTGATGCATTACGGAGTAAATGTTTTAAATGTTTCGATTTATTTGTGTTCTGTTTGTATTACATATGGTATGAATAAAAAAAGGTGAAAATCTAGTCTGATATTTATGCAATATAGCTTTCGAAAGCATAGGGTAATCAACTACGTACATTGAAATTGTGGAAAGAAAGAGAACGCTTAAGGGGGAAAAACATTGATATAAACCTGGCTGTGATTAGACTGCACGGATAGCTCGAAAGTCGGATAATTCACACACGGATAATCGGGAGTGCGCATAACCGATTATTTATTTGCACTCACTCTACGGTGCCAGTTGAACTCCTTTACAGAGCAAGCGTTTTCTTATTAGTGGCACAGAAGAACTGTATCTGGTCTTCTCGGAAAACCAGATACAGTTATATTTCAGATTTCAAAGATAATTCAAAAAATCGGTTGATTCACACACGGATAATGGGGTGTGCGTACAGTTGGATATTTATTTGCATGCACTCTTCGGTGCTAATTGAGTTACTTGGCAGCAAAGGATTTTTTAAAGAGACACAGAAATCATGGAAAACCGTATAATCAGTTGTATTTCAGACTGTACGAATAATCCTAAAATCAGTTAATTTAGACACGGATAATCGGGAATGGGTTTTGTTGAATGGATATTTATTTGCACACACTCTACGGTACTAATTAAGCTCCTCTACAACGAATATTTTTAGAGACACAGAAAATATCGGAAAACCACACAGTACAGATGATCCAAAAATCGGCTAATCCAGACAATCGAGAATGTGTATAGTTGGATATTTATTTGCATACAGTATGGTACCAATTGAGCTCCTAGACTGCAAGGAGTTTTTTAAGAGACAGAAAATCTCGGAAAACTGGATAATCAGTTATATTTCTGACTGCACGGATAATCCAAAAAATCGGTTAATACACACGCAGATAATCGAAAGCTTGTGTTCCATAGCAATAATCATCCACATCATAGTGTATTACAAAATTTTATAAGATTTTCAATAGGTAATTACCTCCTCGATGCTGAAATCGTCCGGTTCTTTGTCGGCAAATTGCTCAGGAACGACAACCAGCAAGTAATGGCTGATCGGGCCGTACTCTTCGGATGCCTGTGGAAGCACAACTGTGATCTCCATGTTGTTGGCTACTCCAAAAGAATCAGGCTTCACCATGGGCTTGGGTGCTGGAAAAGGGATGACATAATTAACAAGCTAGAAGTCTGAAAAGAATTAATTTCTTCAATCGAAATGGATACAAGCTGAATGTGCCTACAAAAGGACAGGGTTAAGCTATGGACTATGTAACTGATTGGAGTGATATCCGAGCGTGCCACTATCTTCAACTCGAACCGAATAGCAATTTGAGAAAAAAAGTTTTCAATAAAATCAGCAGTTCAAAGATGGAGCTGTCAGAGGCTGAAGAGACTCATTAGACAAGAATTGGGAGAGCCTCGATTCCAGAGGTGCCCCAAATCACAACGTACCGCGTGCGGTCAGTGTGGCAGCTTTCATGATTACCTTGCCGCACACCTCCACCGTATAGGTGTCCTGACATCACCAGAGTTCCAGCTATGCGGCTACGTAACAATGAGCGTGAACACCTGAACGCTTTCTCTGCTCTGGACCATAGTAAAAAAAATCCTGGACA
Source organism: Uloborus diversus (assembly GCF_026930045.1). Lineage (NCBI taxonomy): Eukaryota > Metazoa > Arthropoda > Arachnida > Araneae > Uloboridae > Uloborus > Uloborus diversus. Next base: position 210,656,233 of record NC_072732.1, on the reverse strand, counting down.
CGTAAAAAAAAAGAAAATCCTTGCAAAGGTAACATTGGCCCAAGTAAAAAACGAGCTGATGTGTGCATCACATGATTTTTTTTAACCCCAATTTAATGTCACTTCCCCATTATCGGCAATTTTAATGTGATTCAATTGTTTACTCTCTAAATATCACCAACAGGGGCCAAATTGAAACCAAATTTAAAAAAAGTCGCAAATTTGTCGCCAAGTTGGAGACAAAACTTGGCAATATATCGCCAAGTGTCCGACAAATTATAACACAACTTGAGTTTACATCGAAATTAACAATGATTCCCCCCCCCAAAAGGGGCAAAAGACCCCCTTAAGAACATCCGAATGCAACCAAAAGTGAAGGTGTACAACTAAACCCCACTAGGAGTCAACGTACCAAATTTCTACTTTCTTGGATATACCGTTTTTGAGTTATGTGAGATACATATGCACATACACACATACGTACATACATACGGACGTCACGAGAAAATTCGTTGTAATTAGCTCGGTAGACGTCAAAATGGATATTTCGGGTGTTTGTACGTTCCTAGGCATATATCCACGTGTGATCGGGTCGAAAAAAAAAAAAAAAAAACTCAACATTCATTCGGTGGTGAGAAAAATGGAAATTAAGGCCGATTTTTGAGTGAAGTTTTTTTCGCGAATGCATTACTTCCTTGTTTGTAAAAGGAAGTAACAAATAAAAAGGGAAATAACAACTTGGAAAAAAATTGATAACTAGCAAATCTTACTAAAATTACTAAAAATTACTAAAGTTCTCAAAAATTTAAATGAGAGTATTCTAGATGTGTAAAACTGGTCACCAAAGCTTAGAAATAGGAATAATAGCAAAACTATTACGAAAAGATGAAAAAGGTCAAAATGTGAGCCAAAGTAGTCCGCATTCACGGTTGTTAAGGGTTAACGGTTAAATCAGCGGAAAGAGGCCGACCTCTCGAAGGAGGAGAAAATGTTCCATGAAAACCTACGTCAGAATCTATTCTGAATGCTTGGGGAAAAAAGTCAGTCATTTGACTGCTTGATGTCTTTTCATGTTACGAATTAAGTGTCTATTTATTGTTTCTCCTTTTAAATGTTTTCTCCAATTTCTTAAAGTGAAAGAAACCAACCTGCCATAGCAGTCGTGACTGTTATTTTGGCCGGTGGTCTGAAGCTCTCGTCTTGAGGTATGGCCGTGATGTTCACCTGGTAGCTAGTGAAAGGCATCAAGTTGTCCACACGCAACTCTGTGACCGTGGCTTCGACGTAGATCACCTGCGGAGGAATGGGAAGCTCTTGGAGGACATTGTGGCTGTCGTAAAACTCCTTGTGAGCACTGTAGGCGATCTAAAACCAGCAAGATATTGAGATCAGCATTAAAAAAGTTCAATACCAACATTGATTATAATTTGTTTCAATTAGAATTAAATTTTCAAGTGAGCTCCCGATATTTCAGTTTCTCTGTGCAATATTTCTTTTCAATTTTATATGAATTTTTACATGCTAGAAGGAATTAAGATTATTTACAGATAAAATAAGTTATGATGATTATAGGGCACCATCAATTATTTTGTTGCAATTTAAGCTATGCTTGTTATTATTGGAAAATCGAGTTTGCTCCGAAACGGCTGCCGAAAAAGTATTTTTACATGAAAAAAAAGTTAAAAAAATTTTTTTTTTAAATAAGTACAAGGCTGAGCCATAATTTTAACAATAAAAAAATTGGTAATCAAGGAAAACGTAACGTTTTTACAAACCTTAGAAATATGAACGGTGCGATAGCATCTTTCAAGAAGAACAACTTTTAAGATTGCACTTAAATTATTAATTCAATAGAGTCTAATCAATCATGTAAAAAACACCCAAAATGCTGAAATTAACCAATCAATTTTGCAGCTATTCAAGAGAAGCTTAAATAAGCTGGGTAAAGATTAGCAATATGAACAGGTTTTAAAATAAACTATCCTTTACAAATACAAATACAAAAGTGACGACCAGCAACAGGCTCTGGGCCCAGCTAGACTGGTCCTAGTCAATTTGCAATCCCCAGTGAAGATCAATGGCCCTCTTAAAACTATCTACTCCCTTGCTCATAACCACCTCTTCCGGTAAACTGTTCCAAGACTCCACTACCCTGCTAAAATAATAGTTTTTCCTAACATCCATGTTAGCCTGAGATTTAAATAGCTTAAAACAATGACCCCTTGTCCTGTTTTCAGTGCTAAACTTCAGCCCCGTAACATCTTTCATTTTAATAAATTTAAGCAACTGAATCATGTCCCCTTGGTCTCTTCTTTGCTCAAGACTGTACATTGAAATGAGTCCCAGTCTTTTAAATTACACATTTTACATGAAAACCGTTTTAAACCCCAAAATCAAATCGTTCGCATAAAAATTTAATTTTTTACAAGAGTGAGAAAATTTGAGGCATAATTAGCTGTAAGTTGGCAAACGGGAGAAAATATTTTCTTGGATAGCCAAAATTCTTTTGAATTTCTTCTGATCTCGGAAATTACAGGACTTACTTAAGTTAGAAATTCTTCAGTCAAAATACATCTGTTAACTTACATCAAAAACGAACTTTCTGCTTCAAACTTACCTTGTACTTGACTGCATCTAACTTAGAAGGTGACTTCCATGTCAATATCATACCATGCGTAGTGACGTCCTGAGCGCGAAGTTGCGTCGGAACATCTGTCAAACAAAAAATTTCAAATTCAGAATTAAACAAGTTTTATATTCATAGCAGCTATTTAATGACGTAAATGTACGGCACAAGAAAAATAATCCAGCAATACCTGAAATAGTTGCCATGCACAACTTTCTATATTATACATGAAATTTTACCCAAAAAAAAATTTTTTGTCACGAAAAGATAATTTAAGCAACTTATCACCGACTTGATCTTTCTTAAACGAGTAGCCGGAAGCAGATAGCATCTTCATTTCAGATTAAATGGGAAATGTAACTGTGTTCGACAGTTAATGCTGAAAGTTTCATGTCTTCAAGTCAAAGGAATAACACTAAGAAATATAAGCTTTGAATTCTTCTTCCTTTTACAAAGCAAATTGATATTCACAAAAAATGTTCACTTAATTTTTAACTTGTATTCTAATTTAAATTACGCCTGAATAAACTTGGACTAGTTTTTTTCGGCGAGTCAGCACGTACATAATGTAAGTATGACCGTAATGGTAACTGCAAAAACGCCATTCCACGGGAAGCGGTCATTTTTTTCCTACACGTGACGCCTCATTTATTTCATTAAAAACAAAAATTTAAAAATGTAATGGCAACATTTTCTTGCATAACAAGTTACAAATGTATTTGTAATTTCTCAAGCAAAAATTCGTGATTACCTTTCAGGTCCGTCATTTACGGGGTCAGGAAGGAGCAATTTCTTCTATAACTTTTAGAAATAAATTTATTTTTATACAAGTGAGAGTGGTTTTTCTATTTGTAGATATAATTTGATTTACATGATTCGCAAGACTTATGCCAGGATCGCAACTAGAATCTTAAAAAAGTGATTGTAGCGTGTTACAGCGAGAGGACCAAGAATTAGACTTTAAACTTGATGTCTGATGCATTGCGAAAGGATCACATATCGAACCTTTGGGAAGCAAAACGTGTAGTTTCTTTCTTCAATGAAGTCGTTGTTGCTGTATTACACTCACTGGCCAATGAATTAGAAACCTTTGAGATTTGAATTTGAATTCGTGCAAGGGATGAAGTGTGCAATTTTTCTTTATAACGGGGATTACACGTGGTTAGAATGCTAGTACAAGTAAAGTGTAAGAGTCATTTTCACGATAAATGAAGTAAAATGGGAAAAACCACAGATCCTTCATCATTTGAAAAAGGTCTTATTGTTGGTACCAGTTTAACAGGAGCTTCGATTTCGAAGACGGCAGATTTCACTGGGTTCTCAAAAGCAGCCATATCAAAGGTTTTCAAAAAGTTGGAATCAGAACCCACAGTCCTTCTTTAGAAGACGTAACTCCGGTTCGAGCAGTTTCCTAACAGCGTGATCGGCGTCGTCTCTATTGTAATTCAACTGACACAAATCGTAAACCAAAGCTCTTTCCAACAGATTTCTGCTGGAACCATTCGCAAAGAATACCAAAGGGTAGGATACCGAAAGTGGTCGAATAAAATATTGATCTTAGGTTTCTAATTGCATTGGGCAGTGAGTGTAGTACTATGTTTTAATAAGAATTCCCGGAGAAAATTGTGACACATCCCGTGTAAGAAAGTTAAATAAGCTCGTAATGCTGAGATCAAAACTGTAAATCACCTGTAGGAGTCACCCTGACGGTAATGAGTTCTGAGAGACGTCCAAGGCCTTGTCTAGTTGCCGCTGCCACTCGAATCGCATACATGGCATGCGTGTCCAAACCTGTCAGCTCTGCTGACCATGTGAGGGGTACTTCCTTTTCGTTCCATTCATCCAAATCTTCCACGGCAGTTTGAACATACAACACCTGAACGGGAGAAAAACATTAAGCATAAAACCAGACACATTGAAAAGTACTCAAAAGTTACTGTGTCGATCTCTGCTTGAGCAATGAGCTCTTATTTAGGAAGACTTTGAAATATGTGACTAAGTTTTGTTTCTCTTCCAATTTTTTAGTACATTCGACTTGAAAAGAAACTGTAGAAGGCTCAATCTTTTGCTTTGCTGGTCAGATTATAATATGAGTTTTCAGCTTGTTATTTTATGAAATCAGTTGGAACTACAGTACGCTGTAAAATACACAATTTTTCACTTTGATGCCCTGGTTATAATGTCAATTATCATTTTGTTTTTACGAAATAAATTGGCTTTGACTTACACTCTAGAAGGGCCCACCGTTTCCTCTGCTGGCCAAGTTGTAATATCAGTTTTCAGTTTGTTATTTTACGAAATTAGTTGGCACTGGCCCAACTTTGCACTCTCCTAGCCAGGTTATAATGCAGGTTTTCAGTTTGTTGTTTTATGACACTACAGTACACAGCTCAATTGCATAACCTAATAATTCTGAAGTAACAGTTTCAGAGGCTAAAGCAAGGGCAGAAAGTAATTACAAAACTACGTGCCGTGGGTTTGATAATAAAACTGTTAGATCCAAGTTTGAAATTTTTGCTAACTTCATTTGACAGATTATTCTTACCTTGTAGCCTAGAATATCAAGAAAATATGGCACTTGGTCCCACCAGACTTCCACGGTCGACTCTGAAGTGGCCATTGCTTGCACATTTGTAGGGGCGGTAGGAACATCCCCTGGTGTGTGAACAGTAATTGGGCTACTCCAAGGACCGGGGCCACGTATGGTATACGCTCGAACTCGGTAGATGTACTCCGTATTTTCATCCAAAGAGCTAAAAGAAACAAGCTAAAAGTTATGGTAAAGAAAACTTCGATACTTTCAGCAATGATTTGTTGAATCTTAATTTTCAATTTGTAAAATAGGCGGTTAAATCTCTTACAGGATGGTAATCAATTCGAACTATCAGCTTATTGCGTGACATGCATTATTTCACGGCAATTAAATTCATTGGGTGGCAAAATCCTTTCAAAATTATAGACTGATTTAAGCTGTCAGTTCATTTTTGGACGTCCTTTGCCACAAGATAACTATATCTTTTCTAAGATGACGACAATTCAAACTGTCACATTAAAGTGAGACACTTTATCACAGGGGGACTGAGGACCTGTTCGCAGCACGCGCTGGATTTCAACGCAGCTCCAACGCATGATAGCTCTGCACTAGTATCTTTAGGATCACATGGTATTTCTTAAATGCACGTTGTTAATGCCTACGCAGCGCAACAGCAACAAATCTGAAAAAGCGCTAAATCCACTAGGCAACTAAACTCTTTAATAATCACTTAAAAGCTTATTTTAAGAAATTCTTTCCCACAGCGAAGGTCATCGATTGAAGTTAAAAGATCAATTGAAGTCAAAGTCTGAGCATAATTGCCGTTAATATACAAAAAAAAAAAAAAGTAAATAAAACTAATCATTAGTAAAAATAATTTCTAAAGCAGATCGCATGCTCAGCTCGATAGTAAAAACATGCTATTAAATTCGCATTTTTATCCAATGAGCATCAAGAAATTATCTTCTTTTGATTAAAAATATACTATTTCTATAGTATTTCTCAAGGCTTTTGAAAACACTGCTTGACATTTTTTGGAGCACGGAAATTCATTTTGAATTATTTGAAATGTATGACAATCGTACAGACCATATAAGAGTAATCAATTCCATCAAAAAAAACTTTTCTGAGGATGAGATGGAAGATGGCAGAGAAAGAAAAGATATGTACTATTAATATTTGTGTAACCTTTAGAATGTTTGATATTTAGAAGTAAAAAGTTAAAAAACATTTTAGTACAATATTTTTAGAATTCCAATTGCATTTTCCCCTCTCTTCCACGAAATTAAAGTTTATTTGAAATACACAGCGTGAAAATACGCTTGACTAAACAGTGAAGCGTAGATTCGATTTTTTAATGCGTGAAATACGCTTGTAGCGTTAAAAATATCTCGGCCTATCGTGATTTATAAAGGCAATAAAACCATGAATGGAGAAACATTTTATTTCATGCAACTCTTGTTTTGGAATAAATATCCAATTGACATTGAATTCTATTTCAATTTTTAAAGTGTTTTTATATGAAGTCTTAAATTAGAAAAATATTATTTATAAGTAAATCTAGGTAAGCATTGAAAATGCAGTTTGTTTCTAAGAATTTCAGTAAACGATTAAATGAATTCTAAAGTTAGCAACAATATTGTTAGACATTTCTTTTTGCAAATATGTCCAAGACAGAATTTAATTTTTTAAAATGAATCTTCGTATTTTAAGTACAAAAAGGAAAGAATTTATTTCTAAAACAGTCTTGAAAAATGTATCTGACAAATTGTATACTTCCAATCGAAAACGAATTACATGTTAGGATATTAAAATGACTTTATTTCATATCCAGAAGTTAAATGAACCAACATATAAACGCTGCATAAAGGGCCAAATAGATCGAAATGAAAAAGTGATTGTTAATGCAATTTGTTTCGCAACAGTTAGTACTTTGTTTATAGTTGCGTTTGAGTTCATTGTGAAGATAATAAGTGCATACAATTGCTTCCAAATGCAAAGCACCACTCATACTTCAATCAACTGTCTACTTGATTTGTCCCGATGTTGCTGTATTGTGGATAATTGACGTCTGATGCTTTGCGGAACACAACGTCATAAAAAGTACCCATGCCTGTACTGGGTAACAGCAACACACTTCCAGTCGAATTTCTTATTGTAGTTAATTAGTTGTATAATCGTTACTATGTTAGTTACATAAATACCTATGTGCACAAAAAGTAAAATCTTTACTAATAATAAAGTTGAAAGTCTCTCTGTCCGGCTCTCTCTTTGTCTGCCAGGATCTCTACGACGCGCATAGCGCCTAGACCGTTCGGCCTATTTTCATGAAATTTGCCACAGAATTAATTTATACCATGGGGGGTGTGCACCTTGAAGCGATTTTTTGAAAATTCGATTTTGTTCTTTTTCTATTCCAATTTTAAGAAAATTTTTCCGAGCAAATTATCACAACGTGGGTGGAAGAGTAAATTACCAAATTATCATTACGTGGAACCGTAAAATGGGCAAGCAAATGAACATAGCAAATTGGCGAGAAAATCATCATCCATTATTTGTAAACATACAGGCGAACCAAAAAACCTTTTAATTTTCTACTACGGGCAAAGCCGTGCGGGTACCACTAGTAAGAAATAAAAACGTCAAATAGCACAATTACAGATTGCTGCAGATACGTGCTCGGCGTTACAAGGAACGCCGAAATGCGAAAAGAAATGAGCTTATGGATGAAAATAATCTTTTGTAGGATGTCTTTTCATCTATAAGCTCATTTGTTTTGCGTTGAAAAAGGCGTTCCTTGCAACGCCGAAATACGTGTCAGCAGTAATCTGCAATTTCTGCTATTTGACGTTATTTCTTTTTTTACGTTACTATGTTGTTTATGGTTAAGCTGTGTTGGGCATTGTGAAGACATTAGACATACAGGTAGTTATCAAAATAGTGAAAACACCTGTGAATAAAAGAGACATTTTTGAATGTGCTTCTTACGTAATAAAGAATAAAACTAGATATCTGTTTTTTTCTTCAATGAATAGCAATGTACATATTCTGGTAGCATATGATGAATTAACTGAAGTTCTGGACGTCTTGGATTTTTTTTCAAGCGCGTGAAATATCGGACCTCTCAAATTTTAAAAGAGGCCAAATTGTTGGAGCACGTCTAGCTGAAGCAAGTGTAACTGAAACATCAACTTTTTGCTGTTTCTAGAGGCACAGTATCTAAAGTCATGACAGCATACACGCAGCGCGGTAAGACAAGCTCGGCAAAGCAAAATAGTGGACGGAAAGAGAAGTTTAGTGAAAGAAACCGACGGTATTGAAGAGGATTGTAATGTCTAAAAAGCGAACAATATCAACAAAAATGACCAGAGAACTCAATCACCATCTGGATTCACCAGTGTGAGTGATTAGAGTCAGAAGGCACCTTTATCAACAGAACATTTATGGCAGAGTAGCCATTTCCAACACACTTGTCACAGAGTGTTTCCATTATTTTGATAATTACCTCTAGTTGATTTCAAATACACGATTTATACTTAAATAAATCACCTGTATACTTGTCTTGTCACGGTGGTATTGTGTTCCGGAGATTTGACATCAGAAGCTTTGTGGAACTCAACGCCATAATAGAGAATGTGACCGTTCCTGTATTGGGAAATAGGAGGGTCCCATCGGATCACAACAGTCGTTGGACTCTGGAGATTGTGCGTCAGATTTTGAGGAGGTGCTGTGGGAACTGTGTTGTAAATAAAGAAAACGTTTATGATTAAAAACGGTGCAAATAATCACATTATTCAGTATTACGTAAAAACTAACAGCTTATTCAAAATGATTAAAAAATTGATTTTATTAACTAACGCTTGTTCACTATAAAAATCAAGTTCATAGAAACTAAGCGTTTCTTTTTTACAGCAACTAGCGGCGGATTTACCATTTCGCAAATGCAAGGGACCCTTCCTACCACAGCCAGAAAGGGATACAAAAATGTAACCTATAAATGTTTCATAGAATTTTGTGATAAACAAAGGGGTCTTCAAAATGCATTGCGAGGGTCTCCAAGCCAATAAATGAGCCGCTGGTTGTAACATGCTTATCATCAGCAAGTTATTACATTCAACTAACATACTTATTACAAAGGCTTCCATCCCCCCAAGGGAGATGCCTCACAACCCCTTAATATTAAAGAGGTCAAATATACCATGTAGGAGAATACCCCAAATGAGATAAAAAAAATCTAAAGTTACACTCTATAAAATTTCAATGGCGTTGTCTGCGTTGTGAACCCCGTACTCTCGTAAGCACCCCTGTCTATTACATATCACACCACTTATATCTTACCAACTGCTAGTTGATAAGTTAATCTCACTGAGGGTTTAATTTTTTACAAAACCAAATGCGGGAGCTCTATAGTAATGAGTAAATAACCAAAACTCCAAATATGTAAAAATAGCATAAATTGAAAAGAAGTCGCTAATAGTTTATAGCCAGGCAAAAAAACCTTAATTTGACATTGATCAACGTGAACAAAAGTCTGATAACAATACTTTAAACAAAATTTATCCAGACTAAGATTTAGTTAAGTGTAGTTTAACAAGGGTGACTAACGTATGCTAACAATGAAACTTGTCATCTTTTGTGTATTATATTTTTTTGAAAATTTTTCAAAGTTTATTTATTTGTTTAGTGTTCCAAAAGGTTCATTATCCGGTCACCCGTATTCGGGTAGCAGCATAAGTCTTAATCAGCCTACTATCATCCATGCTTAATTGAATATTTGATCGGTTCCAATTCTTAAAAATTCTGACCTTCGAAAATCAGCCCTCAGTCATCCATGCTTAATAGAATATTTGGATCGATTCCAATTCTTGGAAAATCTGATCAATAACATTTGCGTTACACTCACCGTTACTATATGTATTCTCCAGAATTTGAATCAGAGGGAGTCGATATCTTACACACTTAAATTGTCGTGGTGGTCAACGCGTTGATGACTTGACTGGTTGCAATGTGTTAGACAAGGTGTATTACGAGATTTTGTCAAAGCTGAGCACCATGGGGGTAAGTTGCCTTCCTGGCGGCTTTAAAAGGGTTCATTTACATAATAAATAGGAGAACAAACATACAAGTGAAGCTAATAAAACCGTGTTAAAAACAGGCAAACGCTCACCAGGCTCCAAACGACGGTCGGACTGAGCGTCACAACAACCACCTCATCGTTTTGTTTTCTCAAAACAACATCTGAAATGTTGGCACTCAGAACCCACTACCTCTGATTCCAAGCCAAATTCGTGATCGCTGGGACATGAACAGGGCATATATTTAAACCGTAGAACTGAAATGGCAAATTCAGTTCATCATGAAGTTTCTTCAAGAAACTGACAGTGACGAATTCAATTCATCACGAAAATTCTTCAGCTAACTGACAAGGACAAATTCAACTTGCCATGAAGATTGTTTATCAAACTTGGAGTGACGATTTCAGCCGTTACCGTCGCAATACAATGTGTTGCGACGTCGCCGATTGTTCCCGTCGCAATGCAATGTGTTGCGACGTCGCCGATTGTTCCCATCGCAATGCAATGTGTTGCGACGTCGCCGATTGTTCCCGTCGCAATACAATGTGTTGCGACGTCGCCGATTGTTCCCATCGCAATACAATGTGTTGCGACGACGCCGATTGTTCCCGTCGCAATACAATGTGTTGCGACGGCAACGTTTCAGTTCACCATGAAAACTCTTCAGAATACTTAAATGACGGCCTCAGATCACCATAAAAGTTCTTTAGCAAACTAATAACAACGATCTGTATTCGAAAATTAATGTTGAGATTTGGCATTTTGATAAAACAAATATAAGCCTTACATATACTACTTCACTACACATTTTAAATATTACTCACACAAATGTATGAACTAAATACTTTAAATAACAAATTAGTTGACCACCAAACTGTAATTTATAGTAGCAATATTTTTTGATGGAATCAAGAAAATAAAACTGTTTTCTCAAGCAGTGCCAACTAAAACTACATTGCAATCTAAAAGGCTAACGAAAAAATAAGTAAATTATTGATACATGCAATAGTAGAATGTAAAAGTGAGTGAACTTACCTCCCTCAGGAGTATCCAGATATGTAACAAATTCCTGACCCCAACCTAGTCCATTTCTACCAGACAACCGAAATTCATACCTCGTCCCTCTGTCTGAAAACAAAGAAAAGAAACATATTTATGATACCAATTGATATAAAATTAACGCTTTTCATAACCTTCAAGAAAGAAATATAGAACTTAGCGTAAACCAAACTTACCAGTTTACTACGTTTAAAAATCTAGTCTTAATTTGTACAAAATTGCCAAATTTCTTTAATGCTAGGTTTTTTTTAACGTTTTTAAAGATATTATCCCGAGTTCCATTTCTTTCGAAGCTAAAAGTTTTTTTTTTCTTCATTTTGATATCTTACTGGTAACACGTTGGTTCCTTTTTGCGTAAATTTTATGGTAAATTAGAATATTCGAAATTAACGGCGACTTTAAACCTGCGAGATTAAATTACCTAAATCTGTCATCTTTGGCATAAGAACACGCATCTGACAATTGCCTGACAATGTTTGAAGAAAAGATCTCAAATTCTTAAACAACGTTTGAAAAGAAAAATGATCATCAAAAATATCAAATGCACTTTTCTATCCTTATTACCCAGAAACTAAAACTACCTGAAATTCAGAAACATATCAACTGGGATTTAAAATTATTCACTAAAACTCGAAAATAGTCCTAAGATGTTTTCTGAATTAAAACTTTAAATTTATCTGTGTTTTGAAATGCTTCAAGAAACAAAAAGGGGAATATTTTCAAGACTGTGAGCTGATTAATTTCTCATTGTAACTGCACAAGATGGTCCGTCGATGGGCTACAAGTGAAATATAGATTCTGCGAGTAGTGAACTAGTATTGGAGTCTTTTTCTTCAAAATTCAAAAACTGGGAAGCAATCTTAAAAACTTCAAGACATAAGAGAATATTTTATCTTCAATCGTTCTCTTCCTGTTATCTTTCTTTTTTTACAGTACACATGCACTTCAAAATTAAAAACCTAAATTTTGTACCACCAAAAACTGAAATTACATGGAAAATATATAAACCAACAAACAGTCTCTTACTTCACGCACATTTCATTGCAAACTTATCGGTTAATACAATGCAAACTAATCATGCAGGGTCTTGTAATCTTTTAATACCCATGCAATGTAATCGGGACTTACAAGGTGGATCTAATTTCTTCAAATACGGAATCGAGCCTTAGATGTAATTCTTTAATTTCTTCAATTATAGAATTACAACTCACACACAAACCATTAGGTTTTCCAAACATGGATTTGAAACTTACCAAGATTTCTGACAGTGGTATGGTGGTCCAGAGGATTTATTTCCAGCTCTTCAAGGTGTGCTCCATCCGTTCTGCCGTACCTCAGTCTATAGCTAAGAAGCTGGCCGTAGATATGTACTGGACGTGACCACTGTACTTGTACTATAAGAAGTGGTTCTTCTTGCATCAACTGTACACTCATTTCTGGACGAGTGGGAACTGAAAACAGAAGATTTGTTTGAAAATGGAAGTTGGTTCGACCGAAATCAACATTGCACGAATCTTGCGTAGGATAAGTCGACAAGAGTATGAAATAGGGGTACATTGGTTATGTAGGGAATTTGTTGCAGATTTGTTGGTGGAAAGAATGAATTTCCCAGTTGATGACATTCTACAGCTGTGTAGTAGTAGATCTTGTTTTTGCCGTCATGTTTGGCAAATAATTACCTGACCATTAAGCAAGATTAAATGTTCCATTTAGCAGTAAAGTACTCTGATTACTAATTAAATTCAGTCATTAAAATAATAAATAATCCAAAAAATAAGCAAAATAATTAATTAAATAACATAAAAAATGAGTTAAAATGTAAAACGATTTGTCGACTAAGTAAAGTCATTAAAAATCATCGAAATATAAAATACTTATATCATAAGTATACACAGCCTTTAAAAAAACCGTTAAAATTATACTATTAATTTCTGCGCCCTTCTGTCTGTGCGTGTGTCTTTAGTCCTATCTCCTACGGGATTACCGACCTCCCTATTGATACAGAACATTTAGGGGAGGCCATTCCGTTCTGCCTTACCCCTATTAACCATAAGGGATCGGACATCCAGTTCTGAGGATATCCAGGGATGTTCTGACATCCCTGAAACCATCGATTTTGTTGACCGCTGCAAACGGTACTGAGCCACCAAAGATGGTGAATGGGGGTTGGCGAGCGAAGCGAGGAGAGTGTGGAACTGCCTAGTTTAAAATTAAAGACTAAGGAGTAAATGAGGAATTTTACCGAAAAATTGCTCAAACATGTGAAAACAAGTCACCAAGCACCAACGTACCCCTATTGTACACTCTTACTGACAAGTTTCCTTACCACCCCCTTGCGTCTTGACTGTCGCAGCCCTGCTTCTGGTCCCATCTCCTTTCCTCGTCACTGCAGCTACCTGTACAGAATACTGTGTATCTGGTTGCAGACCACTAACGTTGTACTCTTCCGCTTCTTCATTGGCTACATCGTATCGCAAAGGCTCGTTTACCAAGTCCCCTTCCTTGTTCATCTCATGCACGTGGATCTGGTAGCCACGAATGAGACCGTTGCGGTCACGATTGGCCGGTGCTTTCCAACGTACGTTGATTGTTGTGCTGTTGATGGCAGTGGCTTGAACGTCTTGAGGCATTCCGGGAACTAAAAGAGATATATCAATGGAATAATTGCTGAAAAGAATCATAATTTGCCAAACATGATGTCATATTTTAGGCCTTAAAAAGGATTGCTCTATGTTTTAATATCTTTCTTCAAGGTACATTTTCTGAGTTAATAAAATCAATTAACATAAAGCAAGCTGATGAGTAATTTAAATGACGAGTTTGGTAGTACTTCTTATTATCAGTGTTATCAAACAATAGTTTTCAGCAGTTATCCAATGAGAGGTCACTGCGACTTCCCAAAAATTTCCTTATTCGGGAATTTTGTTGGACCATTCGGAAGAATTGGAGACATAATTGCAGTTTCCGCCCTAAGCCAGGGCTAAGGCAGAAATACATAAAATACACCACCAGCCCACCATTCCATCCGAGGACTGCAGTTTCGTGCTTTTTAGTACTCATCAGCTCGGAATAGGAAGTAACTGAGCTGGAGTCGGAAAACCTCTTAAAGGAGCCAAGAGAGTCAAACAAACTGGTAGCTAATGTAGAATTAGCACACTAGACGAGTGACAGCAGCAATGGTGCGGTTCAACTCAAAGATTGACATTAGCTACCTTTTTGTTTGGCTCCCCACGCCCAAAAATGCAAGTTTGGGGTGTCCTTGGTTATCCACAACCAGATGATACCAGTAGCAGACCACTAAATACTATAGCTCGGTGCCAGTAGTTTCAAGTTTGACCTTGAGAGAGCTGTTTTTTCCTAATATTCTCGGAGAGTTCAGTGAGAGGTGAAAATGAATCTGGCGCTGATTTTATTTCGGTTACTTTCCTGGTAAAATTTAGTGAACTAACAATTACAATACTCCCTTTCAGTGAACTAACTATCCGAAAAGAATTAAGCATTCTCAAGGTCAAGCTCCCAGTTACTGAAGCCGAACAATATAATACTGCACCTTACATTTGCTACTTCGTCGGCTAAAAGCTGAAATCTTACATTGAAACATAACTTTCGAGTGATTTCTAAAGCATGTCATGGTACAGCGCATTTCGCTTCAAGTAAATACTTTTTTTTAAAACGAGGTAACCGCTTTGTTACTTGCATTACCGAAAGAAACCGGGACGGCATTGCAGGACTAAAAACTCATCCGTGAGTAAATTGGAACAGGTATTGAAAAGGTTTTCGGTCAATAAGTAAATGCAGACGATAAATAAAAGCAGTGATTCAAGTACATCCAAGAAACAAACTAAACTTTTTGATTCCACTAAACAAGAGAAATTCTTAGAATTTAGCTATTGAAGATGGAAATGTTTGAAATATTATATATTAGCTCTGAACTTCAAATGAAGTATTTTGCAGCATACTTATAATCGTGTTGCTAATTTCAATGCTATTTATTTCACACTGAACACTCATTTATTACTTTAACAATGCAATTTAACAATAACAGCAGGAAACGTTTTTTTTATTGGAATCATTTATTATTATATCAAAAAGAAGAGTTTTTATTTCAGATGTGATAATTTCTTAGCGAGAATATAATCCCTTAACGGTTACTTTCGGTAAAAAGTCACTTTGTTAAAAAGAAGAATTTTTATTTAGAAATGATAATTTCAATACACAAGAATATAACCCCATATCGGTTATTTTCGCTTTATTGCAGTCATCAGGATTTTCGAAATATTCTTACCTCCTTCGTCGGTTCGTATCGTGATGGCTTCAGACAATGGACCTTCCCCAGCAGTTGTACCCGCTAATACCCACACCCGATACTGAGTCCAAGTATTAAGGTCGTCCAACACAGTTTCAGTATCTGGTGCTTGGACAGTTTTTGCTGTTGCCTGAGCGGGATCAGGAGGTTTGTCAGAAGGCAGGAATAGAACTTTATAGAAGGTGATGATCCCGTTCCTTTGACTTTCTGGTGGGGGTTCCCAAGAGATTTTTAAGGAACGGGAATTGAGGGCTAAGCCCGTGACTTCTTTGGGAGGGGCTGTGGGAGCTAAAGGAATGAAATTAAGCAACAAAAGAAACAAAAACAAAATAGCAAATAATAGAGTAACTGGGTTAGGGATAAATGAAAAATGGATAGAATAAAGATCCACCAAGCCAAACTTAGAATCTGCCATCTTGTTTCTCACAAAAGCAGATTTACTATGACATGATAGTTTGACTGCAATTTTTGTGATTTTGTGGAACTACCCGGCTGTATTAATTATTTCATTTTCGCTAATCTTGCAGTAAACTTAACCAAACATTAAAGTTCTTCGGGAAGATAAAACTCAGAAACAAAAGGTTTGTGAAGTGGGCAAAAGATGCATTTGGTATATCAAAAACAACTTTTTTGATTATTTTCTGAAGAAATTCTGAATAGAAGCAAAGATTAATGAACTATTTATTGCGTTACGAGAAGAAACAAATCACAAACAAAATGGCTAATGAACTAGTTTGGATTGCTGGAGCTTCAGTTAGAACTATCGCATTCGACATAGGAATGTCGTGAATTAGAAACATGCGTTTGTGACAATTGTTTTTGTAACTTTTTTTTTGTCTTTATTATCAAGTTAAATTACAGCTTTCAAGTAGCAGCATATAATAGAAAGTAAAATGTTTTGCCTTTTAGCGAAGTACTTAAGATCAAAATATCAGTATGAAAAATAGCACCAGAAGTTGCCGACACCTGATTCAAGTTTACAAGAAACCATTTTATCATTTAAAAATACTTGAAGATATAGATGGTTTTCAATTCATTTTTTAACGGAACAGTTATATCCAAAAGTTTACAGTTCTCACATCGAAATCTATCATTTTATCGGATGTTTCAATTCATAAGCATACATCTTTTGCTCTGAAAAATAGGTTTCCTGTAACTCCATAATACGTGTTAAAATGTTTTATTGATACTTATGCTTCTAATATTGATTTTGATCTTGAACATAAAATAAATTACGCATTTGTAAACAGTAAAAAATATTTTTAACAGTATTAGTTTTTTTGATAAGCTTAATACATCTATAACACGGTCAAAGATTCAGTAAATTGTGACAAATTGTATTATTTTTATTCAATGATTTTCCTTAACTTTTATAGTAACCTTCAATTATTTAAAACATTTTAACCTTTTCTCGCTGCAGACAATCACGGACATTTAGCCATGGTCAAATTCAACCTCAAAAACTGCCATATTGTCAGAGCAGTAAAAAATTATTTTTTTCCTTAAAAAAATGTGTATCATAATTTAATAAAAAAAACTATACAGTTTTGTCGCAATGTAAGGAAAAAAGCGATAGCTCCAACCATCAAAAGCATAACAGAAAATTAACTACAATATTGAAACAAAAATAATATCAAAGTAATTAGGGATAAAATATAGCAACAAAATATAATAAACCATTAACTAAAATAATTAACAGTTCAAGCAGTGCTTTCCAAATGAACAAAACACGAAATTTTCTATAATTTTACTTTTCTTTCAGACCTAATTAAGTCTACTTGTTCATTCACCCTCCCTAGGGGATGTGATTTGAAAAATCAGCGGATTCAGGGAAAAAAAGGTAAGTGCAAAATTAATGAAAGAAATTAGTAGTGAACGAAATGCTTACTTGTTCTCTAATTAAACCGATTTTGAATGACAAATAATAAAGAGCAAAATTTTGAACAAAAATAATATTTTGTTCGTTTTAGGCAAAAATTAAAAAAAAAAAAAGTTCTTCATGAACTAATAAAATGGGTGTTGGATGAATTTCAGAGAGTAAATACATTTAACAAATTAATTTTTCTTGAAATAGTTAAATGAATATTAAATAAAGTATATATAAAGGAATTGCTTTTCTTTGGTTCGTTTTTTCCCTTTTGAATTTTTATATTATACGGTAATACTTTAATTTTGAAGTTACACCTTTTTAGTGAAAGATAATTTCGACATTTTAGATGGATCTTAAACAACTGGCAGCTAACACAAAAACACCTAATAAAAATAAACAACAGTACAGTAGAACCTCTTCTATCCGGCCTCCGTTTATCCAGATCTCCGGTTTATCCGAATATAACTTGTAGAGTTAAAAAAATTATATTTACTTCTTTACTAATAATAAAGCTGAAAGTCTCTCTATCTGGATGTCTGTGACGCGAATAGCGCCAAGACCGTTCGGCCGATTTTCATGAAATTTGGAACAAAGTTAGTTTGTAGCATGGGGTGTGCACCTCGAAGCGATGTTTCGAAAATTCGATTTTGTTATTTTTATATTCCAATTTTAAGAAAATTTTACGGAGCAAATTTCACAACGACGAATAAATTACGGAATTATCATAACGTGGAACCGTAACATGGGCAAGCAAACGAATGTAGCAAATTGGCGAGAAATTCATCATCCATTATTTGTAAATATACAAGCGAACCAAATGACCTTTTAATTTTCTACTACGGGCAAAGCCGTGCGGGTACCACTAGTATAATATAATTTTAAATTATGATTGCAAGAATGAAATAACAAATGCACCAAATGTTATAATGAGGTTTCAATTAAAACTGCTGGTAAAGAAAATATAATTTTAAGTAAATATAATCTTTGACTGGAAAAACACTATAATTTTAAAATATCGGTATTTTTGTAAAGTGCTTGTCTCAACAAGATAGTTCGCAAATGAATCGCAAACCTATTTTGCTTGGATAATTTGTTTTACTAACTATAATCCTTTTAGAAAAACATCTCTTTTGAATAAAACATAGAAAATACTAAAAGGTGTAACAAACGAAATTGAAATGAATGAAAAGTAATAGATTAGCATAGCTAATGTTTGATGACGTCATTATTACCACGCAAACGACAAAAATGCTCATTATTTGGGCATTTACACGAAATTGCATTTTCACGTCACGAACGCATGTTCTCTTCCGTGCAGAACGCAACAAACCTTAATTCTCAGCAGAAAGATTGTAAAACGTAAGTTTAATTTACAGAAACTACTATTTTATCAAGCAACTTTTTTTTAATCGGAAGTAAGACTTAAGGCCTGATTCAAACCGAGTTCGATTCTATCGAATTCCATCTACCAGTAGCGTAGCGAGAAATTGCCTCCCGGGTGGGGCAAAGGAAATTTCCAGCTTAACTTATTGATAGGTACAATTGATCGTATTCGATTCAATCGAATACTGTTACAGTTGAATGTGCCCCATAGTCGACCTATAGCGACTTGAGCTCGTTGGTAATGATGTTATTCAAGTCCGCTATGTTCATTGTTCATAAAAATCCTACAAGAGGACATTAATTCTTTAGTGTACGTAATTATTTAGAAAATATTGGTAAATGAAGGAATCAGAGGGAAGGTTATTTACGACTTGGGAAGTATCGGGATGTTTTCTAACTGGAAAAAATATATAAATCCATGTTGTTTCTTTTACATGGTTTTGACTCACGAAGAACAAAATCGCAATTTTCCACTAAAGTACGATTTCACAGAACCAAGGCGTTGGTTACGTCACTTTTCAGCTCATATTACTTTGAACTTACTCAAAATTGCATTAAAATAATTGAAGAAATGTTGATAAACTAACAAAATTTAAGCAATATCCAGAAATTAATGGCACTTTCTAATAGAATAATAGAGAAAAATCCATACCATACTGTTCTGTTCGAACTTGTACTGGCAAAGTAGCTGCTCCTTCGCCCCTCTTGGATTTGGCCGCTACCCATACATAGTACACAGTATCAGGGTACAGGTCTCCAAGATTGAAGGCTTCTATGTCAGCTGGAATTTCTCGATGGTATTCGTGCTGGGTGAAAGTATCATTCCAGTACAGTTCGTAGCCAATGATGTTCTCACCAGTATGAGTAGGTTTCGACCAAGTCAATTGAACAGTGGTGGAAGACGTGGCTATTGCACGAAGATTAGATGGTTGACTAGGTACTGTAAAATACAAGTTAAAAATAATCAATGTTCTCAAAATCAAGATGTTTTTAAAAATCATTTCAAAATAGTTGCAAATGTAGTTTTAATGAGCTTTTCGCATCCATGCAACAGAAGTTACGCCACTCAAAAATTTGGGAGAACGTAATAATTAAGGGTTTAAAATCTAAATTAAATATTCTTTTTAACCACAACACTTTTTACGTTAGTTTACATAACTGATTACAAACGGGATAATCAATAGAGACACAACATCGAAATTTCGTAATTAAGAAGATAAGCTTTTAGATGAAGTGTACACTGTTAACTTAGACTACAAAAACCAAAACTAAACATAACATTAATATTTTGGGCCTATTGTAGTGAAAGTCGGACCCAGCTTCTGGTTTTAGAGGGGGCCATTTCCGAAAAGGGAGGGGGAGGAGTCATAAGTCATTTTTGGTCATAAATATGGAGTCTGGAGTGAATTTTTGAAATATAAGTCTCTAAAACACACCTTTGGGTTATCTTAGACCACTTAAGAGGGCAAGCATGGCACCTCTCTAGATCCACGCCTGACTTCAGTACTTGAGAATAAATCGGTTAAAAGCCACATTGCGTAATACTTTTATTTTCTCTCTCTCTTTTTTTTTTTAAAATTTGTGTTGTTTCTGCATGTACGGTTGTGTTTTTGCATTACCATTCAAAAGCATTTCCCACATTTTGATCTGTATTTGGTTTTAGTTTAATTTTCAAAATTTGTGTTCCCAGAAATAATGGGTGACAAAAAGGGTTTGAGTGCTTGGTTAAGGCTTGTAGCTTATCATATCTATTAAATTGAGTACAGGAAACTGGGAGCAGTTTGCGAATCCTTTCCCTAAAACGCATTCACATCATACATGCAAGTTAGTAGTTTTCAAGTAGTTTGTTAGTTGGTCAAAACTGTTATAGCGTTTTTTTATTGAGCAATATAACTTTTAGATTGTATTTTATATATTACGTAGTTAAAAGTTATTTTCACATATCAGTCCTTCAAATAACTGCTATGTTTCACCAGTCTTTTTTTGTTAAAATCAATCAGCTTTTATAGCTTTAGTTTTTTCCCAAACAATCAGTCGTTAAATTCATATATGTTTTGATAGGTGAAGAGCTATTTCACGAAAACATCTGGTTACTTTGTACATTCAATTCAAACCAATGCTGTAATAGGAATATTAATATAAAATTATTTGTGCCTTAAGGTGATAAAGTGCACTAGGAGTAAAAAGCAACACCCGAAAAAGAGGAAATATGAAATAGAATCTTTCCTTTTGTAGTAAATAGAGGGCAGCACATTTGATACACAATGAATACAAGAGATCATTCAATTTGAATTGGGCTTATTTATTTAGAAATATAAATAATTATCCATCCGTAACATCAATTATCTAATAAAATATCGCATCCTTCATTTATTTTGCGTTATTCTGAATATAAAACATTCTTTTAACAAAATACGATACTAATTTTTCCAGTCAGTTTTCATTTCGACCCAGAATATCAATTTAAAACTTATAAGAAATCAAAATCCCAGTAATGTGAAGGTTTTATAAAATTGCACGAATTGTTTTTTCATTTCTGACGTATTGAACTTATTAAGTGTTTAGTAGTGTAAGATAAAAATTTGAAAATATAACGTGACCAACATTTGAAAATGATTCATAAATTTAAGATAATTTGATCACAAATAAGTAGTATAATTTATTTAAAGTCCATTGCCACTTAGGTCAACAAAGAAAATATCTTATAAGACATTTTTTCCCCTCCCACATAAAACTAAAATTAATTTTAAAAAACTGACTAATGAATTAATCAAAAAACTGTTTTAACATCAAGTGTCATCCATTACTAGTTTGAAAAATGTATTTGAACTTGAGTGGATGAATAAAGTATTTTATTAACGATTAAAGTTTAGTATTTGTGGAAAGTGTGAACTAATAATAGGGGAATTGAAAAAAGAAAAAGAAAAAAAAAGAGCTAGCTACTAAGAATTACACTTCCGTCTTCAGAATGAAGATTCATAGAAGTTCCAAGTGATGAAGACTACTATGTTTCTCAACACAATTCGCATGGAAGAGTAAATTTTCGAAAATCAAGATTGCAGTCCTACACGTAAACCTCCTAAAATCTTTCGCATTTTTCGTTGTTAAACAAACCAATTCCCAGTGGGATCAGGAAATGTTTTTCAACTTGGAATCAATGTCGTATTAAATTTTTGTTCCTTCATGTCGACACGACTTATTTAATTCTGAAATAATTTTCAAAATAATTTCTCATTTTTACCGACGATAAGAGTAACGTTCATACTACAAACTGATCATCGATGAAAATCTTGTCTCAAAGGATTCAGATAATTTCATCCACTGTCTTGAAATTTTTATTTCATTAGAGTTGCTCTTAAACAATAGTTATCTTTTATCAAAGCACCATACGCTTTTTGGCGAAAATTTAAAATTCTGTTATTTAACTGAACTGGTATTAAACTGAAGTGAAGCTTAACTGATAATTAGTTTATTTCATGCTATTTAGGGTGAACAAAGTTAATAAAAATAGTCTTTCGATTAAATTTCCAAAAAATATTTTATTCGATACTTTTAATAGTGCAGAATAGATTTATTATTAATAGTTACACTTCCCCTAATTAAAAATTTAACCAGTGGGTTTTTTGTTCAACATATAGTTATAGTGGGACATTATCGATTTATGATTTTATGAATTTAAACTTGTCACTTGATACATATCACATATAGTAGACAGCAATTTAGGAAACTCATTCATTCAAATTACTCGAACAATGAGCTGCCCTAAAATAGTGTTTAACTAGTTTAAAAGACTTAATACATTCGGTTATACGAAGTAGTTTGTAAGTCTTTCATACTGCGTTATCAATCTCTTATGAATATTCATTTACGAAAAATACCCTTTTAGTAGAGAAATCGATTAAAACGCTACTCATTGAATTGAAGTCTTGCAATTTAAATCAATTACTCACGCCAAGGAACTCAATTTTCGAAGTAATATAAGCCGTAAACGGTTGATGAATATCATTTTCTCAATTCAGTTTTCAAGACTACTTAAGCACTGAGCTGTATAACATTACGAAGCGTACCTCATTTTTAATGAAATAGATAAAAATATATTTTGAGTATAAAGCACTTAGCTTAATCAAATATTTACTGTTAAAGTGATTCTGTCTTCAGAATTATGTCCTTAGTTGTTTCGAAGTGGATGAGAATACAGCTTCTTTTAAATATATATTTAAAAAAAAAACATTTTATCGTTCTGTTGCGGAAATTTAATGTTTCAAGGAAGAAAAAAAAATTCAAAATGTATCACAGAAAGATTGAAAGATCGTTTGTATTTGATTTTTTTAAATCATTCATGCAAAACTACATTACTTTAGTGAAAGAAAAACACTTACAGTAAAAAAGTAGAGAGGAAAAAAAAATAGAATCAAATAAAATTTAAAGGTCAGATATATGATAAAAATATTTCTTGAAAATATTAATTATGAAATTTCTTAAAAAATGAAATGTACACATTTCAAACACAAGGAAAAAGATAAACAAACTCTTTTCATAAGTAAACACCATCAAAAATTAATTTTCAAAATAGTAACCTATAGGCTAATATGAAATTTATAAAATATTTTAAATTATTACGATTCTTTGATATTAATTAATAATTCAACGCCTCAAATTATAACGCCAAATTACATTTATATAACAGCCGAAAAAAGAAAGTAACACAAAATATTTCAAGTACATAATAAAGTAAATTTTTCATCCCCGTAGTCTAAACAAGTAGTGAAAATGCGATTTTAATCATTTTTCTTAGAATTCAATAAAAAATTCATTTATGCAACTTCAAGCACATTATTTTACTTCTCTCCTTTTTTGAATGATTGTAAATTAGTGTTTTAAAATGTATAAATATTTTATGAACGTATTACGATCTTTTATTTTTCATTAACTCATTTGTTCGGAATTTTGATGAACCTTTTTTTTTTTTTTTTTAAACAATTTACCTATCGTTAGACGAGTGTGCTATTGAAAGAAATAATATGTTTCTGAATTATTTAATTGCATTTAAAATGATTCAGCTTTTGCAGCCTTAATAGTAATTTGAAGGCATTCATAAATATAAAATGGTGTTTCAGATTTGCTAAAATCAACTTCTGTTGACCCTTGGACGATAAATGAGTAAAAAAAAATCTCGCAGGTCAATAAGTTCTTTTTTTTTCATTTAAAAAAAAAGGGACCGATAAATGGGTAAACAAAAATCTCGCAGGTCAATAAGTTCTTTTTTTTTCATTTAAAAAAAAAAACTTTACTGCCTAGGCATTAAATAAAAGTTACATAAAAAGTTAATTGTAAGATATTTATTATGTTCTACTTACAATAACCTCAAAATATTATGATATAACCTCAAAATATTATCGTTATAGAGGCATTTACCGTTGTATCGAGTATTGCTGCATCGATGATTTACTGTAATAACAGTGAAGACTTTATTACATTATTATGCTTAAACTACCTTGCGCGTTGAAGCTTTAAAAAATAATTTCGCCATTAAAAAAATAAAATAAAAATAAAATAAAATGCTCTTTTTCTGAAGCAGATTCTTACCTCCTTGTTTTGTTTTCATTCGTATCGGGGGTGACATTGGCCCAGGTCCTCTACTAGTGAAAGCCTGCACTCGAATAGTATAAATGGCATGAGTCTGTAGATTACTGATAGTTGTCAACTGATTGTTATCTACAATTTGGCTTTGCCATGCTTGCGTGGGTAAATTTGGCGTTGTAGTGTAATACACTCTGTAACCCTAAAGAAAATAAGGAATTAAATCATTTTCACATTAAAAATAGATAAATGAAATAATATGGTTGCAATTTATATAGGGTTTATTTATATCATATTATGGAAAAATAACAAAGGATAGTTTAAATCTTTATCTTTACTAATAATAAAGCCTAAAGTCTCTCTGTCTGGGTCTCTGTCCGGATCTCTGTCTGTCAGGCTCTCTGTGACGCGCATAGCGCCTAGACCCTCAGGCCGATTTTCATGAAATTTGGAACAGAATCAGTTTGTAGAATGGGAGTGTGCACCTCGAAGCGATTTTTTGAAAATTCGATTTTGTTCTATTTCTATTCCAATTTTAAGAACATTTTTCCGAGCAAAATTATCGTAAGATGAACGAGTAAATTACCAAGTTATCATAACTTGAAACCGTAACATGGGCAAGCCAATTGGCGAGAAATTCATCATACATTATTTGTAAATATACAGACGAACCAAAAGACCTTTTAATTTTCTACTACGGGCAAAGCCGCGCAAGTGCCACTAGCAATAAATATTACTCGATTTTCAATCGAAATAAACATTGGCGAAGAATGAACAATTTTAAGTTAAACATAGGTATCGGCATTTGGATGTTATATGTTTTTCTCGCCAATAATGGCAAATCCACTGAATCGCAGACATTGTTTTTTAAGAAGTTCACAACTTTTCTGCTTGTCCAAATTGTAGATAATGTAGCATGTGAATTATTTCGTTTACAACAAAACAATTTTAACCCATTTTGGACGGCCGTACTTTTTAGCAAAGACTTTTAGAAGCTTTGAGAATGAACAAAAACATTTCTTCCCCATTTAAAATACCAAAATTCTTTTTTAAAAGGTCTATTTTTAATAAAGAGAGAAAAAAACCTTTTATAATCCGCAGAAGCACAATCTATTGCATTTGCCACAAACTGTCAGAGTTAATAAATTTAAGCAAGAGAAGTAAAAAAAAAAAAAAAAAAAAAAAAAAACCTTCTTTGCTTTTAAGATTTTTTTAAGTAAATTTTTTTTATTGTAGGATAGTAATTTTTATTGTACCAACAAAAGTGTAACCTTGACTGTATCTCGCCCTTGAATATTATTTAAAAGTGGAGGCAAAAAATACTCCAGCGCAGAACAAAATGATTGTTATCAAAGGGATTTTCTGTCACCAAAAATCAAGTTAGCGTCATGGAGAGAAACTTTAATATTAAAAATTGTTTTTCCCTCTTTCTAAAGAACCAATTTTTATTAAAATTAGTTTTTTTCTTCTGAATGCATGAGCAGATTGTTTTCTGTATCACAGTAGGTTTCCTGCTGATGAATGCCTTTAAGATGAGGGAAATAATTACAGGCGTCCATCGTATAACACGGTACCAAATCTGCGATTATTATAACACGACTTCTATATTACACGGTATGAATTTAATACTTGGATGGAATTTCATTTTTGTTTAATACTACATTCTGTTAATAAGATAAAAAAATACCTTTGTGCTGAACGGTAAAGTGAGAAAAAACAACGTCAAAAAAGCACAAATTGCCAATTACAGCATTGGCGTTTTTTGACGTTGTTTTTTCTTACTTTACATTCTGTTAATGTTTGATAACTCTAATTAGTTTTTACATTGTTTTTATGAAACTTGGTTTCGATATAACATGGTACACATCCCTTGATTTACACTATTTCTAAGTTTCGCACAACACGGTTTCGATACAACGTGATACATATTGACATGATTTTTACTATGTAGGGGAACATCGGGCAAAGTGAAATAGCGGGGCAAAGTGAAATGGTGAAATATCTACTCTGCTTTTAACTCCACCTATCTGGTACTATTTTAACTATGTAGTACCATGTGTAGTCTATCCCAGTCAGAAAAAAAATACTGCTGAAGACTCATTTGGTAAAGCAGGCAATTTTTAAAAAATGATACTCATATTGTTGTAAGTCAACAATATTTTGTTGTAAGTCAAAAAATATTTTTGTTACTATAAAATGATAAAGTTCTAGTTATTATCATTTGAAATATTAACTGAGACCTCCTAACATTCAATGCAGCAAAAATGTAGTTGATATTGATCTTATTTGTATTTTAACTGAATTGTGCAATTCGTCAAAAACATACGGGGCAAAGTGAATGGAGCAAAGTGAAATAGTTTGTTTCATTTACTCACTCAATCATTTAATCTAAATCACTTACATTTTCGTTTATTAATTAATTCATTTACATTCCTTCATTTAGTAATTCGCTTATATTTATTCATTCATTCACTTATTTTCTTATTCATTCATTCTTTTACTCGCTCATTTTTCTTTATATATCAATTGATTAATTCATTTAATTATTCGTTTTTTGTTTCATTATCTTCTCATTTATTCATTCAACCTTTCATTTACTGATTCTTTTGATCAAAAATATATTTTATAATGAAATGGAAAATATTTCATCAGACAAATATTTTATTTTTCACTTCGCCCCATGGAAAAAATAAGTGAAAATTTTCCACTTTTTTTTGAGACTCAAATTTACTGCCAGTTCTTTCTTTATGTACAGCAATTTTCCCGCAAGTTTCCGATTTGTTCATTTTGAAAAAAACTCAGTCATCTTAACCATTTCACTTTGCCCCACATTCCCCTACATGATTAATTAGTGTAAAAAATTATTGAAAAAGTTATTTTCAAAAAGGTCTCGTATAACACAGTTTCGATACTACACGTAACGAATTAACCATGTTATGCGAAGGAACCTGTAAACTTTTTACCTACCGTAACTTGACCGTTTGGTTCTTTGGGAGGATCCCATTGAATGACAACGGTACTGGAACTTAGAGGAGTGGCTTGAACGTTTCTAGGAGCACTTCCAGGTTCTAAGAAATGATAACATAGTTAAATATATACCTCATTTTGCAACATATTTTTTTAAATTCAAAAAGCTAAAACAATGGGGTCGTTCCCAAAATTTTAAAAGTATTTTTTTTTCTGAAAGAGCATGCTTAAAAATATAGGGTCTGCCCAGTTTTTAAAAAATAAGACTAATATTTAAAAAAACTTTCGGTGCGTTTTCATTGTTTAACGCTTCTGCCGATGACATCACAAATGATGAAATGCCATTCACTGTTACCATTCAGAAGAGCTCAATATTTAATTCGCATCTTTACTCACGTGTACTGGCAACGATATGGTTGATAGCAAGCGTAGAGGCAATTTTTAGTTCGCTGCTTGATTATCATGACGTGGAAACGCAGTGAAAAATGCGCTAAAGGACATCATTTGTGTCGTCATAAAGACCACGCCTTGTTTGAAAGATTGGACATTTTAAAAAATTAATTAAAAAGTAACTGTTGGGAAAATGAAAGTATTTTCTGGGTCCATGTTATTTTTTTTTGCTTATTCCATCAATTTCTGTGACTAAAAGTAGTACTTTTGACTGAAGGAAACAACCCCATTGTCATTTTATATCAGAAACTGTACTTTAAAGAAGTTAAAACAATTGCGGTCAGTTAATACCAGAAACAGCATTTTCCATAAGTTTGAATACTTGCCGCTATTTTGTATCAGAAACAGTATTTCCAGTAAGTTAAAACATTTTTCGTTTTGAATATAAGACAGTATTTTGAGTGAGTTGAAACAAGTGTAGTTAAGTCAGTAGAAAGTGCATTAAATGGATTCTCTAAAATCGTAACTAGTAGAGAATGAACCATTTGCTATTCTTTATGAGCTGTTGTAGGAAAGAGATACTTAGTACGAAATCAAAATATATTGTCAGTCTCTAAGACAAATCTTTGCCTCAGAGCTAGAAGGGCTTAAGTCACATAATGGTAATTTTCCAGGAGAGAGGATTTTTTTTTCTGGCGAATGCAAAAGACCGGGAGCACGCACTTATTCTGGTAAAAAATTGAAAAGGAATTTTTATAAGAAATACGTTCACTTGGCTCAAAACGAAATAGGGCTCTACATACAATGCACTAATAAACGGAAAGTCGCAATTTTTGGCAAACGTCAGTGGGGCTCTGAGGTACAGAAATAGCACAGTCCATTAGTATAAAAAAAGAAAATAAAATGTTATTTCAAAAAATTCAATAAACAAGGTGTTCCACATAAATCACTTTTGGCCAAACGTCAGTTGGGCTCTGAGGTACAGAAATAGCACAGTCCATTAGCATAAAAAAGGAAAATAAAATGTTATTTCATAAAGTTCAATAAACATGGTGTTCCACATAAATCACGTTTGGCCAAACCTCAGTCGGGCTCTGAGGTACAGAAATAGCACAGTCCATTAGCATAAAAAAGGAAAATAAAATACTTCTTCAATACAGTTCAATAAACATGGTGTCCCACATAAATCCCTTGATTTGCTGATTCACCCCAATGAGGTACCCATTAAAAAATTGCAAAAATATAGATTGTCATATTGATTTTATATCTTCATCAAAGTTCTTTCGCAATAATGAGGAAAAGAAAATACTGTGTAATAAAAGCATCACTTTCTGAGGTGATTAAATGTTAAATGTCTTTCTAAAAAAAAAAACGAAAAAAAAAAATATTTTGTGATAGTTTGTGGAAATAGTTCAGTTTATTTAAAATCCGTTTTCAAAGAAAAAAAACTAATAAATTTCATGTTGAAAATTAACTTATAAATAAACTTTACTCATAAAAACAAAACTAATTGAAAAGTACGTACTTACCTTTAGAAGTTAAATGATATTTTCGAAACAATAAAAATCATTGCATTAGTAATAAAACAACATAAGATTTTCATGCATAAAAAATGTCACCCAAAAAACAACTCCTTCACCTTTGAACTTTTTTCTTGCATACATGTGAATGCAAATTAAGCCCTCAAGCAAAATGTTGAAACTGTTTTAACAACATTTTTTTTCCCTTTTCCAGATTTACTGTTTCGTTTTTAAATTAATAAAAATGCGGCAGCAATCCATTACGAAGAAAATCATTGTTGAAGATGCAACAACCGAAATGGATATTTACTCAGACTGGTTTAAAATGTTTTTTTTTGTAATTTGCATTCAATTAGTTTTTAAGTGTTATTCCCACGTGTCCTAACGCATAAAAAGGTTTGAATTTTGTTCCAGCTACAAAGTTAGTCTGGTGAAAAACACTATTTCTGGGTGTTTTTAATTCCTACTTACTCAAGGACTATCCGCCCCGAGGAAATTTTAAGATTACTTCTGAGAAAAATGATTGTCGCCAAAATGTAAAAAGTTTCTTACGCGTAAGTTAAGCAAAAAATACAAAAATCAAAATGAAATCTATTTTAACTAAAAGTTTGTCATAGAACATAGAATTATTTAGTTTCTCCGACAAAAATCTTCAGGGTATCGAAATAGTACCAGTTCTTTTTCGATAAAAGTAAAAGTTGAAACTTTTTAATACTCTTTGTAATAAAAAGGATGTGGTCGTTTTCGGTGAACAGAGAAAAAATTTCACTGTCTCTAATAGAGGAACACAATACTTTTTTGAGACGAAAAATCGATACATTTATCTTGATTATATTTACTGAATTGAATAATCAAGCTTTTAAAATATAACTCCACTTGTACGGACAAAAAATTAAAAAAAGTTCAATTCATTTAAATAAAAGGGGTTGGGTATCGTAAATGTAGTTTTTTTTCTTGCTTTTCACTGGTTTTAAATAAATATATATATATATAAATATCAAGTTTTTGAAAGTTTTAAATTGGTGAAAAAGCTTCACGTTCACGTTAGACACACTTATAATGATGTCGAATGAATGAATGGTTTTCTTGCACTTATCAATACATTAGACAGAAAACTTTAATGTCTAACCGTTAATACAGAGTGAGCATAAATGACGGACCCGATTTCAAAAATCAAATTTTTGAAACTACTGCACATGTTACAATAAGAGGTAGATGAATTCAAAGAAGAACATACTAAGTTGTTTTCCCAATAAAGTTGAACTACATAAACGGGTAATATGTGAGCACATGTGCAAAATGTGCAATTATAAATACATAATGTTGGGGCCTTTTGTTACACGACATCATCTTACCTATAAACCAGTTCGTTCAACACATTTTGGAGGATCACACTGTCGATGGTTTTTAATGATGCAAAAATAAGTTTTTGAAGTTATTGTAGTGTTTTTTTGCATCGGGAGTTGATAAAACTCCCAATGCCTCAGTTGCCGAGTGGTCAGAGCGATTGCTTGACACACTTGAGGCTGTGGGTTCGACATCCACCCTCGCACCGGATGTACTTTTCCTTCTTTGTGCTGTTAATTCTAAAATGTTCTGTACTATCTTTACTAATAATAAAGCTGAAACTCTGGATCTCTGCCTCTCTGTCGGGATGTCTGTTACGTGGATGGCCGATTTTCATGAAATTTGGTACACAATTAGTTCATATCTTAGTAGTACGCACCTCGAAACGATTTTGCGAAAATTCGATTTTGTTTTTTTTTGTTCCAATTTTAAGACCATTTTACCCTGGAAATGATCATGATATTAACGAGTAAATTACCAAATTATCATAACGTGGAACCGTAACATGGGTGAACAAATGAACATAGCAAATTGGCGAGAAATTCATCATCCATTATTTGTAAATATACAGGCGAACCAAATGACATTTGAATTTTCCACTACGGTCAAAGCTGTGCGGGCAATTTTTTTCTTAGTTTTCCTTAATTTTGGTTCATGAACCAATTGATTAATTAATACTTCAATAATTTTATTATTTAAAATGAAATAAACATATATTAAAATTCCTAAAGCATTAAAAAACATTTAAAATACTCATCAACTAATTGCACCAATGAGTTTCAATTAAAATTTTGGAATTAGACATCCATAGTTGAAAGAAATAATTTCCATAACATCAAAGCGTCTTAAAATATTAAACATAATGAACTTAGTATCATTTTATCCTCAGTCTATCTTTACCATCCGTATATTTATAACTTTTGCACTTTAATGGTAATCACATTTTAGCGTATTTAACCTGACAAAATATAAAATATGGCTACCTTCATTAAAATGTTCTATATTTTGAACACAGGTTCACTTATAAGCATAAAGAGAATGTCAACTTTTGTGGGACTCATAACTGATGGATAAAAAGTGCACAGTTTGAGAAATTATGACGAGGAGAAATAATATTTTGAACTAAAAAATCCTAAAAGGTAGCTTACAACTTTAAATATTTTTTGTTTTCCACTGACTCCTTTTTAGGGAACACTCGTAATTTATTCATAAAGCTCACCTAGAGTAAATTTTATCTTTAGAGTTGATATTTTAACTGAAATTATTAAAGAGAATAATTAGAAAAGATAGATAGCATATAAGGTTGCTTTGAGAAAGAAAAGGCATGCTAGAGCACTTACTGCTAGTTCCTGAGGAATCAACTATAGAAAAGAAGGAAAGGACAGTAAGCTAACGATGAAATAGGCAGATAAGAAAAAGCATAGTCATAAGTAAGGAGAATACCACATATTTCTAAAGCTAAAGATTTAAGTTTTGTTCAAAGCAAGGGGAACAGTTGTACATATAAAAGTGAGTTAGATATGAGAGAATCTGCAAGTGCGTTATATTAGCAGAAAAAAGGCTTCATGGAATAAAATAATATTCATTTCTAATACACACACACCCACACATATACAGAGAAATATATGGTTTTTTAAAAGCACATAGACAAATCACTTCCCATTTCTTTTTGAGCAGTAATCTATTTTTAAAGCTTACCAAGTTAGTTGCCGAAAATGGAATTAAAATTAGGTTTCAGGATAGCTTATTGACCTCAATTCATACATGCGTAATAGTCCTTATCAAATATTTTATTAATTCGCTTTGATTGCCTTTGGCACCAAAATTAAGTAAAAACATTAGTGTTACTCAAAGCTCTATTAATGCATTTATGAAGTAACCAATAAATATCATACATATTCATATTAATTTATGTGCCACAACAAGTAAAACTCCCCAGGCCAAAACCGACTTTGGATTTTGGCGAAGTTCAACATTTGCCGAGGTGTTTGGAGACCAAATCCTATCGGTTTGGTCCATATGGGGGAGCTGTTTGGACGACTAAGAGCTGCTCATCAGAGAAAAGGAATCTCTCAAACGCTGACTTAAACGCTCCCAAAAGATTTGGCATCTTTGGAGCCGAAACGAGTTCGTTTTCTTTAGCTGAAAGCTTGTTTGTTTTCTTCAGCTGAAATTACAGCTCCCAAAAGTTTTTGGCATCTTTGGAGCCAAAACAAGTTTGTTTGCTCTAGCTGAAAGCTTGTTTGTTTTCTTCAGCTGAAATTACAGCGATTGAAGAAAAACTAGATTTACAATGTTTGTAGCAAAACTCGAATTACAAAAGAAAACTAGAGTTGAAACATTTGTAGAAAAACTTAAAAATGCGACATTTGAAGCAAAACTATAATTATCATATTTGGAGCAATACTATGGTAAAACAATAAGTAAACTATAATTAAAAAAAAAAAATTGGTTAAAAAAATAAAAAATAAAAATCTGCTTCAAAAAACAGTACCTGTTTCACCAGTCGTAACCACAGCAGGTAAACTCGGGCTCCCTCGTCCAATCGCATTGACAGCTATGACATAAAACTCATATTCTGTGTACGGCGTTAGATCTCTTACTGTGTAGAACATAGTGTTGATGCCACTGAGCTCGCTGTAATCCTGATTGGTCTGACGCGGTCTGTACTGGATGACGTAATAAATTATGTTTTCTGCTCCTACGTCATAAGACCATGATATCCGTACAGAGGTAGCTGTGACGTCTGAGATCTGCACTCGGCTTGGGGGACGAGGTAATGCTGCAAAAGTCAGGATAAAGAATTACTGGAATTATCTTCCATAATATTGACTGTTTAAAAAAAAACAACTCAACACGAAACCAACATTGATGAGTAACAAGTGCAACAACGGAATCAACGTTTGAGTAGCATTCACGTGCTAAAGTCATACACGCACAAGAAATAAAGTTGAAACAATTATAAGGTCTTATCTGAAACACTCACAAAACCAGATATCTTTACCAATTCTCTTTACACAAACCAAGTACCCTTTTGTAATCCTAAATCATCTTTGAATTGGTAAATTAATTTACCACTAGTATATGCGTTCAAAAGATTAGCTAATATATTACAGCAAACGAAGTTCAGATTTTTAATTAGAGCATTTTTCTGAATAGGAAGTTAAAGTGAAAACTGTTCTTATGATTTTATTTAAGATAGAGACAGTTCGTGTTTAAAATAATACATGTTCCGTACCCGCACATTTTAATTCTGAATATGTGTGAAATTTAAATTTAGTCCTGAAAATAGTAACGTTGCCAAATTTAAGTAATGCAGTACAGGATGTAATGACGGCTGCAGAAACAGTCACAAAAAAGTGTCATTAGTTTCTGTCATCAACTGTTTCTTCCACTAACAAGAAAAAATATTTTAAAAAATATACTAAGAAGAACTACAATAAATTTTACCGATTAACTTTCAGACTGATAGTGCAGTTGCAGATCCATGAATCTATCCAATTGCAATTAATCCCGAACTTATATGAACATACAAATTTTAGAATACCTAGAAATTTTAAATTTTAGATAGAAAAATGTGTCTTAAAGAGTCCAAAACAGCTAGACAGTAAAAGCCATGGCATATACTTGTATCTAAAGTTCATTGATAATCGTTTCAGAGTATTACTCTGTTTACTTATAATTTCCACTTTTCAACCTCTCTCTCATCTACGATGCTTTAGAATTGAGCTTTGTGTATCGTAAGCTATATGTTGGGAAACATTGTTACAAAATCAATATTTTGACGTTCAATAAATAAATCATCAAGAGAAAACTGATAGTTGCAGTAATCAAATAATTACCGATTTGAAGAAAAGTTTTACAACTACTCGCTGAAGTTCAATGACCCCTATTTTAGGCTCTTTGTATTTAGTCCTGATTCAAACTCTTTCTCTCTCCTTTATTCCAGTGTATTAATTAAATTACTACCTATTTTTGATTAATAGTTCTTTAATTTAGTTTTTATTTTATTCCTTTAGCAATTATATATCTGCTACTGCCAAAGTCTAAAATCTGGTAAATGTCGGCTTAACTGGTAAATATCAACATCCGCATACGAAAAGTATCGGTGAAAAACCGAATATTTCTGTTTTATCACCGGTGAAAGTTTACATTCTCCAAATTTGTTCTTTCGCGGTAACGCATACTCATGATCTAGCCCCTCTTCCTCACCAGAAAAAAAATCTGATAAAACTTCTGATACTACGAGGTCTAATCTATTCCAATGGAAGAAATTCGCGTGAGTTCATTCGTTGGTAACAAAGGTAATACACCAGTAGCGGCCACTTGAAGGATTATTATTAAAAAAATGGATTCCTAGTCTCCCAGTGGATTCAAAAGTGCATCAAACATGCAGGAGGTAGTATCTTCTGCACGTTTGAATCCATTGAGAAACCAGAAATCCTATTTTTTTTTTCAAATATAAACCTTGAAGTGGCCACTACTGAAGCATTGGTCACTACTGATGTGTTTATCTTAGTGGTTCAAAAAACAAGAGAAAACCATTCCTCAGCCCACACACCTCATTCGTACCTTCTAAGGAAACAAGGGAAGGGGTCTACACAACGACGAAGGACGAGAGAGGTACTAAGAAGGTACTAACCCCTACCTTGGACAACGACCTGCGCCACGGCGTCTATGCTGCCCAGTTTGGAGGCCGCGACGCAAGTGTAGTTGGCACTCTCTCGAATGTCCATCAGCTGCAGCACGTTCTTGCCAATGGGGATGTCGTGTTCGGACGTCAGATCGATCAGTCCTTTCTTCCACTTGACGTAGGGCATTGGTGATCCGACGGCCACGCATGTGATGTTAATGTTAGATCCAGGCATGACCTCGTACAGTTCTTCCGGAGGTATGGAGAAGTAGGGTGGGACACGGCGGACTGGAAAGCAAGTTGAAGTTTCAAGAACAAAAATAAATTTTGCACAATAGTCACACCCAAGTCCGCCCGAACGCAAAATTTCAAGGGAGGGGGGCTCAGGTATTTTCCCCATGGTTTAGCAGGATATTTTACCCATGTAAACCGATTTCAGTACAGATTAGAGTTATTAAAGTCTGACATTTTTAACAAATTTTTCATTAATGGCTGGAGAAGAAATGTTTTTACATTTTTGCCAAGAAAAAAGTACTGAAAGCAAGGAAGTTCTAATTTCTAAGGCGGGACTTGAGCCCCCACTTACCTTCCTACATGGGCGCCCTAGGAATACCTACATATCGTCGCCGAAGAGCAACAGTAAGACATCTAATCTCAGGAATAACAGTTAGATATCCTACTAATGATTATTTAAAAAGCAATATAGAAAGAAACTAACTTTACAAAGTAGAATTCGACATTATGGATAAAAAGAATAATTCAAGTATATATGGTATCGAAAGTTATCATAGTATTACAGTAAAAAGGTATGTGAATGTTGCAGAGGATAGCTTTTTCAACACAAAAATATGTGAGAAGGATGTAAAATTCATTGAAACCATGGGGCGATTCTCGAAAAAAATGTCCCGTGCATAACGCTAAGTTTTTTATTTTATTCAAGTATCTATTAATTAAATATGGGATTAACTGTTGTGCTTTGATAGTATATTAAAGCATGTATTATTCCCCAACAGCATTATCTTTTGATGACTTTGGTTAGCTGGAAAAATAAAAAAAAATAGCGTTACGCACAGGACATTTTTTCGATAATCGACCCCAAAACACGTGCTGTCAACTATTTGCAGACTTTTGCTTTTGATAACGGTATTGATTTTACCCTTGTTTAAAAAATGTTTTGCCATTTAAAAATATTTGCTTTACAGTTAATTTTTTCACACTTATTCGAAATTCAGAGAATGAAACACGAATTTGGAATTAATTTTAGAGAATCCCATTCGTAGAAAACAAAACACCCATTC
Source organism: Uloborus diversus (assembly GCF_026930045.1). Classification (NCBI taxonomy): domain Eukaryota; kingdom Metazoa; phylum Arthropoda; class Arachnida; order Araneae; family Uloboridae; genus Uloborus; species Uloborus diversus. The sequence goes on along the minus strand of NC_072732.1, from coordinate 210,619,667 downwards.
GTAGAAAACAAAACATGCGTTACACAGCTACCTTTTAAAGCGAGTTGCGGAGTCAGACTAATTTTTGGGGTAAAGAAGTTAGAGTCGGGAATCGAAAATTTAAACTTCCAAAAGTAGGAGTTGGTCATTTTTCCTCTAAGTCCGCAACTCTATCAGTGCTTGCGGAGTCGGAGTCACAGCCGGATTGATTTTGAGGTAAAGGAGTCGGAGTCGAAAGTTCAAAAATTTCCAGAGTCGGAGCAAGTCATTTTACTTCTGACTCTACAGCCCTGTTTTAAAGCTGAGGGCTTTGATACAGTCAAAAAATTCATCCACAATAGAACAAAAAGTCACAGATAAATGATAACAGATTTGCGCAAATAGTTCGACTGATAAGTTGGCTTCTTAGCGGATGAGGATTAAACGATTCGTTTTTTAAAAATAGGAGCGAGCAAAGCCGGTTTGAGTTGCTTATAACATAGCAGAGAAAATTTGATTTTAAAAATGAATTTGTTCTTTTACCTCGCACATAAAGCGTAGCTGGACCTGAAACAGCAGTTCCTTTAGCATTGTCTGCAACACATTCATAACTCCCTTGGTCTTCTTCTTCAGCTTCAATGATTTGCAAAGATGCTGGAAGACAAATAATTTTTATGTAGTGCATGGAAATAAAATCACTGAAGCAGAAATGTTGAAACACATGACGTAGGAAAATTAAGGGGGTCCGGGACACAAAAATCCTCAAATTTTGCAATTTTTTTTTATAACTTGAAAAATTGCTCCGTTTTTTTCTGCTTAAGAGGACGTTTGAATCTTGTTTCTACCTTAAATAGAACGAAAGTTATAGTTTTTTTTGTTGCATGCATCTAACGAATGTGTACATAACTTTAAAACTTTAAACGCGTTTTTCTCCATGATGCAATTTTTCCCGATTTCTTGCATTCAAACTCTTATAAGTCAAGAACCGATAGAGATAAAGTAATGAAACTTGGAGCATATCTTTTTCAAGCAATTTACTTTAATTTTTATTCGGCGAATTTGGAAAAAACGTTTACTGCAAAAATTATGATTTTTTTAAAAAAAAGTATCTTCGAATTTTTCGAAATTTTTCTTCAAATATTTTTTATTTTTTATTGAATCAATATTTTTAAAATCGCCGAATAAAAATTAAAGCTTAGATATTTGTGCATACTTTTTTGAAAAAAAATTGAAAATTGACCAACAATATTTTGAGTTATAGCAATTTAAAGCAACCCCATTTTTTTGAAAAAAACTAATTAAATTTAAATAAAAAAATAATTTTTTTTCATATTTATGTTATGATTTTGCTTATTAAATAAATGATGAATCAGTTCAAAAAATTTCAAAACTCTAAAGTACATAATAAAAAAAATTTCAAAATGTGTCCCGGACCCCCTTAAATGAAAGTAATTTTTTTCTTGCCGAATGATTTAAATTAATTTTTTTTTTTTATAATTTTAGTCCTCTATCTAATCCGAAAAATTCCGAAGAGACAATGAAGCACTGCCACTCACGTTGATGATCAGTGAGAGTTCAACACGTGGAGTGGGGGGGATGATAAAAGTAATTTACGTTTATTGCTTTTTGCTCAAAAGACTGTTTATTATGTTTGAAATTTCATCATTTTGTAAAATTTATCACTTGCTCTTCGTATTTTATTTCTTTTAGATGGTGTGAAAAATTAAACGCATGCACTATCAAAATTTGAAATATGCTACCAAAAATTGGCTTGTTCAGGTAAGCACTTACTATCATAAAACAATTACTTTTAGCTCAAAACCAAATTCGTTTAGTTTATCAATATCATAAGTTATTAATGACGAAAATGTGACAAGTATTATTTACACTGTATACCATGTCTAGACGGAAGAATTTGAAATTTCTTAATTTAATGAATGTTGTGTATTTTGGTAAAGAAAACGTTTCTAATGTAAATCTTTCATAATATTTAAGCAGATATATCATAACGTTTAAATTCTCTTAATTCAATTCCTTTTAACCATTCTCCAATGGAAACATAAAAACTAAAGAATTGAATTGTTGATTAAATCAAAGACTTTAAATCAAAAAAATTGGGGAAAAAGAATATTTTCTGTTGTACCACACAGCCAAGACACATTTAAGAAATATAAAATTCTGAAAATTTTGTAAAGCAATATCTTTTCAAATTTTAGAAAGAATTTTTATCGTCTAATTTTATTTCTATCTACTGCTGCTCCTTACTTCTTAGCTGGTGCGTAGGAATTTATTTCATCGAAATAATTGAATTCAATCTGCATACCTCGTAACTTTAGCATTTTTCATTCTTCAAAACAAAGAGTGTTTACTACTAACATTTCTTAAAAAAAAAAAAAAAAAATCAAAATAGTTTCTATAATGGAAAAGTAATGATCGAGTCAATGATTTGACACGAACGATCAAATGCTTACCATTTCCGTTAAAAAGAGCTTTGTACTTAATTCACTTAAATTATTAAATTACCAAAGATTTAAGCAAAAATTTCTAAAACATTAAATTAAAAAAACAAAACCATTACCAATGCTTAGCTAACTCAACTTTTATTTAAGTGAGTATTTTTATCTTCAAATCTCATTTAATAGCTTGTTAATTAATTAATCAATTAGATATAAATAAACAAAAGCGCACAAAGAGCAAAAAAACTACTATCCAGAATTTCTAACTTTTATGCTTTACAACTTTGGAGTGAGATTTAAGAGAGACATCTAATTAAACTTTAAATCTTTTCAGACACTGATTATTTATTTCATGCATTAAATAAGTAAATGAAAAATAAATAAGAAACAAATAAGTTAACAGAATAAATAAGTGAAGATCTATTTGTTAAATATTTGCTTAGAAACAACTGATTCCTGTAAAATTTGACTTTGACTTCAAGCAAATGATTGAGTAAATGAATAAACAGAAATAGATTTCAATCAAATAAATAAAATAAGTCATAAAATAAAACCTCAAAAACTTTTACGAAGCAAATACTAACACGATATTTTAAGTTAGGTTTTCATTTTACCATCAGATAAATTTATGTAAATTCACCACAACAGCAAAATACAAAATATCGTTAAAAATGTGAACACTAATTTAACTTGACTGTAATATTCCAGAAAAATATTACATTTCTTTGCTATTTATTTTGGATGCAGCATAGGCACTTTGTCATAATACAAACTCCATTTTGAATGATTCGATCCCAGAAAAAGATAGAAAGCCAGCTCATGTCGGAATAATATGCTACCGTGAATGTTTCGATAAAATATAATTTGAATTGCGATTTCATCCCTTATCCTGTGCTCAAAATGCGTATTAAAGCGATAGTCAATTTTGTTTATTCTCGGCTTAGGAATTTGACATTCAAAAGAGCTGCACGCTTTATTTCTCTATTCACTGGCAGCACGCTTATATGCTAAACTATTCTATCCCATTTCTTAATATTCCAGTTTCTGAATTTACATTTCCCATTTTTCATATAGAGTACGTTGTGGATGGCTGAACCGAAATGGCTTGTTGGATTAAGTCCTAAATGACTTGCTTTTTAGAATTCGCTCTTCAGTCCATTTAAGATCTCTGAAAGCACGCTGTTGCTTATTTCGGAAGATAATTAAGATTTATGAGACTTTGATTGAGTTTAGTTGCATTTTGCTTGTTTTTCGGAATAGTTTTGATTGACTGTTTTATTGGCGGATTTTGAAACCAGTACGCAGTAAGCTACCTATGTAGTAATTAAAGTTGACTGCTACTTTGATCGAGTTTATTAGAGTTTTGCATTTCAGTATGGTTCATTTTTTGCACTTACATTTTATTTGGTTTTTGTAATAGTTTTGATCATAGAGTAAGGAAGAACATAGAGTAAAGAAATTTCTTTACTCTATGAAGGGAGAAAGACTTTTACACTCGTGATTTTCGAAATCTGCAAACAGATTTTTTGTACTAGTTAAGGCATTTTACTTGTTCTGTTTTTGGAATAATTTTGATTGATTCGTTTACTGGTGGATTTTGAAACTAGTTCGCAGTAAACCACCTATGTAGTAATTAAACGTAACTGAAATTTTTATCGGGTTTAGTAGCATTTTATTAGTTTTTTGCATTTTTATATGGTTTATTTTTTACATTTACATTATGTTTTTTTTTGTAATACATTAAAACCTCTCTAATGCGGACACTAACGGAACAATTTTTTTTGTCCACAATAGAGGGGTGTCCGCAGGACAGGGGTTTAATAATGTTACTTGCCTTCGATTCAGGGAATTAAAAATTGTCCGCATAAGAGTTGTATAGAAGAGAGAATTAAATTGTCCGCACTTGAGGGGTGTCCACTGGGAGGGGTTTTACTATAGTTTTGATAATAGATTAAGGAGGAAAGACTTTTACACTCCTGAATTTCAAAATCTGCTGGTAGAGTTTTTGAGCTAGTTAAGAAGGCGACTTGGATCGAGTTTAGTTGTATTTTGCTTGGTTTTATCAGTAGACTCAAATCACAGGGTAGTAAATTAGAGTCTAAAGTTGAAATCTATTCTGAAAGTGAAGATTTTTTAATCCAGAATAGCAAAATAAATCTTGATAAACATTTATATACACTTTCATGTGCTGTACAAGTAAAAATTTCATATTAAACTTTTTATATATTTTCTGTCTGCATATTTGCTAGCTTTATTGTCTAACTTTACTGTCTAAGAAGAAAGCCTTCATGATCCTATCATCGATCCTATCTCGTACCCTATCATGTTTACGAGATATTTGCACAGCATCTCATTTGTGTATAAACTTTTGCGTCATCATTTTTTTTTCTTTTTTCAATTTCTGATTTTTGTAATTATTTTTTCAGATATATACTTATGATCATAATAATTGCCCTCAGTAGATATTTGAAAGCATTCCGTTGAACTGTTTTCTTTTTATTAAATTATTTGTCTTGTGCTTGAATTTGGGCACCGCACTGTAGCTTGGATTTTCAAACGTTGTACGTTTGGAAATCATAAATTTTATAATGTACTAAACAAAAAATTAATACGGTTCTTGGTCCAATGTAGTAGTCCAATTACATTCCATGCAACAATCAATTTTAGAGTAATAATTAAAAAAAAATAGTGATGATGTTACCCAGAGGTACAAATTTAAGTATAAACATGAAAACAATGCTGTGAAAGCAATCTGTGCCGTTGCATAAACATTAAAATAAATAAACTGTCGACTTTTATAAAGTGTAAAACGAAATGTATGAACTACGCCAAATAGATTTCACTCCCTCATAATAAGTTTTACGTTTATGGTCTTCTCGTTGTTTGAAATTATGAAAACCTCTCCTCAAAAATGTAAAAAGACTACAACTTTTGGTTTTCCAAAACAATTAATGGATCTTGATCTACCTAAAAACGTACTTTTTAAAGGAAAATTTATGCGTCCGCAAATTACGAATCATTCAAATTCTAACATCCATAAATCTAAATCAAGTATCTAAGCATGATTCCTGAAACGTAAGAAAGATACAAATCTGAAAAAAAAAAATATCTGAAAAAAAAATCTTCGATTCCAGGCAGTTTTTCATTTTCGAAGCCGATCTTAATGATGATAAATGCGACAGAAAAGGAAGGTTTTTTTCTTTTTCTTAAAGAAGAAACTAAAGAGAAAAAAAAATGTTTTAAACTAGGAGGTTGAAAGAACGAGTTCTGTATCTATTCGTCAAAGTTTAGAAAAACATACAATTTAATGGAAGAGTACGGCCATTGAGTGCATATATTCTCCGAAATATTTTCAGTTAAGGCAAATGGAGGAAGAGTGTCAGGTAAAAGTAAGGAAAATTGAAATACAACTTACATTTTTTCTCGAGGCAGACATAAAAAGAAAACCGTCGCTTTGTCTTTCGGCTTTGAATGTCAGACAACATGACGTTTATTACAGCGCAGTCTGAGCTGCTTTGAGAAAGATTCATTTAGAGTAAATGTTGAAAAAAAAAAAAAAAACCCAAAACAGAGGCGTTACTGTGCTAATTTTGCAAAGAACATATTTGAGAGAGTTAGAGGCAAAATGACTAAGGGACAAGGATAAAAAGCAGGAGCTAACGGGTGGAAAATTACAGGAATAACACTATATAAGTGATAAAAATAAGAATCTGAACCCGTCTAGCGCAAATGCTAGGAGAAACGCCATGTAATTTATAAAAATCAAAACCTGCAGTTAACTATTGCAAATGATAGGAGAAACACCATACGGTTGAATAATAAAAAAATGGAGCACACTAGTGCAAATGAAAAGAAAAACACAATGTGGCAAAACAATCTGGAGATGACTAGTGCAAATGATAGGAGAAACACCATATAATTGATAGGAATAAAAATATGCAACGAACTCGAGTAATTATTGGAGACCACACCATATAGTTGACAAAAAATGAAAAGCTGGAGCACATTAGTGCAAATATAAAAGGAAAAACACAAGGCGACAAAAAACCTGAAGATAACTAGTGTCAATGATAGGAGAAACACCATACGGTTGAACAGTGAAAAGTTGGAGCACACTAGTGCAAATGAAAAGAAAAACACAACGCGGCAAAAAAAAATAATCTGGAGATGACTAGTGCAAATGATAGGAGAAACACCATATAATTGATAGGAATAAAAATATGAAACCAACTAGAGTAACTATTGGAGAAACACCATATAGTTGACAAAAAATGAAAAGCTGGAGCACATTAGTGCAAATATAAAAGGAAAAACACAATGCGACAAAAAACCTGAAGATAACTAGTGTCAATGATAGGAGAAACACCATACGGTAGAACAGTGAAAAGTTGGAGCACACTAGTGCTCCAAGTGAAAAGAAAAACACAACGCGGCAAAAAAAAAAAAAAAAAAAAAAAATCTGGAGATGACTAGTGCAAATGATAGGAGAAACATCATATAATTGATAGGAATGAAAATATGTAACCAACTAGAGTAATTATTGGTGAAAAACCATATAGTTGACAGAAATGAAAAGCTAGAGCACAATAAAACAGAATGAGACCAAAAAAAAAAAAAAAAAAACTGGAGATGACTAGTGCAAATGATAGGAGAAACACCATGTAATTGATAAGAATAAAAATATGCAACTAGAGTAATGATAGGAGAAACACCATATAGTTGACAAAAATGAAAAGCTGGAGAACACTAGTGTAACTATAAAAGGAAAAACACAATGTGACAAAAAGAAAAAAAAAATCTGGAGGTATCTAGTGCAAATAATAGGAGAAACACCATGTAATTGTTAAGATTAAAAATTTGGATTTATTTAGGGATAGGAGAAACATCAAATAGTTGAAAAAAATGGAAAGTTGGAACTAACCAATGCAAATGAATAGAAAATCACTATTTGGAAAAAATAAAAATCGGAAGATAATTAGTTAAAATGACAAAATTGGATACACAATATATAAGAAGCAAAAGTGAAGTGTTTTACCAAACTAGAGAAACTTTAGTATACTAGTCGATATGTTTTGAAGCAAAGTATGTTACTCATAGCTCCTGCCGGTGCTATTATTCACTGTGATTTAAAAACACTATTTAATAAATGCTCCTATGACTTAGATTTATTCAAAATTGCACTCGTTTTACTGAATATATTTTTTTTGCCACTTTTTCTCTTTGTTTCTAGACGGGACATATGAAAGCTATATACATTCAATAAAAATGCAATAGATTAAAGGCACACATTTTGTGGTCTCATGCAATTCGTTTTTCAAAATTTTATTATTAGAGTTGTAGAATGTTTTAAGCTAGTTTTCAAAAATTTTTCAATACAGACGCGTTTGATCTTTAAAAGTGAAATCAGTTTCATGAATATAATAATTATGCTGTAATACAAATGATACTTTCAATTTGACTTTCGTGCGTTGGACATCGTAAAATCACTACAAACTTCTAGCCACCGGTTAGAGCTTCGTCAAGATTTCCAAGACTCTAACTACTAACTTTATTGGGTAAAATTCTACTTTCTACTGCAGAGAGTTTTCTTTGATTAACTAAACTTCCGTGCTTTAGAAACCGTAAAGTCATTTCCAACTTTCAACCATCAGTCAGATTTTTATGAAAATATCTTAGATTCAAACAAATAGAGCTAGTTTGAGAAGGATTCCCGTTTATTAGTTCCAGAATTTTTGAAAACGTCGTCGAAAGAATCTATCTTTTCAAGGAGGGTTGATTCGAGTTCTGAGGCTGATTCAGTTGCTTAGAGATTACATAAATTTGATTTTCGTGTGCATTGAATCATAAAAAAAGGCGTAACTGCGAAAAATTCAGTTTGACTACATTCAAATCACTTAAGTCGAACTAAACTAGAAATCTAAATTGATAAAGATTAATGATGCATTATTATATTTAGACTCCTTTGGTATGTCTGTTGACAAAGGTCTTGAAACCATAAAACAGTAAATTCGGTAGCATTTATTTTAATTTTGATAAGATTTTTTAAATATTGGTAATGAATGTTTTGATGATAAGACGTTTAGCTGCACAACACTCATTTTTGAGTATATTTTGCTGCTGTAACGAGCTGGGTAGGCATATTTCATATTCATTTATAAGGGAAGTCATTGATAAGCTTGGTAGAAGTAAAATTTTTGATTTCGGTGTTAATTTTGTTAGGGACATTCTCCACTTCTCTGTAGAGCTGTTCGTCTTATTAAAATGATACCACAAAGAAAATGATGTAAAATAGAATTAAAATGGACCTAAATAAGGTTTTTAGTACCTAAGAAAATTTTTAGCAGGGATTAATCAAAATATTTTAATAGACATCCGGGGTTTGAGTTTAAACTAGAGTATTATTTTTATATATATTTTAAGATTTTTAGAATCTGAAATTTATTTACTCATACAAAGTAGACGACAAGAGATATTTGTGCAAAATTAACGGTTTAGAAGCTAAAAAAAGAAAAAAAAATGGCAGAACGAATTGACCGATCGTAGAAAACCTGCTATATATTCGAAAACCTATAAGTAATTGGAATAGGTAAATTAAGTACGTTATTAATAAAAGATTAAGTAATGCTCCAAAATTTCGTCCCATGGCATCCAAAAACTCATTAAAACAGATCTTGTAATAAATGTAAAATCATATTATGCTTTAAAATTTCCACTACCGGAGATATACACGACTTAAAAAAAAAGATTTGTAAACAAGACTAATGTATTTATAAATATGGATGTACTAGTTAGAGACATGGAACGTTCACAATCAAATTGTTGAATCATCACATCAAATAAATAACATCATTAACATAACTAGAAAATCGCCCGACAAGGTATGATGGGTGAAAATTGCTGCAACAATTGAACGAAGCAATTGCCTATTTGGTGATGTTTTGATAATTTAAATTTTAATCCTAACTCCAGTGGATTAACCCTAAACTCAAGTAGATAACATTCGTTCTCTTAAAATGAGTCCTACCAGTAAAACAGTTAAGTTACCGGATCCAGTTCAGCCTTGTCAAAATAAAGCATTTCTCTGCATATCAAACAATACCAAGAAAAATATTATCAAATTATCATGCCGTGGAGCGAGTTTTATTGTTGATGACATCAGGAGCGTTATTCGATCCTTCGCTATTATATATATATATATATATATATATATATATATATATATATATATATATATATATATATATATATATGAGGATTCTAAACACAAATTCTTAGTAATTCCACAAAATGTATTATGTAGTTGTACTAACAAATGACTTCATATTTCTTTAACGTAATGAAATTCGCAATTGTGCTTCTTCTTTACTAATAATAAAGCTTAAAGTCTCTCTGTCTGGATATCTCTCTGTCGGGATCTCTCTCTGTCTATCAGGATCTCTTTGATTCCCAAAGAATCACGTTGTAAGTCCATAAGAAAAATAAAAAGATATCTATAATCCGAGAGCAAAATTCTTAATGATATACTGTTTAAAAAAACCAAGAGTCAATCATCAATTTCAGAGCAAGGACATAAAGTTTTGAGTATTTATTTTAATGACACTTGACGTACATATTAAATGTCCAACAGGTACGGATAACACATATACATAGCTAAAGTTAGATTAGTTAAGGTTTATTACAATCCGAATAAAATCTAACACTATACCTGAGCATCAAAAATCGTATTGCAAATTGCATTAAAACTCTACCAAGCATAAAGTTTAGGCAATATTCCATATTTCTTATAAATGGTTAAGAATCGCAAAACACAGTTTGAAAACTAGTTCTAGATATACAAATATTTCATTGGAGGGGTTTTTAGAACATACAGAAAGGAAAATCATTAGTATTTATAATGAAGACTTAAAAATAAACTAATGTTTTTACCAATTGAAAATTTCACGCTAACTCGATCGTTGCTAGATTAATCTTGCATTGAAAAAGTTTATAGGGCAAAAATCATGTCCATTGAGTATTTAGAACTGTCTTTTTTGTGCTACTCTGAGTATTTCGCTATATTTTCTTTACATATAAGCTTATTAGCTCTTTTATTATTTATGAAGTTTCATGCTAAGATAAGAACAAAGTGCTATAAATGAATAAATGATAAATAAGCTAATAAATTTCAGGCAGATAAAAATTGATAAAACATTTCGAAATTAACTATTTTGTTTGAGAATGTATGAGAGCATTTTAATGAAAGTTATGAAAAAAAATATATAAACTTCTCAAAAAACACTCTCCCAGATAAAATATTTCCTCAAATGTTGAAATATTTAATTAAAAGCTCGAAATACAATTTCAGATGTAAAATATTACGCTGAATTTAAATGTTTTCTACACAGTTTATACATTTTACAAAAGTATTATTAATTATTAAAAAGTATAAAATTCCCCTTTACAATTCTAATTTAATAGAAAAAGCTAAAAGTTTTTATCAATAAAAATGGAACTTAACAAATCTTTGAAATTTAAAGGAAAAGAAAGCAGCAATAAAAAGAAGTAGCTATCAAGCAAATACATTTCTTTTCGATTCGTCAAAATTGGGAAAAAAAAGGAAATGAAAACAGACGCAGAAGGAAAGAAATTAGATTCATATTATTTTAGCTGAATTGGTAAAAATGCATTTCTTATAAAGCTTTTTAAGAGCATTATCTTTTTTCAAGAAAATAGAAACAATGTTTAGAAGTAATTAGAAGCGATATTTGAATTACCAAAAAAGAAGGAAAAAAAAAAAAAAAGCGAAAATTATTTACTTTACCGAAGAGCAATTGCTTTTTTCTGTTTTTTTGAAATTACTTTTTGAATTTTCATTAAACTAAGAATTGATAGCTTTTTTGAATGATTGGATAACTCTTGAAGCATTTTTACACGTAAAAAAAGTCAGGAAATTAAATAAACTAATGCTATACTTTTTGTTAAATAGTTTTTATGTTCACATTAATTATTAGAAAATATGTTGTTAAGCATTAAAAAATGATTAAGATCATGTATAACATTTCGTTAATATTAATTATGTATTTTTCTACTGATTAATATTTTTCTGTTTGACGTGTTTTTTGTAAGTTGTATAAAATTTTATTGGAGAAAAAGAAGTACTCGTTCTTTATTAGCTAATTTCTAATTGATAGCGTACAACAGTGTTTTCAAGTGAAATTTGAAAACCCTATTTGATCCTTTGTAGTTTAAAATTGCGGAAAAAAAAAAATGAGAGCCTTGTTGTAGACGCATGCTAAGACTTACAGGGACACGCAAATGAAAATAATTTTGCAGCTTTATACTTTAGCACTAATGATGATTTTATCTTTTATTTCACACTAATAATATAAGCGATCAAAGACATTCAATACTTCTAGAGGTACGCATATGGGAATAATTTTGCTGTGCTTCAACTTTGCAGTGGATTGTTTCCTTTATTTTAGACTAGTGGTACCCGCACGGCTTTGCCCGTGGTAGAAAATCAAAAGGCCATTTTGTTCTCATGTATATTTATAAATAATGGATGACGAATTTCTAGCCAACTGGCTATGTTCATTTGCTTGCCCATGTTACGGTTCCACTTTATGATAATTGGGTTTTTTACTTTTCCACGGTTGTGATAATTTGCTCGGTAAAATTTCCTTAAAATTGGAATAGAAAAAGAACAAAATCGAATATTTGAAAAATCGCTTCGAGGTGCACACCCCATGCTACAAACTAACTTAGTGCCACATTTCACGAAAATCGGCAGAACGGTCTAGACGCTATGTGCGTCACAGAGATCCAGATATCCAGACAGACAGTGGGATTTTCAGCTTTATTATTAGTAAAGATTAATCATAGAGCAATTAAGGGCTATATACAACTTGAAGAGACATGCATATGGAAATAGTACTTCAGCACCGAAACTAGTTTTCTTCTTCAATTTATACAAATAATTGTAGCGTTAAAAAAATTCCAAGGCTTTAAGGAGCACTTATAAATACCTACATGCTACATGCACGACTTGCTGCAAAATCGCCCCCGTGAATTTCTTTTTCTCCACAATTCTTTGTCAAAAACTTATAAAGTAATTTTTTTATTGAAATGTTTATTCAGATTCATATGAACGAAAAATAAATCGATTTGCTGCAAAATCGCACACATGAGTTTTTTTTTCTGAGATCCAAAATTCGATACTAAATAGTGGTTGAAACGTTTCACGCAATTTAAGAGAAACATGCACATACGTAAACAGTAATATTTATAATTTAAAAATTTAAACTTTCAAAATTCTTAACGATAGATATTGAATTTCTTCACGTATTGTCAGAACCTTAAAGTAATTTTTTGATTGAAATATTTATTTAGATTCGTATGAACGCAAAATAAATCATTTGGCTGCAAAATCGCTCACGAGTTTCTTTTACTGCTATCCGAAATTTGATGCTAAATAATAGTTAAAACGTTTCACGTAACTTTTGACAAACCTGCACATAAGTAAACGGTAATATTAATAATTTAAAAACTCAAGCTCTTAAAATTCTAAACGATAAACATTGAATTTCTTCATGTTTTGTCAGAAACTTATAAAGTAATTTTTTGATTGAAATATTCAGATTCTTACGGAGGTAAAATAAATCGAGTTCATCAGCATAAAAATTATACTGTAATCGTTTTCTTAAAACGCCTCATTGCAAATATCATATACATAAATAAGTAATCCGAAATCAAATCTACATGGACTATCTGGGTAAAGACTTGGAATAAATGAATTTCAAACAACCAAAGTAAATGGCGCGTTGAATGATTATCCTTTCGGTAGTGTAAAAAAGAAAATTTAAACAAAACATTCAGTGATGCTTAAGAAAATAAAGAAGCAAATTTCTGAATTACATAACTGTTTAAAATAATGGTTCTCCACTTTAACTTTTAATTTTTTTTGGATGATTACAAAATAATGCATTTGAAAAAATAAATTTCAGGATTTCCATTTTAAGTAAATGGCGAGTTTAACCTGATAAAGGTTGTTTTTTTAGTCATTTATCTGCAGTAATATACAGTTCTTACTCACTAAAACTGAATAAAAAGATTCGATAAAAAGTTTGACTCTAAAATTTCATGATAAATATATATTGCTAATTTCTTGGAGTAGTTTCCGTGCTTGACTTGACTTGATTCTCTTAACGCCTAGTGGCGCATGAGGCCGCTAGCGTGGCATTTCATCCCGACCGGTTTAAATGCAACCTCCCTGGCACTCCCCCCAGCTTGGCCAACCAAAGGCATTTCTTTCTTGTATGGCCATCTGACGCCAGGTTAGTTTTGGACGCCCGCGCTTCCTTTGCCATCAGGGGCCCACGTGAGAGCAGTTCTTGTAGGGTCTATTGCCTGCATTCTGAGAACATGTCCTAGCCATGACCCTCTGTAGTTTTTTATCAGTGAGGTTATGGGCTTGGAATTTGTACGTTTGTATGGGTCTGTATTCGATATTTTATTTGGCCAGTATATGTTTCATATTTTTCTCAGGCTTTTAGTTTGAAAGGCATCAAGCTCTTTTTCTTGCTGTCTAGTTAGCTTCCATGTATTGCTGCCATAGAGTAGGACTGCTCTAACTGTTGAATTGGAAATTTGTATTTTGTTTGTCGTTTCAATGCAGTAGTCCTCTATTCTTCTTTGAGCAAAACTGTTCAAAAATGTTTCAAGAACAGTTTACATCTTTCATTTAGTAAAATAATACAGAACCTCCAAGACCTTTAAATGAGGTCGTTTTCGTATGGTATTTTTAGAGTTTAGTTCCCGGCAAAAACTCAAAGAACCATTCAGGTTTTTCAGTTACTGAAATTTGTAAGTTCTTCCAGACTTTTTTTGTAGACGTTTTAGCATGATATAAATATAGTTGATTCTTTAGAAAATTGGAAGGACATCGGAACAAAAAGATCACATTTTGTAGCTACATATTTGTGGGATTTCTTGCATAAAACATTTGCCGTGTTATTTCCGTATAATATGTGAAAAGTTTTTTTTTTTTGAAACTGAAGAACGTCTCATAAAATATAAAAAGCTTAGAATTTTTAGTGACTGAACATAGTGAATTCTCAAAAAAAAAAAAAAAATCTCCTAGGGTATTTTTACATGATATGACTCACATTAATTATTTGTTAAGCTAAAAAAGTGCAAAAGAGAAGTTCAGACTTTGAAGTTCATGTAAATCAGTGGGTTTTCATGAAAAATATTTCCTCTTTGAAAATTTTCTAGGTACATATTTTCTGAAGCCCTCTGTATCCACCTCTGTTACTGATAAAGAAGTACCAAACTCTGAAAAGAAAAACACTTTTCAAAATCCATGGATTAATCTGGCTTTGGTATCAAAACGCCTCAAGCAAACACTTAAAATATAATATTATTTCTTCAGAGAATACCAGCATCCACAATCACGACTTTCGAAAATCCATGGATTAATCTGATTTTGATACTAAAACGTCTCAAGTAGGCTCTTAAAATATAATATAATTTCTTTAGAAAATACCCGCATGTACAATCACGACTAGCCGAAGATCCATGGATTAATCTGCTTTTGATACCGAAACGCCTCAACTAAGCTCTTAAAATATAATTTCTTCAGAGAATACCCGCATCTAAAATCACGACTTTCGAAAATCCATGGATTAATCTGGCTTTGAAACCAAAACGTCTCAAGTAAGCTCTTAAAATATAATATTATTTCTTCAGAGAATCAGCATCCACAATCACGACTTTCGAAAATCCATGGATTAATCTGATTTTGATACCAAAACGCCTCAAGTAGGCTCTTAAAATATAATATAATTTCTTTAGAGAATACCCGCATCTACAATCACGACTAGCGAAAATCCATGGATTAATCTGCTTTTGATACCAAAACACCTCAAGTAAGCTCTTAAAATATAATTTCTTCGGAGAATACCCGCAACTAAAATCACGACTTTCGAAAATCCATGGATTAATCTGGTTTTGATACCAAAACGCCTCAAGTAAGCTCCTAAAATGTAATTTCTTCAGATAATACCCACATCCACAATCATGACTTTAAAACTACGCAAATAATGCCTCCTTCTTAGGCAAGCACAAAGTAAACAGCACTTAAAATGAGAAAAGAAAAACTAAGTGAGAAAACAACTTTCTTCTCTTGAGAAAAATTTTCAATCCAAGAGCGTGCCTTAATGATGATAAACGAAACGAAAATTCAAGATTTCATGAAAGTAAAAATACAAAACAAATACCTCCACGAAAGGAAAAGAAATGCCACTGCAAGAGTAATTTGTCAAATTCTGTAAAAACACAAGCTTTAATGGAAGCATCGGATCATTAAGAAGAAATATTCCCGGTGAAATTCGAGAACAGGAAGCACACGATAAGAAATGGAAAATTAGAATAAAAGTTTTAAGCCACATTATTATAATAACATTTGAATAACTTGATGGATTCTTTTTTTTCAGCAGGTAATATCCCAAAGATTTGAAATAATAGATGTAGGGTAGAGTTATTTTTGAGATGAAAGAAGAAAATAAATAAAAAGTAAAGGGTGTCCTAATATGAGATGACTTTTTTTTCATAATACTTTTTTTTTTTTTTGTTGTTGTTTATAAAATTTTGCATGATTTCATATAGTTCGTTTCATTATCAAATTAGTTTGACTTAGAGACAACAGTAAGGAGCTTAACACGGTGAACGCTATATAGATTGATGTTTTGATGAAACGACATCCTCTGAACTTTTAACTAAAAAGACAATTTAGAGATGACTTAATATGTTTACAGCAGTGGTGCCCAACCACCAGCCCGCGGGAACCGTCCGGCCCGCGAAGCTGATCCGTCTAAACCGTTGCTTTGTTCAATGTTACAAATCGAAAAGTATGATTATGTCATAAATTCGGAGGCAAATAAGAAAATGGTTTCGGTAAAACATGTATTGAATAAAATACGCATCAAGTAATGATAACAATAATTGGCCTGTAATTTTCTTCCCTTTTTCTTATTTTTCCATGTTATTAGAAATAGTTTGAAATTTTTTACGTGGTCTGGTCCGCGAAAATGATTTTAATGTTTGGTTCAACCCTCGGGCAGAATAAGGTTGGACACCACTGGCTTGGAGCATAAGTAATACTTTAGTAAAAAGGAATCAAAGAACACCGTTCTAAAAAGAGACCAATGAACCTATTTGGATGAAAAAAAATACACCTGTCTAGAATCCCAAAAAAATGAAAAACTGAAGAAATAACAGCTCCAAAACGCAAACGCCACCAAACACCAAGTCGTATTATTTACCCTATATTTAATTATTTCAAACAAAATATCAGCCTCATCAGTAAACACAGTAAACACGAATCCTAAGCCCTACTTTGTGAATGTCTGAGTTTAAATAAAAGTTCCGTGAAAAGTTTCAGATGAATAATATTTTGTCAAACAAGGATTCTAGATTCCATTGTAAGTGTATGAAGCCATTTAAGTTAAGGAAATTGAATGCGAGAAGTTTACGAGCCTTTTGTTGTACAACATCACTTCTACTTAGAGAAGAAAAACATCTGATTTACTTCCACGGAAATGGTGTAAGGAACTTTATCAACAACATCGCCTTGATTTACAGCACCCAGATTCAGGCACATAAGATGTTTATCTCATTTTCTCTAAATTTAAAGCTTGAAGCATTTTTGCTCGATTGGCAGATTTTATTGAGATTGAATTTCTTTTTGTTTCTAAGGAAGTAAGCAAAATGGGGGAACTGTAAAGCCGAAATGAGATTGAATTTGCTGAAATGTTAACATTCATTACGTTTTAGTCACTACTTAAAAAAAAAAAAACTGACATCAAATCATTTACTATAGCAATATATTTTCTTTGAAAGATGTACGTTATTATCATTGAAAAACAGATATTTGTTGAAGAACGAAGAAATAAATCTTATAGTATAAAAACTTTATTTCAATAATGGTTATACTTTTCGGAGTTTTAGGTTAAGGTTCACCCAGGATGATTCTTCCAGACATGTTTCATGCTTCTTCACCTTACGAATGAATTCGAAAGAAAAGATCACATGAAATTCAGAACGGATCGTGATTACCATTCTCATAAGGATTTAATAATAGATCAGATGATTCTTCTCCAGATTAATTGATCTTCTTTGCTTTCGAGACACTAAATCATAGTTAAAATTGTGACCCATTTAGAACATTATGCACAGATTTCTCTTTTGAATTCATGCGAGCTCTAAAGAAGCTGGGGTTGTGTCAAGCGAAGCCTTAACCAGAAACATCTTGGAGAATCCACGGGCTACAAACCTCAAAACAGTTGCAGTAATAGTAAATTGAATCAATTTAGGTAGCAACAAAAGTAGAACAAATAAAAAGCTGTTAATTTTAACTAGAAATCGAACACTTTGAAAAAAGAAACGCTACGATTTAAGGTCACATCAATTCTGTATATATATTTTCTTTTCGAATATGGCGACATTCAACTACAGCAGCATTTGGTCTTTCCAATGCCAAGAAACTTTGGATAAGCCAGCATTGTCTTTAACTCATACCGACGATAACTTTCTTAACCATTAATAAATGGCGCCTCCACTCATCTTCACTACAATTTAGGAACGAAGCTAAAGAGGGAGAACATTTTCTTCCGTCTGTTGTACTTATAGCCTGCTGCTTAGTCACTGACTACAAGACTTTCGATTCCAAAAATGGAATGAGTGCGTACTGTACTCTGTATGTCTGTATGGCCACGGGTTTCTAACCGAAGATTCTGCGATCTCCAGTTCGATCTCATAGCCACAAGACTCCACACTCTAATTTATGCTTGTAGCATAAGGTGGTTCAAAAAAACTTTTTTTTCAGCTGGAATCCAGGACACCCCCTATTTTTTTAGACTTACTAATGTAGTATTATACTGTAAAAGTTTAAGCTTCTTACTCAAATTTTAAGAGGGTGCTCAGTGACCCCTTAATTTAACATGAGCCGTAGCATAGAAAATGTCAAATTTAGAAACATTTAATTTCTAATTTTTTTTCCTTTTTCTTTGTAAATAACTTTTAGCTTATTAATTATTAATTGACTTTTAGCTGATAAAATATACTGACTTGCCAACCGGGGGGGGGGATTTTGTATTGTATTTTTTATACTATTGAATGTTTCAATGCGAGTTATTGTGTTTTTTTTCTGGAGTCAAACAGTCCAATAATTGTTCTGTGTAAAATTTTTACTACTTGTGTAAAATTAATTTATAAATACTACTGTTCATACATATTTGTGTTTGTACTCCATACTAAACCAATTAAAAAACACTGCGGACCTTTGTGTGCCTTTGGCGCTCTTTAGTGTTGAATTTACTACTAACTCATGTTGAACTATAGTCAAGATTTTCTTAATGTTTTATTATGACGTTTGTAATTTACGTTTTATAATTTGTAAGTTTTTTAACTTTAACTTTTTTAAAATAATTATTTTATTACAATGTATACGCATATTATTAGTGTATATTATAATATACTAGTCGCCTTCGGCGACCAGCTGGTCCACCTTTTTACACCATTCGCCTTTTTGCGCCAGAGTTGCCGCCTTCGGCGGCTGCTTAGACAATTTAGCGACGGTATCAATCAATGTTTTTCTTTATGTATCAATATTATCATTCGCCTTTTTACGCGAATGTTGCCGCCTTCGGCGGCTGCTTAAATAAATTTCGTGGCGCTATCAATCAATCTATATCTATCTATATCATTAGTAGTTTGAATAAAATATTTTCTAGACCTATCTCCAGTTCCGTCGTGTGGAATACTTTTAAAGGAGGGGAGGGGAGACACAAACGGCGTATTCTTCATGCAAATTTTGTCGAAAAATAACAAAAAGCACTCCCACTTTTATGTGAAAACATTGCTTTTTCAAAGTCATGGTGTGTGTGGGGGGGGGGGGCTTTGACATCCCGTTGAAGTTTTTTAAATGACGGGCATGTCTCTTTCTTGCTGTCCATCTACTATATCGACCTCTATATTTGTCTATCTATCTATCTGTCTATCTATACGATCTATGCATATCTACCTCTGACAGTAATTAACAATCTTTTTTTATTTATATAAGTATTAATTCGAAAAAAAAAATTTTTTTTTTGTGTCCACTCAATGTCTATCTCTGTATCTACCTAACCTAACCGCCAATCCGTAACAAAAACACAGATCATGCAAAAAATCGCTGGCTTTATTTATTGAATCAAAATAGCCCGCAAAAAAGGCTCTATGTTCCCCGTAGTGTGGCAAAAAGTAACGCTTACAAAAAAATTAAAAAAAAAAAAAGTGAAGAGCATGCAAACGATTTCAGTTAGATCACGTGATAAGGTAAGTTCGGAACTCAGCCGGCAAGCGAACAGCTCGCGTTGCGTTCTGCATTAAAAAATTGTAAAAAAAAAAACTATTGCGTATTTTTAAAAACTTTTTTCTTCTGAAGTGGGCAGAATGTTTTTATTATTACCAACTAAAATTTTAGAATTGAGGGTTCAATACTTTTCGCAGGATGGGTTTCGAAAAAAACTAATCCCAGAAAAAAAAATGCAAATTAAAGATTTTTTCAAAAATCTATAAAAAATACAAAAATTGCTCTATCTTCAAAATTTTTTCATTTATCATATTTAAAATTAAATTTCCTGCACTATAGTACAAAAAATATTCGTCTGGCGTGGTTGGTTCGGGGTCTGTCAAGTTAAAAGTGCTAAAAATCACATAAAACATTAAATAACTTTTTTTCTAATTAAAATATCAAAAATCGAAGCCCGAGGTGCACATCTTCAGCAAAAACTGCACCTGTGTACCAAATTTCATCTTTCTAGGCCTTACCGTTTTCCCGGGATGCGCGCCACACACACACACACACAAACATCTTATTTTATTATATGTATAGATAGCATTGTTTTTTTTTTCAGTTCAATGTATTTTTTAAACCCCTTCCCAATGCTTATGAAGTTTGGGGGAGGGGATTGAGCACCCTCTTTCAGTTGAAATTGGATGCTAAAATTCTTCCAGGATATTGCTATCCACAAGTCAAAAAATATTGAGGGGTGTCCCGTTATCTAGGAGAAACTTTTTTCCTTACATGTATTTTTCAACCACCTTATAGTAGCTATTAACCCTTTCAGTGGCGCGTCATTAATTTTTGAGAAATCTTAAGAAAAAGCACCACAAGTGGGTTTATTTGATCATCTAGACATAGGTTTTTCAGTTAAAAAAATTTTTTTTGGAACTTTTTCCGCTGGGGGGTGGTGTCCCCATTTGCTCACACCCCCCACCTGAGAAGGACAAAAACATGTTTATGCATGTAAAAATGAATTTGAATCTTTTGAACAATATGATTGACTACCTCAGGTAAAATGAAGAAAACTGGTTCACTCTTTCAGCGCTAATTAAAAATTTTAAAATCTGAAAAAAATTCGAATTTTTGGGGTAAACGAAAAATTGAAAAATTGATGATTTGAACAAGAAATTAATCCTACGAAAAAATATTTTTTTGTTATTCTGCCATCTAGCGTTGTTCATTGAACTTAAAAGAAAAGGACTCAAGCAATTTTGATTTAAAAAATTCAGAAAAAAAAGAGAAAAAAAATGTATAAATTGGTGGTTTCACAGCACGACCACTGCCCTTGAAAGTGTTAACAAAATGCGCAAGAAAAATACTTTGTTTGAAACACTTACATCCTTGAACAAGAGAGTACCGATGTTCACTCATGTCCACTGGAATGTAGCTCTTGAGCCATCGGATGGTCGGCGTGGGCGACCCTTCAGCACGGCAAGGTAACAAAGCATTGCGCCCCTTTTCCACGCCCTGGATTTGGGGCTGAACGGAAAACCTCGGAAAACCAAATGGCACTTGGTCCTCTGAAAGATGAAGCACACAATTAGGAAAAAAAAAACTTTCAAGCCAGCATGCTACTGGAATGCTTCAGAAGTAAAATCATTTTAAGTTGGTCCTAAACTCTCTGCTAACTGAAATTCGGTTTTGTTTTCTCTTTTGTGACACTGAAATATACATCTCACAATTTTAATTTAGGATACTGTACAGACACTACTAGTTTAATGATTTATGCTTGTTTTTTCGTTTATAGTCTGAAGTTTAAACTGTATCAAAGCGTTTTTGTAGCATTTGTACTTGCGAGCAATTTCAGTTTTGTAAAGACGGTTGCCCTTTTAGAAAGTATTAATTACTTCTGATAATCAAAGTTATATATTTTACTTATTTAATATTCCACTATTCGGAAGGATTTTGATAATTTTGGCATCTGTCTTCTTTTTTTCACATTTTCTAGGTGTGATATGGTATCGGGATGTCAAGTGGCTTCACTTTAACGGATAATTCAGTGTTATTTAACAATTATTTATATGCAAGGAAATTTTCCAAGAGTACACCAGATTTTAATGTAAATTAATAATCCAGAGTTCGGATATCTAGGATAGGGAGAATCGGAGGTTATCACGCAGTTTTTCTTCGCATTTGTGCTCGTAAATGTACTGTATATAATAAATACTTTATGTAAAACTAATAGAAAGTCTCCAGTACTATTCTTTATATCGTGATATAGATAAAATATAACAAACGATTTCCAAATATGAAAAATCCCATAATTTGAAACTTCAGCGAATTAAATGAGTTTCAACGGTTTTTGTACAAACGGAAAATACACAGAAAATGAACAATCGTATAATTTTTAAACAGCACGGATAACAAAAAACTCGGATAACTTGGTTACAGATAACCGGAAGTTTTCTGAGCATTTTTTTCATAAGCGTTTGAACACCCGAATATTCCTTTTATTGACTTTTAACTCAGAAAAAAACTATTTTACAATCTAACATAAAACGATTCCCAAATATGAAAAATCATGTTAGCTGACTCTTTACGCATTGGTACATTACTTCAAGGAGATTTTATTCCGAGAGCAATTTCATAATGTCCAATTAATGTAATGAAATTTGGATTATCGAATTTTCATTATATAAAACAGTCCTGTGTCAAACGGCAATGCAATTATAGAGACATGTAATTACCTAATTATTCTTATTAGTCAAGAACAATCAGCTTAATTCCCTTAGAGAAGGGGAAAAAAGTCGTAATGGTGAGAGAAATGGCGGTGGAATTTAGGAATAGGACTTTGAAATGGCAAAGAAGTATTGTTTTTTGTGTGATGCTTTATTATTTTTAACGTAATTTAATCAGTAATAAGCAAAACAGAAATATTACTAAGTAAAAGTAAAATGGTTGTGCTTTGTTTCATTGCACAAAATATATTGTTATGATTTCTTTCGTAAATTGAAAAATATAGTGAGATGCTTTAACTAGTTGCATAGAAGATATTATGTAGGAGTGAAGGCGCCATATTTCGGCGCCCCCTAAGTTTTTTTTTTGGTTTCTGTGAACTATACCATAAGTATGGTACTTGTAATTACCATATGCTATGATCAATTAATCCACAAAAAGTTATATAACACCTCCAATTAAGCCTATACATTTGACCAGAAGCTTAAAAACATGGAAAACACTTTGTTTTCCGTTAACTTTTCATTTTAAACATACATTTTTATTAGTATTAAAAATAGTTATCTTATTTTCATCCCCCTTTCAATACACCTTGTAAAACAGGTAATGTTTTAAAACCAGGTAATGACAATAGATACAGATTAAGAATTGTATTCAAGAAAAACATCACGCGTTGTGCACATTTTGTACAAAATATTCAACTAAGAACTGTAAGATTGGTTTTTAAATCCCCAAAGTTACGTCACAAATAATTTTTCTTTGTTCTTCACTCTAGAGCACGTTTTGTGTTTCCACGAGGGACAATGAGGGCAACGCATCCACTTTTGTCTTCATTAACACGTTTTTAGTACATAGGATATTCTGCATCATCGTCTTTTACTTGAATCTTGGTTAGGAACGAAAACAGATACATCCTATCCACCAATACATCGGCTTCCTGCTCTAAGTGAACTGAACAAACAAGGTAAAACGCAAAGGTTACTCAGGTTATAGCTCACCCTAAGCAAATATGTCAAATACAACTAAATGAACACATCCTTATAGATCAAAATGAGCATTTTTAAGTAGTATATCAATAACTCATGTTTTAAAAAATCAGAAAAAGTGCCCCCAAACAGCAACGCAAAGGGCTAGACTCATCTTACTTCCACAAATAAATTGTGCTCTTGATTGCAAACAATAAAAAGCTATCAATGGGGACGCCTCGTGTCAGACCAAAAAAATGGGGGCGGGGGTTGAAAATCAGCGTAATGTGCAAAGCAGTATGAGATGCTTTATTTCGTAATTGCCAAAATATTAACCCCTCCTTCTCCAATTGTTGTTAAAATTAAAAGGGTTGTACTGATTATTGATACTGATGATTTTGTGATTTTCTTTGGGCATTTTTTAAGATATTCTATGGTTCTATGCTATCAATTAAAAAACATTTGCTTACCAAGCATTCCCTCTTTAAATCAGTACCAAATGATTCCAAAAATTCCATAGCTAACACACTTTTAAGACCCACCCAATTTTATGATTATAAAATAATTAGTTTCAATATTTAGTACGCACAAACTTATTCCATTGCAGCAACTGATTTGGGACAAAAGTTTCGATCTAAGTGTATTGATTAATTTAGGACGGAAGGAGTATGTTATTACTTGATCATAAATCTACATTTAAATCTCAAATTTTATATCAAGAAGTCAAAGTACATTATGAAAGTTAGGTTGGGTTAAGTGAAATAATAAAATATTTTCAGTTTGTAGTTAGTGTTCCTTGTCTAACAATACTTTAATTTCTGAAACGTATAGTTAGTTCCAATCAAAAAGAGAAAATAACTCTAAAAATCAATGACAAAAATATTTATGTCATTTTAAAAATGCGATACGCATATAGTAATATTTTGCGGTTTATAAAAAATAACTTTTCTATTATAAAGTTACAAACCGTTCTAAGAATTAATAGAGACCTACCAATGTGCTGTATTTATTTAGTTAATATTAGGCATTTTAAAAAGTTTAAATGTTTTTGTCAAGTTCACGTGGGGAAAAGTGAAATAATTCATTTTATTTACTCATTCGATCATTTGTGTAAACACTTGCGGTTTTATTCATAAATTACTTGTTTTACATACCTTCATTCATTAATTCACTTATTCATTTCTTTACTAAATTTCTTATTCATTCACTGTTTTATTCACTCATTTATTTTTTTTCTCACGTATTAATTAGTTTATATTTTTCCTTTATTGTTTCATATTAATCGTTTATTTATTCATTCATTGATGAAACAAATTTCAAATAATAAAAAAAAATATATCACTAGAAAATTTTTCGCTTTTTTTTGAAGGTACAAATTAAGGTACAAAAAATTAAAAATAGTATTTTAATGCAAAATTTATTACAAAATGCATTGTTCTTTTTTTCTGCACTAATTTTAAATCAAAATTTCCATTTGCTCATTTTGAAAGAGGCAAGTTATCTTAACTATTTCACTTAGCTTCCTCCTTTCTCCTATAGTTATTGAGAAATGGCTTGTAATTAACGTAATGTTCACAGCGATTTAAATATAGTATTTCGAGCATGAATTTAAGGGAATGACTATAAAGCAGTTGATTGCTCAACTACAGTTTTTGAGAACAGGATGTAACGTTCATGACAGTAAACGTAAAAGGCCTGATGAAAGAGTATCAAATAATTTTAAACAATACAAATCATTCCAAAAATTTTTCTGCGATCTCTTCTAGAAGCTTGTTTGTTCGCTTTTTTAAGCAAAATTGTTTAATTAAGGTAATCCAAACATACAGCTTGTCTTTTTCTTCACATAATATGCCTTTTTCCTATCATTTTCACTAAGTTTATAGTGACCCGACCGGACGACTTTGAAACAGAGTAAAAAGTTATTTTAAATGTTAAAAAAAAAACATTGCTTCTTAATTTTGGTAAAATTTGCAATATTTCACGAATTTTTCACTGTTATGTTTTCACAATATGTAATAACGCTATTAAAAGATGATTGGAACATTTAAAAATTAAGGAGCTTTGGATCAAAATTTCCCTGAATGAATTGTGCGCTAAACTCTGAACTAAGTTAATTGATAAAGATATTTGGTGTGTATTTATAGATATGACCTTTTCGTCTTCTCCTATTCCATAACTCAATTCGATTTTAGTTCAAACTTTACCGAGTCATCTACGATAGTAGTTCATTTTTAAATTTTACGATAAATGAGTAATGCTGCTGCGACTCCTCTAAATGTTAAAATGTCAAAGTCAAAGCCGGAACACTGTTCTGCTATAAGAAAATGAATTGCCATTTTAGAGAGAAGTAGCTGAATATTTTTCTTTATTAATTTTGTTTATTTGCGTACGATATATCTTAACTCAATATTAATAGCTTTAACTCATTTCAAACTTTCTGTTAGAATCCGACGTAGTTTACATTTTATTGTGATCATTGCTACTTACGTATTTTTAAAGTCATTTTTATGATTTTAAAGCGGCTAGTTTTTTGCTCATAGTGACGTTTGAAAAAACAAATGATAAAAGGGTTGCTATTTCAATTAAAGAAATATTTACGAAAATTCTAATCATAATTTTAGAAAATCATTTCACCACGATGGGAAGAAAATAGGATGAAAGGAAAGAACGTCTTTATGAAAAGCTAAAAAAAAAAAAAAAAAAAAAAAAAAGATTAGTCCATAATAAAGCATCAGCAACGAATGTTTTTTGAATCGTGCACAACATTTTTAGCTCTAAATGGCAGGATTAACCTGCTCCTCTTTCCCCTCGAAAATTTCCTTTCTTCGTTTTTAAGCTAGCAATCTGAAAGTAAGTCAAAAGTCATTGCATATAAATCGGACGTAACAAGGTTCAAATATAACTACATAGTAAATAAATCAAAATGAGCGTTTGCATTTTTCCGTAACTATTTTCAACTTTTTCTTGTTGGATTTTTTAATACCATTGTTTCTCTAGAAAGATCTCACACACTATAATTTTAAAAATTGTTACATATCATATCAATAGATGGCGTCATTAGCAATACTTATTTCAAATTTAATATCTAAATATTTCGCTTTCACGTTTTTTGACTTTCGGAGTGAAAATAGTTTTCTTATACACATCTATCCTCAGTCACATTTAGTTTAATCATCGCCATTGTATAATAGATAAATCAAAAATAAATAAACACGTCTATGATGTATATCGTATCCCCAGAAGAATATCGACTAACTGAAGTTTAAACCAAACGTTTCTTTTTGCAGTTCTATTCATAATTTCCTTGACTTGTGTTGAACATATATTCATTTAAACACTCTGATCAGTTAATGGAGTGTTAGTTTTGAACAGAAATTAAATTAATTAGTAATGACTTAATATTTTATGGCAGCAAAACCTGTGAGTAAAAACCAAGAGAAATCTTTACTAATAATAAAGCTGAAAGTCTCTCTGTCCGTCGGGATCTCTTTGATGCGCATAGTGCCTATTCCGTTCGGCCGGTTTTCATGAAATTCGGCACATAGTTCGTAGCATGGGGGTGTGCACCTCGAAGCGATGTTTAGAAAAATTGATTTTGTTCTTTTTCTATTCCAATTTTAAGAACATTTTCCCGAGCAAAATTATCATAAAATAGACGAGTAAATTACCAAGTTATCATAACGCGTAACCGTAACATAAGCACAAGCCAATTGGCGAGAAAATTCACCACACATTATTTGTAAATATACAGGCGAACCAAAAGACCTTTTAATTTTTTATTACGGGCAAAGCCGTGCGGGTACCACTAGTGAAAAATAAAGACAAATATTTGGAATAATATGAGTATGGTTTACAATTTGAAATTTATGCTCGTTACGATGTCGATGCATCCCTTTCCCATTCCGTAAAAATAGCTTAGCTATTATTATGATGCGTCCTCTGGTTTTAGTCGTCACCCTGCGAATCTGGTAAGTTGGAACCCCTCTTTTATGCAAAGCAATAATATAAAGAAATTTAGTACTGATATGAAATAATAATAGTTTATTCCTAAACATTTCGAAAATCGGGTTCTAAGTCGTACTACTTTTTTCCAACTATTTTTCTACAGTACGAATCATTCATTTATATATTTTTTCAAATATTATTTCTAATTTTGGATTATTATTGAACAATTTAGGAGCTTTACTCCAGTTTTATGCCAATAGATGCAATAAAAATATTGAAATATGCACGGAGTAGTTAAAAATAGCAAATTTGTGGGTCATAATTTTCTTAAACAATTACACTTTACGTTTCGAATCTGTTAGTTGCTGCCGAAGTTATAAACGGAAGTAGAAAATAATGCTGCTTTCTAACAGTTTGAAAGCGACGTTATGGAATAAGTCTTCAACCCCAGTAGCCATTATTAAAACAAAAAAATCGTTTGTTGAGGATGATTGTTTTTAGTCTAGTTAAAACTTCATCTTTATAGTTGTTGTTGTCGTCGTTATGTCATAGTCAATAACCCCTATGAAGATGTGTGGTGTCACTGCCTCGCGAAGTTGGATTTTATTATTAGTAAAGATAAAGAAGCTGAAAGTCCCACTATCTGTCAGGATCTCTGTGACGCGCATACCGCCTAGACCGTTCGGCCGATTTTCATGAAATTTGGCACAAAGTTAGTTTGTAGCATGGGGGTGTGCACCTCGAAGCGATTTTTCGAAAATTCGATATGGTTCTTTTTCTATTCCAATTTTAAGAACAAAAATATCATAAGATGGACGAGTAAATTACGAAATTATCATAACGCGGAACCGTAACATGGGCACAAGCCAATTGGCGAGAAAATCCACCATACATTATTTGTAAATATACAGGCGAACAAAAAGACCTTTTAATTTTCTATTACGGGCAAAGCCGTGTGGGTACCACTAGTTAATATATAAGACAACACAGGAAAGATTTACAGCACAAAGAGAGGAAATAACACCCAGAGCTCCAGTGGGAATCAAACCCAATACTTCCGACAATCGAAAAGACGGACGTTTGTAATTCAGAGCCACCGAGGCTTTCTATCTTTATAGTTTTAAAAAGCATTAAAACCGGTCAATAAGCTATAAACCATTCTTTTTCTTTAAATTTCATCAATTATAATGGCTGATAATGCCTTCAACATTCAATTAATATCATTTAAAATTGCAAGTTACCTAGTTGGGCAGTCTTTATCTTCTTTACTAATAATAAAGCTCAAAGTCTCTCTGTCTGGATCTCTGTGACGCGCATAGCGCCTAGACCGTTCGGCCGATTTTCATGAAATTTGGCACAAAGTTAGTTTGTAGCATAGGGGTGTGCACCTCGAAGCGAGTTTTCGAAAATTCGATTTTGTCTTTTTCCTATTTCAATTTTAAGCACATTTTCCGGAGCAAAATTATCATAAGATGGACGAATAAATTACGAAATTATCATGACGTGGAATGAGAGAGCGAATGAACATAGCCAATTAGCGAGAAATTCGTCATCCATTATTTGTAAATATACAGGCGAACCGAGTGACCTTTTAACTTTTCAACAACGGACAAAGCCGTGCGGGTACCACTAGTTACTAATAATAAAGCTGTATGGATTTCTGTCCGGATCTCTTCGACGCGCATAGCGCCTAGACCGTTCGACCGATTTTAATGAAATTTGGCACAAAATTGGTTTGTAGCATGGGGGTGTGCTCCTTGAAGCGATTTTTCTAAAATTCGATTTTGTTATTTTTCTATTCCAATATTAAGAAAATTTTGCCGAGCAAAATTATCATAAGATGGACGAGTAAATTACCAAGTTATCATAACGTGAAACCGTAACGTAGACAAGCCAATTGGAGAGAAATTCCTCATACAGTATTTGTAAATATACAGGCGAACCAGAACACCTTTTAATTTTCTACTACGGGCAAAGCCGTGCGGGTGCCACTAGTATGTAATAAAACTGAAATTAATACACATCGCAGTGCCGAAAACAATATTTAACAACTAATTTGCTCAGAAAATTTCGCAAACGACAGCCGCAAACGCGATACTCGACAAACACGAACCATAATTAAATAAACTTTACCAAAATGAATCTTACTCGAAGTAAACACCCAGGTTATGAGTACAAGATGGAATTCGAAAAGGTTTAAAACTTATTAAACTGGAAAGCGTTCGAAAATCGCTCGAAGGTATGGAGATCTCTTCTATATCAGTCTCTGAAAAGGTGTCTCTGCCAACAAAAAACCAAGTTACGAGTTTGGGAATTCAATAAATTCTGTTCCCCCGATGTTATGTAAATTCAGCCGTGTTGGTATTAAAGAGATGGGAGCTGGGGAAAAGGGGGGGGGGGGAGGATTCCATTCCGCGTGCGATTTGTTTCGCCGGGATTTATTGTGCCATTCAAGGTGTCAACAAGTAGGCAATTTCCCAGGACGGGTCAGGGTGGTGACATGGGGTTTAAATAGGATTTTAATTTCTGACTCTTTGAATGATGAAATGGTTGACTAGATATATTTTGTGGCGTGTTTACGTTTGGTGTTTTAATAAATTTATTTGAAAGATTTGCATTCGCAAGGCAGGAATAATATAATTGTTTAAAATTCTAGAATTTGTAACTTGATTTTGCTAGTTATTCTCATATAAATAATAACCGATGATCGAGTAACCAGCGTGTTTCAACAATGAAACTCGCGGCATAGCATGATGATTTGATAATATGATTTGATAGAGTTTAACATGCAGGAAAAGGCTTTATTGTGACAAGGATGAACTCGATCCGGGGATTTAACCGTTTTACTGGTAAGACTGTCATTTTAGGAGTGAAAAAAACGTAAAAATGGTCAACAATGACCGCTATATATTGAAGTTAAGGGTTAATACAATGGAGTTAGGGATAAAACTTAAACTACCAAAATATCACCACGCGAGCAATTGCCGAGTTCAAATGTAGAAGCAAATTTTCACCCGTCATACCATGACGGACGACTTCGTAGTTAGGTAATAATGCTTAATAGTTAAAAGGCTTATATAAATCACTTTAGCCAATAACCGAGCTTTTTACTGAAAATTAGTCGATTAGATACTTGCAAGACTGTTACTCAATTTACATTTGAAAAAAAAATGACTTTTAGGAGATATCAAAGATTCTGTAACGTCACATAAAATTAATGATGCTTCTGAGTCATCAAAGCGTTTAGGGTCATTTAATTTTAATGAAGTTTTGGAGATGTGAAAGAGTAATGTTACATGAAGTTGATGACGTTTCGGAGATGTAAAAAAATTTCCTAGATTCATCTAATTTTGATGACGTTCCGGATATATGAAAGAGTCTAATGTTACATGAAGTTAATGACGTCTCGGAGATGTAAAAAAAATCCGTAGTGACATCTAATTTTGATGACGTTTCGGATATATTAAAGTGTCTAATGTTACATGACGTTAATGACGTCTCGAAGATGTTAAAAAAATCTGAAATGTCACAGGAAATTATTGACATCTGAGTCATCAAGGCGTTTGTAATGTCACTTGAATTTAATGACGTTTTGGAGATATGAAAGAGTCTAATATTAAATGAAGTTAATGACGTATCTGAGATATGCAAAAGTCTCTAATGACACGTGAAACTAATGACGTCTCAATGCCACAAAAGAGTCGACAATGTCACTTGAAATTGACGTTTCTGAGAAATCGAAGCAAGTAATTTCACTTGAAATCCGTGACGACTCAAAGACATCAAATTCTGCAAATAGTACATGAAATTATTGCTTATCTGAAATATATATATTGCACTGTAAAAAAATTCCGAAACGTTACTGGGTATTTCCGTGTTACGTCTCGGGATTTTAGTGGTTTTCATCCACTTCCTGGAAAAATCAAGTATCATTGTCAAAAAGTTTCCTGAATTGCGACAAGATGCACGAATACAGACTTATCACTGTTGTGAAAAATATTTTTAGCTACCAGTTTAAATATTTTAGTCTATTTATAAAGTGCATCGGCTTCAGTTCACTTACGGCCCGTCTATGCTAATTAAGCTTCCAAAAGGAGCAAATAAGTAAGGACTACGTTATTTTGCAAGAATTGCAGGTGAGTAAAATTGTCGTTACTTGCAATTCTGGCTTAGCTTTGGCCATGTTTGCAATAATACTCTTGGATCTTCCTTGATAAATCAGGAAGATGCCATGCTAGTATATTATACCTTTCTATGGTAACAATAATTTTCCAGAGACACGATTGGCTTTTAACCGAAAGGTTTCTAAATTTTTCAGGAGGCTTCCTTGATAATATCAGGAAGGTTACTGAATTGTAGCGGAAAACGTTCCTGGATTTTGCAAGATATGTTACTAGTAGAAACTGGGCACATAAGCTGCCCATTATTTTCCAGGAACTTTTCTGAATCGCTTTTACAGTGTGGGCCGAAGAGGGGGAGGGATTATAAGTTGTTACATAGTAGCACAACTGTTAGGGTTTTTATCAGTACGCTATAGCATAACAGAGATTTACATGACATGTAGAACGTACAAAATTTGGTAAGCAACATCATTAATACTGGCTCATATGCTTTACAAATAGGTCTTTGCACGTTGTTTGAGTGAGCAATGAATAAAAAAAAGAGTAATTTTAGAAAACAATAAATGCAATGAGGAAAAAAAAAGGATTCAAGCTCAACGGTTGTTGTTGACTCAACACACTAATTTAATTTCATATAGAAGCAATAACAATATAACTTTTATCCCTTACCCTACAATGCCGTCTGAGAGAAGTTATTATTTCAAGTATTGCACACTTTAATGTCTTCGAAACGACTTTCATTTCATGACACATTACAGACCGTTTGATATTCTGTGACTTACATGCCTGGTTGTCTGATTGAGTAACACTGACGTAAGTACGAGCAATTATTAGTAACTAAGAAATATATCAGAGCTAAAAAGTGATAGTAAAATCTGCAATCTAATCAAGGAAAAATATACAAAACAATGCAAACGTATTTTGCGGGGTTGTAGAGAACATTTCTTTAAAAAATGTAAAACGATGGGAACTTATAGCAGCAAATAAATAAATAAATAAATAAATAAATAAATAAATAAATAAAATAAATAAATAAATAAATAAAAATAATTATTTTTTGCGATGTCTTTACGTACCTGAGCTAATATGAGTAACTAGTAAGTGTTGAGTTACAAAAAAAAAAAAAAAAAAAAATATGAAAATAAGATGTCAAGTAGTTACAACTTATTTAAGAGCGGAGTAAAAGATAATAATTACATTTATAATTAAGCATCGTATAACTAATAAAATAATTAAGCATCGTATAACCGAATTTATAGGATACAATGTGCAAATAAGCTTAATAATTTAGTGTAGAATAAAAATCTGTATTAGGTTATATAGTTCTGTGTTGGATGATAGTGTCGTATAATATTGTATATCGGACTATTGTATGCTTAGGAGTAACCAAGTGTCAAATAGTTATAAGTATGATTTGGATAAGTGAACAGCGGATAGCGACATGATTCCGATGCGCTAAATTTGAGATGCAGATAATCTGCCAATCAAACGCTAAATTTTGGACAGATAAGTAGAAATAGTTTTTGTGATAAAATGAGTAAAAAGCATTTGGCCCATGCATGATGATCAGTCGTTAAATGACGGATATGGAATAATTGTGTCATTTTAAGCAAACGTGTTTGATAATTAGGTGTCAAATTACTGAGTTTTCAAAACAATAAAGTGTCAAAGAAGAAATATGAATAATGTACAACACATGCCGTTCAAATATTAGCGATAACTGAGACGCTCTGTTTGAGAGTCGGATAAATTGTTAATTTAAGGATGAGTTGTTGGATAAAATAAAGTACGATTTGCTTGTTTTTTGGTAGCATAAGGAACACTTGCATTGTCAAATGCTGCAGTGTTAAAAGCATAATTGACGCCAAAGATGTATGATCATATGAATAAATTATTGGAGCTCAAGGCAACCTTAATCTATACATATAATAAAATAAGATGTTTGTGTGTGTGTGTGTGGCGCGCATCCCGGGAAAACGGTAAGGCCTAGAAAGATGAAATTTGGTATACAGGTGTAGTTTTTGCTGAAGTTATGCACTTCGGGCTTCGATTTTTGATATTTTAATTAGAAAAAAAGTTATTTAATGTTTTATGTGATTTTTAGCACTTTTTAGTATTTTTAACCTTATAGACCCCGAACCAGTTGCGCCAGACAAATATTTTTTGTACTATAGGGTCGGAAATTTAATTTTAAATATGATGAATGAAAAAATTTTGAAAATAGAGCAATTTTTGTATTTTTTATAAATTTTTGAAAAAACCTTTACTTTGCATTTTTTTTTGGGTTTTATATTTTTCTAATATCATCCTGCGAGAAGTATCAAAGCCTCATTTCTAAAATTTAAGTTGGTAATAGAAAAAACATTTCGCCCTCTTCAAAAGAAAAAAGTTCTTAAAAATACGCAATAGTTTTTTTTTTTTTACAATTTTTTTAATGCTGAACACATTATGTCTTTCCACGCATCAGTCGAAAAAAACGTTCTTCAATCTTCTATGGCTCTGACGTCACTACTTGGATTTCGATTCGATATTTTCGACGGAATCTTAATCGCAAACAAAATCTTTTTTTTTACTATATAGCTTACTTTTAATTTCATGACGTGATGACCATGTGTTTTTCCGGCAGCGCTTGCTTTTTTCTTTCCTTTTTTTTGTTTTATTTAGGGATTGCATTTATTTCTTTTTTCATTCTCCCCCCCCCCTTCCCAAGCTGGACGTTTTGTTGTATCTATATTACGTTACATTTCATAGTTGTGCGCGTTTAAGTCACTAAAAACAGCGAGATTTTTTTTTCTTTGTCACTTACTTTACTTTGTTACTTTTGGCACACTACGGGGAATTTTGGAGATAACTTTTTTTTTTTGCTCTACTTAAATAAAAAAGCGGTTTTTTGAGTGATCTTTGTTTTTATTAAGAAATGAGCTGGGAGGTTAAAATAAATAGAGATGGATAAGAAATTTTAGAGATAGATCATAAAGGTAGATAGCCGCCGAAGGCGTCAATCTTGGCGTAAAAATGTGAATGGCACAAAAAAAGATAGAGATGGACTGTTTAATACTGCAGCCAAATTTATTTAAACAGCCGCCAAAGGCGGCAAACTTGAATTAAAATGGTAAATGACAAGTTAGCCAAACAGCCGCCGTATAGGTGGCTGATTGCATAGAAAGGTGAATGGCGTAAGAATACGAACCAGCTGGTCGCCGCAGGCGGCTAGTAAAAGAATATAAAAGAATTACAGGGTCTGATCCCTGCTAGCTATGTTCGTCAATCATCAAGGATTGTTAAGCAAGTCTCGTAGAGGTCGCCGCCGTCTAATAGATATGCTCAACTCACAGTCTAAAGTATTATATAAATGCAAAAAATACTTATCATAGAACTTAATCAAAATCAAATGGCAATCAGAAGCAGAAAATAAATCAAAATCAATATTAATCAAGATTGAATTCACAAAAATGCAAGTGTAACATCCCCAGTTTGCGAGTTGTTTCTTTTTGCGAGAATTCTTCTGAAGGAAAAAAAAAGGCCACTTTAAAACAATACATTTTTGACCGGATTCGGGCTCACTCACTTCCCGTTATTAACACGACGCTCCATCCAACCGAGCAAATATGTGTTCGTTTTCCTATGCAATTATTAAAGTAATGTGCAATAAAAAAAAGAGAGACTAAAACGGCTTTTGACCAAAAAAAAAAGAAAAAAAGATTGTGTGTCTATTTTTTGTCATTAGCCCGCAAGATAAATTTAAAAATGAGAGGTAAATCTTTCTAACAGGAATAAGCAAATGGAAGGAGCTAGTCCAATCATTGGCTTAGCAATAGCCGATGGCGAAGACCCCAAGTCACGTGACACAACAACGACGAATGGCTGACACGTTTTACTTGAAACTAGCGAAAAAACCTGATTTCTTCCAATGTTGTTCTTTAAAGTATCACGTGACTTGGGTTTTTGGCTCCACGAAGTAAAGTCTTCACTCCCTCCATTTTATCTCGTCTCAATGGGTAAATCATGGAACTTGATAAGCGAATAAGGAAGATCACGCGTAGCGACAGAAAAAAAGGCTACAGAAATAACACATAACATTCAAAATTAGATATAAGAAGCATGTTAAAATCTAGTACCTGTATTATAATTTGTAGGCAATTCGAAAAAAAAAGCACTAAAACCTGACACAATCCAAACAAAGACGAGCTATCAAGACATCATTCCCAAAGTTTAGAACATGAGTGTCGCACAGAAATGAGCGTCATAAGAGAAAATGACCAACTCCTTGGCTTCTCACATTTGCAACTTATTAAGCTCGAATCATTCGAAAATCGCCCAGAGAGATGCGAAATTCCCTCCAATCTCAACAACAGGGTCTCCCAGCAACGTGTTCTAAATTTAATAAACTCCTCTCTAGATGATGCTATGTAAATGCATCCGTGTTTCATCAGGTCGTCTGCGCGAGGGGGGAAAGGGAGGTTCGCCAGATTTGTCTTCCCAGGAGATATTATTGTGTCTTTTTGTGTGAGAGGAGGGGGGGGGGGAGGGGTCATAATGCTGCTTGAGTTGTCATGGAGGAAGAAGGGCTTTTAAATGAGATTGGCGAAATTCCTCTCGGAGTTTCCAGGGAAAATGAAATCATATATGCTTTTTATCTGTATTGCATTTTTTTTCTTCTTCCGTTCACACCTCTAGTGGAATTTTTATTGCTGTGGAGATGTAGAACTTTGTAGAAATTTCCAAACAGCTTTGGACATTCTTTTTGTATTGAACAATATTCACTGTTCGTTTATATGAAAAAAATGTTGCTTTTACCGACACTAATGAACGTTTCATGCGAAAGAATTTTAAGTTTTAAAATAGATTTTATGTCGTTGATCTGGCAATAGCAGCGCGTTGTCGTTGTGTACACACATTTCGGGGTAAGAATAAAAAGCCATTTTTTTGTTCCAGATTTGATTCAAAAATATTTATTCGTTAAATTCGAATCTAGTTTGTGTCCAGTGACACCGAAAGTCTGAAAATTTGGAAAAATGCTACACATGTGAAAGAAACCCGTGCTAGCATTATACAGTTGAATCCCGTAAGACGAATATCAAGGGATCGCAAATTTCGTTCGTTGTAACGGAAATTTATTTGTAATGGAATTGAAGCAAGGTACAACATAAATTTAAAATAAGAGAATATCAGAACTGTTTGAACAAAACGCGCCTTTCAGTCGAGACAAATGAAAGCATGCAAATTAAAAAGAGTAAAACTCGTTATTCATGAATGGGTAAATCAATTTAAACAATTTTGTAGATATTATTTTAACAACTTATAGATCATTAACAAACTGGAAAAAAAGAGAGAGATTTTTTAAATGGGTCAAAAGTTGAAATAATCATTCATTCAACGTGAATTTTAAAAAGTAACAAAAATATTTGCATACCTATTAACCGATAGCTTGTCAAAAGTATGGAGCTTGGCGCAAGGATAATTTTACCCTCTTTTAAAAGCCTTTTATTGCTCAAAATTTGGCGGGAAGTTTCTTGCTCACCAAGCAACCACCTCAATTAGAAAAGCTTCCCGCCAAACAAGATAAAACAATTTGAAGAATCTTTCTATATTTCTGAGGAGTTGAAAGTGGGAGGAGGTTCTAACGGAAGTAGGTGTGATGAAAGAGGAGAACAGGGAGTTTGACATATACTTGGCGGGCAAACTAGATATCATGACTTTTTAAGGCTCAGGATTTTTTGGTTTAGGATTCTTTTTTGTGGGAAAGAGTTAAAGGTTTTCTTGGCGGGGAAATTTTTACAACAGGGTTGTTTTGCTGAGATCTCAATGACTGGAAAAACGTATCTTATCCACCAATACTGAAATCAATCTTTGAAGAAGAAATTAAATTGTTTGTTTCAGAAAAAAAAGAACTGTTTACTATGCCTGTCATGCCATACACACAGGCTATTGAAAGGCAGGAGGATTCATGGCGCAGACTGCGACATTAAAATTTTTAAGAGAGTTAATTTTACAGATTTTTGACTATTCTTGGGGGGGGGGGGGGAGGGACTCTTGCCCTGGGAGGTACTTCCTAGCATGTTTGGGGGGATGTCATCACCCTATGGGGATGCGCACCCCTGTAGAAGGGCAGTTAAAATTGACGTAATTCTCAAAAACATTGTGCAAAAAGAGAAGAATAAAATAAAGAACCTACTGGAGCAATAGAAACTTATGCAAAAACTAGATAGTAAGGACTTTCAAGCTATTTTAAGATGAATATTTTTAATTTTGAAAATTAATGATTGTCATAAACGTTTTTGTAAATAAATGATTGATACTTGGACAACCATAAGTTGTTATATATATATATATATATATATATATATATATTTGTAATTTTCTTTTTCATGAGAACATTTTTTTTCCTTAGATACGGGTTTTTGAAACTCAATCCGGAGGCAAAAAACGAACTCCTAATTTGAATTAAATTTTATATATATCCTTAAAACGTCATTTGGCACTTTTTTTCTTGCCCTGCCCGATGGAAATCGGAAACTGTTTTTTTACCATAGAACGATGACCCACCCTATTGATCAGCTTATGTGGTGTGGCTAATTCATACATATGCCGTAGCTCTGTAGCGAATAAACCGATATTTGCCACTTGTGTTTCAATATAATCTGCAAGTTTATTTTATTAAATCACAATTTATTATAAGAGTGCATCAACCATCTTTAGTGATAAATCTTTAATTTTAATATATCATTCGCTGGTTGATATATATCTGAAGACAAAATAATTTTTTATACATAAAAATCTTTAAATAAGCAAACTAAACATTACTAATTGTAATACATTTTCTTAAAATGTTTAAGCAAAGGCTAAGTTCTTCGTTAATTTCATCATCGTGGTTTTTACAAAGTAAACAAATCAGCGGGAAAAAGTTTTAAGTAACTCAAAAAGCTCTCTTCTTCAAAAATCTTACTTGAAGGCTCTTAAATAGTTTATGTAGCTTGTTTCACCTTTTATATTATGCTTTACTTTAGGTTTATGAAACTTCTTCGCACTACTTAAAGCTTTAAAAGAAAAAGAGGATTCTTTCTTCATTTTTAAAAAGGTTCTTAAAACATTCTTTAATCTTTACCGTCTACATATCTTATGATCTTTGACAGGTATCTTATTAGTATAAAACAAGATTTTCTAAATAACTTGAAAATTGCTTGAAGCTATAAGCTATAAGCTTATATACTAATTTCTTCCCAAAGATACCTTTAGTGAAAACTGAAAGAGATATCCAATATCTAAACTTAATGAAAGTTGTTATAGAGATATGCTATGCAAATACACCGTCGCTATTTCCAGCTCGGAATTTCCTGAGAAAATGGAAAATTTTCTATTTCGGTGCCAAAAATGATTACTGCAATGCGTGGGAGTGTCTTTTTTAACCTTCAAGCGATGAAGTTCAAACAACTTCGCATAAATTCAATCAGTTGTTTCAAGACAGAGGAGATTTTAGAGAATTTATTTGCTTTAGCTGAGTTGTTCTAGAAAAGACTTTTTTTTATTTTTTAAAGGACGAAAATTATAAAAGAGAAAAAACCTTCTTTAAGAGTAAACGAGCTGATGTGTGCATCACATGACTTCCTTTTACACCAATTTAATGTTATTTCCTCATTATTTGCAATTTTAATGTGATTCAATAGTTAACTCTCTAAATATTCCCAACAGTGGCCAAATTAAAACCAGATTTAGAAAAAAAAGAAACGCCAAACTTGTCGCCAAGTAGGGGACAAAACTTGGCGACCAAAAGACTGGTGATATATTGACAAGTGCCCACCAAATTATAACAGATTTAAAACCTCTATTTACTTTTTCGTCGTCTAACTTGGCAACGTGGATGCACTTCACATTGTACTTGTTACAGTTTTGGCCATGTATTTCCACAAATAAAGTAAACAATCATCGGATTCCTGCTGATGTTTATTTCATAAGTTTTGTAGAATTTCACATACATTCATCGTTAATCGGTCGACCAA
The DNA here is from genome assembly GCF_026930045.1 of Uloborus diversus. NCBI lineage: Eukaryota > Metazoa > Arthropoda > Arachnida > Araneae > Uloboridae > Uloborus > Uloborus diversus. The sequence goes on along the minus strand of NC_072732.1, from coordinate 210,580,187 downwards.
AACTTCTCACAAATCCCATTGTTGTGAAAATGCGAGGTTGATGCAATTTTTTTTTACCAGCACTGTATAATCTCTTCTAATTTTTCCATTGCTGCTACTTTTTAACTCAACGAAAGATTAGGAAAATGGTTTACCCCCATTTCACCGAGATTTAAAATTTTCTTCCCCTCTTACTGTATCAAAAGGTAACATTAAAACTGAAATCCAGAGGAGAAGGAAATTTCGTGTCGGTGAAAAACGTAGGGGATACCAAGAAAATAAAATACACAACCAATGAGTTCAAAATAAAATATGTAGTTTCCTTACTGACTTATTCACTATTTTTGATTTAAAACAATTTAATTGATTAAGGGAAAGAAATCCACGATAATGGAAAATTTTAAGAAAGGCTAACATAATATGTTTGTATCTTTCCAAATAAAAAACAAAGAAAGCGAATAAAGATCAATAATTAAGCAAATCATTAGGCACAACCATTAATCTTTTGATAATTTTGACTTTTTATCTTTTTTAAACTTATGAATTAAAGTACTTATAATTCTGAAAATAAAACAATGGCAGGGAAGACAGACATTAAACACTGTTTATATGTACAGCTGGGAATTATTGGTACTTTTGAATTTAATAAAAAAGGATGTAAGACAAAAGAAAAATAAGTTCCAATCAATACTGAAGGATCGGTTGCATTACTTCAGCTGAATTTTGCATAAACTGAATGATTAAAACATAAGATAAATACATAATAAAATATAACTTAATGATTAAAACGTAAGAACTAAATAATAAAAATAAATCTTGTTTGATTCTAGATTTTATCTTTACACTTGCTTGGGAAAAAAAATCAGTTGATTCATTAATCACTTTGACTTGTTTAATTTGTATGCCTTCCATACGTAATTGAACTGAAAAGCGAAAGTAAAAGCATAAAATAGATAATGAATATCTGGTGCTTTTTAAATACATAAATGTATTTTCACCTTTTATTAGTTTCCTGAATATATGGCCTACTTACATTTCATTGTATTACATTCTATTTTGCATTTCGTTTAATGAAATATTTTTTTGTCAAGAGGTAATTTTTCAAAAGGCATTATAATTATGAATTATGAAATTCCAAAAACTTTATTATTTTCACTGTAAAATTAAAATATATTAATGAAGCATTGAATTTTGAACCACTATCCCGGACCTGGACATCCACGAGGTTCAGTTAACTGAGAAATTTGCAAAATAGCTGCTTTCGAGCATATTGGTATTTTTTAGTATACAGGGTGTTCCGTTTTAACCTGCAAAAATCTCTATTTTCGCAACCGTTAGTCTTAGATGCATACTTCTGTTTGCAAAAATGTTCAAAATCAGATGCAGAGTTAAGATATTGAAAGTTTAAAGCAAAAATGAAAATGAGACAAAAAAATACAAAATTTAACTTTTTATACGGACCCTAGGTCCTCTAACTTATATTGAGTTAAATAATATCCATTGGAAAACAATTCTAACACAAAAAGTTTGACATTAGTACGACCAATATTCACCGAGATGTGAAACGCAGCGTTTTGTGACTTACATCACTTCACTCTCGCCGTCAATAACAAATTTTGGGGAAGATATAGCAGTTAACAAGGGTTTAAATATATATGTGTGCATCGAGTGTAATTTCTCAAGCTGTTTGATATTTTGTCGTGTGTTTTTGCGTATCACGGCATAGCATTGGCAAAATTTTTGAATAGCAATGAAAGATATAAGTACTTTGTTTTTTTTATTTCGACAACCTGTCACTTCTAAAAGGACGATAAATTCCAATCTCATCTTTTGTATGGTCCCTAAAAACTTTAAACTCGAATATCTCCTAGAGTTTTGGTAGCACAAATGTCAAGTTTTTTGTGTTAGTAATATTTTTCAATGGAGATTATTTCTCTAAATATAAGTTAAGGGACCTAGGGCCCTTACAAAAAGTTAAAATTTTGTAACTTTTAATGTCTCAACTCTGTATCTGATTTTGAACATTTTTGCAGTTGGAAGTATGCATCTAAGACTAACGGTTGCGAAAATAGAGGTTTTTGCAGATTAAAACGGAACACCCAGTGTACGCTATCATGAAAGGCGGACATTGGAGTATGTCGACTTTCACTGGTGATTTACCGGAAAAAAATGTGTTTCACCGATATCTTTGCTATGTGAATGTTGATATTCACCGGCTAATGCCGATATTTATCATGTGTCGCACTTTCACTGCAAGTTTATTATATTTCTCATTGAAGAATAAAAGACTTCTTGTCCGATTAAATACAGTCATTGAAATAAATTGTTACATCAAATTCTAACGTGTGGATTACTACAATAGTTTAAACGTCATTGCTTGGATTGTGGGCTAAATTTAGGCTTCTCACAACACTAGAAAGACGACGTTTTCCGTATACCTAGAAAGACTAGCAGCAGTCATTTTGACCGCTATACTTAAAAATGTGAAAATGATTTATTTTCGGGATTTTTAATCATAGATAAGATTTGTTTTGATGCATCATAAATTCATTTAACAATTTAATCATAATATAACTTGTAAATTATTTTGAAACAGCTTTTTTTTTAAATTTAATTTTATGTTCTATCAACTGAAAAGCATATATACAGTTAATAAATAATATTGCGGAAGATTAAATTTGTACAAAATAGTAGACATTTTCTAAGCATGTAATCACTTACAAATATTTTCAACTATTCAAGTGATTCATTTCTTAAATGCATAACTATCGTAATATACTTACAATATTTGCAAATAATCATCTTTTTCACTTTCCATGTACATGAGCTGCAATTTTTTTTATTTTCAATCAGAACAAATAGTCATAGTTTTATTTCCGCATTATTTCATTTGACATCGTTTTTGTTTTTTCTCTCAGGTAGAAACTTTATCATCATCTTTTTGTGCAATGCTAGGTTTCGAAAATCAACTGATGAAAGTATATTATTTTCATCGCAAGGAATGCATTCCTTCTCAGATAATTCAGACTACGCATCCAAACCAGAATCAATTTCAGGCAAATTTTGCAACAGTTGTAGGAATTCATTTTCTGATAAGTTTTACTTTCCAACGGTCCTTCGCGACATCATAAAGAGAATAATTAGACTGCACCTTTCAAGAACATCGAAGGAAACAAACGCCTATGTTTCAAGCCAAACACATGTTTTGGTGAACAAAATTATTCCAGCACAAGTTTTTAGAATTCACCTGTTATAAATTAGTTCCTTTTCAAAACTAAAAGAATATTATGTGTCCGGTCCCATGCTTTTCAAAGTCACCTTTCTCAACTTTGCCCTCTGCTACAACAGCAGAAAAAAAAGAAGCCCGTGACCAACAGGTGTTTCGCATTTTCCTAACAGTTCAAAGAACTGCACCTGATCAGCAGATGCTATTTAAACCCACTAATTACAAAAGAATGCTATTCACCCTGATAACTAACAAAAAATCCATAGTGCACATATCTGATAAGAGAAAAGTGAACAAAACCGGAAGCATAAGTAATAGCGATCGAAATGACCGCCGTCAGTCTTTCTAGGTATAAACACTTATAGCGACTGTAATAATGGGCCTAAAGAAATAAAATTTACTATTGTGAGATCTTAATAAATAGCTAGGAAAAGTCAATAAAGGGAAAAGAGTTTGAAAATAAAAAGCAGCAAATGTGAGCGTTTGAAAATCGTTTGTGGTCAAAATGACCGCCTCCGTCTTTAGAAGTATCATGTAACTATGTATTTTTGCTGTTTTTCTACAAAATTTACCGAGTATATATTCTTAGCCTACTACCCAGTGGGAAATTTTAAATGATAATCAGGGAAGAAGTAAACTAGCATGAAAAACTAATGAATAAGTGAGAAGTAATTCGTAATAAAAAATTATGTCAAGAAAATGTAGGATATTAAAAAAGGGACAAATTTTAAACTAGTTATATTATGTTTCAATTGACATTTAAGTTTTCATATAGGTACATGAACTTTTCTTTATGTACGGGAAACGCTTCCATTTCAAAGAGTTACTTTGTCGCAATCCTCTAACCGCCAATAGAAAAATGTTCTTCCTGTTCAGATTTTCTTGACATTTCCGAATTCCATTACCAAACGGAACTCATATGCAAATCAAAAAAGTAACGGGCACTGATTTGAAATATAGCTGAAGGATTTACTAATCGCTCCACATAGACGAATTTCGTAATGCAAAGCGCGTTTAAACTAAAAGTCCCGACAATACAAATTTACACCTGGAATATTGATCGTCGTTGTCATGACAACCAAAGTCAGGGCTAAAGGTTGCCTTTTGGGATTACCTAAGTAAACAGAGTGCTCGGAGCCGGCATTAAAGGAAGACGCGAATCCAAGTTATCACTGCTTTTTAAAGCGCGGAAAATCCAGTTAAGGGTGTTATTCACACAAAAAAGAGTGGAAAAGATGGAAGACTTGAGGTTGGTGTAGGCGCGATAGACTCAAAGCGATATGTGGTATATGTTGCTATAGAAATTGCACAATAGGAATAAAACTAGCTTTATGGAAGGGATTTGTTGTTAAAAACAGATTTGGCCTATTGAATGAGAAATTTTGAAGGATATTACAATGGGGTTGTTTCCTTCAGTCAAAAGTACTACTTTTAGTCACTGAAATCGATGGAATAAGCAAAACACATAACGTGGACCCAGAAAATACGCTTATTTTCCCAACAGTTATTTTTTAATTACTTTTTTAAAATGTCCAATTTTTCAAACAAGACATGGTATTTATGATGTCGCAAATGATGCACTTCCCCGCGCATTTTTCTACTGCGTTTCCACGTTATGATAATCAAGAAGCGAATTAAATATTGCGCTCTACGCTAGCTATCAATCATATTGCTGCCAATACACATGAGTAAAGATGCGAATTAAATATTTTGCTCTGTGAATTACAACAGTGAATGGTATTTCATCATTTGTGATGTCCCCGGCAGAAGCGTAAACAATGAAACCGCATCGACTAAAGTATTTTTTTTTTAAATATTAAACCTAAGCAAATTATTTTTAAAATGCCAGATCCTATGTTTTTAAACATGCTCTTTCAGAAAAAAATACTTTTAAAATTTTGGAAACTACCCTATTGGAAAAATTCAACTAGGTAATGGTAAAATCCAGCCAAAAAAACCGCTTAAACACTCAATTACTCTCCAGCATATAGGCGACGAAAGTGGCAGGCCTCAAAAATTTGAAAAAAAAAGAGGAAAAAAATCAATAACAGTTAATAATTTAAAAGAAAAAATATCGAACTTTAATTATACAGTCGGATTCCGACTTGCGCGAGGGATGCGTTCCAAGACACCTCGCGCAAGTCGAAATTTCGCGTTGTGGAACAACGTATGTTTGGATTTTTTTTTATAAACATACTCAATTATTTCAGACATGTGTTAACACCCCTCAAATTGTTGCAAACCATTTCCTAACTATATATATTGCTGCATCTTTTATGAAAAACTGACTTTTCACTGTATTTTACAAAAAGCGTTACTATTTAACATAAATTACTGTTATTGAAGCTCAAAATCAATGATCAATGACAGAAATCAATTAAAACAGTACGGTACTTACATTAAATACATTAGTGCATTATAATAGCAGGTTAATGTCGAAAACGTAATTATAATTTTTAAAATGTTGAAGATGATGGTTTATGCAGTGTGAGAACACCCCTTTTTCTGGCCTTTTTAAGCCACAATGAAAGAGCAGCTTCCATTTTCATAATGTTTGTATTTTGCTCAGACACTACTCTGAGAGCTTCAGTATTAAAACTATAAGCTCTGAACGTTTATGAATTTCTTTTTCTTGAATTTTAATCGCACGTATCGGAGATTCACTCATACCTTATTGTCGTGCAACCTTCGAAGCAATTTTTAATTGTTCAAGCATATCGAGAATCTTGACCTTCTCTTTAATGGTCAGAAACTTTCTCTTTTTTTTCCCTGCTTTAGACGAAAAAGCGCGTTTCGAAGCCATTCTATTTTATCAACGTTCATATGTAAAATGAAAAAAAAAAAAATTAAGAATCGGAGCGGTTATTTGTATAAACTGAAGCAAAGCGTTATTTAGACTAATACAGTGTGTGAACTTCTGCTTTCAGAAATGCTAAAGAGATGAAAGTACTTTCACAAAACCAATATTCAGTGTCAACGAAGCTCATTCTAACGCTCCGCCGCTCCTTTTCAAAAAATTTCATGTTGCAGGCGAGCAATGTGTCCGCAATATAAAGAATTCATTACTCATGAAAAACTCGCGTTATAGCCATTTCGCGTAAGTCGGATCGCGTTGTAGCGGGATCCGACAGTACACTTTTAATTTAGATTATGCAATCCAACCCGCAAATGTGTTATAAATATACTGCGCGTTCAGTAATATTTGAGAATAAACCAGTTAAAAGTAGCATTGTGTAAAACCTAGTTTTTTTTTTTTTTTTTTTTTTTTTTTTTTTTTTTAAGATGTGCCACAGTTGTCGCTGGTACGAAATACGAACTAGGAAAACGAGTGAAGTGTCCATACACATCAAATAATGTCTTCTTTTAAAATATTAAAATAAAATTATGATGAGGAATCGTATTTTTATAAAAATTAAACTACTAATTTTACGTTCGATCCTGGTAGCAAAAACTGCGCGACGATGTGGCGTACGTCGCGAATTGTTGGGAAAGTCTGCAGATATTTTCTTAGTTGGGGGCAAAGAAAGCCATAAAATTATAAAGAAAGAATAATCTCAACTTTCACAGACAATAATTTGCACCGTATTTTCTGGGATAAAATCCACAGGTAGAATATACTTGTATTTTTCGAGTGTATCATCCTCTTTTTAAAAATTTCTCGTGCTCATTAGATTAATACAACCTTGTTTTACCTTGCAGACTATTTTTGGGGACTGCTGAAAGAAATTCTGCTGGCCGGGCTTTTGATCAAACCGCCCAATTTCTGCGACATAAGCACATTCGAGTATTCAATTTCACCTAATTACCGAATATGATCGCATTTGGAATATTGCCACTGAAGATATTTTAACAAAGGGACTACTATTATTTTTAACATGAAACTTTATAGGTCGAAGTTCAAAATGTTGGGAAAACATACATGAAGGTATTTCAAGGACAGCAAACGATACGTAAGTTTTCAGTGACCCCCTAAGAAATATTACTATTTGACAAAATTTTTTTTTACCTAAACGGTTGAGTTAGAACATTATAAATTCAGTGATAATACACGGCACTAAAACGGTAGCATAAAGTAACTATAATTATAGTAACAAAGCTTTACAATATGAGTATCTGAAATTTGAGTTAGCTACATAAAAACTTCTCTGGATCAATATATTTTCATCGAAATCAAATACTGTTTCCGTTAAAGTTTTTTTTTTTTAAATCAAATATTATTTCATTATTCATAAAATTAAATTGATAATTTTCAAACATCAAAACTTATGTCTGTTACATAAAACTGTAAATAGTTATGTCTGTTGTTTGGTTTTCTTTATAGTTCAGACATAAAAGTAAATAGTGCTGCGATCACGGCGCTATACAGTTAAAAATCATTTAAAAGCACTTTGACAATACGATGAGGATTTTTCTCAATCTTACCAAAAAGCAACGACTAGCAAACTACATGAAAACTGATCGTTAAAATTTAATGATTTAAAATATGTGACAAAAATGTGAGTTGTCATTTAAAAACTTAAAATAAAAATGGGAGACAATCCCATGGCTATTAGTGACTCCAAAGTATAGTTTTATTGGTCGTAACATCATTGCTCAAAAGGACTGAACTTCAGCAAACGTAGTTACATGTCAACGATATTTTTTGGACTTCAACTTCAATTCTATTTTTGCGTTTTGTAGAGAAAAAAATCAGCAACACTTCCACCAGTCATGTTTTTACGAATTGCAAAACATAACTTTTCCCCGATCAGCATTAACAAAACGGTTCACTAGATAAAACTAAACGGATTATCAACCAAATGTTATGAATGCATTAAATTCATTAAAAAGCGAGAGTTAAATCAAATATCAAAACCATTAAAAAAAGTAAACTCGGGGAGGCAACAGTCCGTGTGGGCCAAGGTCTACTGTATCCCACCTAAGTTTTCGTGACTGAGGGCTCTGGGGGGCAAAGCTGATGTTCCGAACGAGGAACCCCTTGTGCTTAATTCCCAAGCACATTTGACACTCATTTTATCGACCCACTGAAATGATGAAAGTCTGAGTCGACCGTGCTCAACCCAGGTATGCGGCGTGGAAGCTTGAAGAGCTACTACCAAGCCACTGGGCTTCATCGAAACCGTTATTACTCATAAAATTAACTTTTACAATCTTTAGTAATAATGAAGCTGAAAGTCTGTCTGGATCTCTGTGATGCGCATAGCGCCTAGACCATTCGGCCGATTTTCAAGAAATTTGGCAAAGATAGTTTGTAGAATTGGGTGTGCACCTCGAAGCAATTTTTCGAAAATTCGATTTTGTTCTTTTTCTATTCCAATTTTAAGAAAACTTTCCCGAGAAAATTATTACCACGCCGAAGAGTTAAATTACGAAATTATCATAACGTGGAACCGTAACATTGTCAAGCAAATGAACGTAGCAAATTGGCGAGAAATTCGTCATCCATTATTTGCAAATATACAGGCAAACCGAATGACCTTTTAATTTTCAACTACGGGCAAAGCCGTGCGGGTATCACTAGTAAAAACATAAAGGGTCATTTCAAGGTATTTTTGTCATTTATGTAGAGTCCGTAACGTGACCTTTTTTTGCGCATTACTTTTTAATTAACTGTTTGATTACCATATTATTTTATTTTGAGCTTTTCCTAACAACACACCAACTCAAATTAAAATAATTTGCAAATCAAACAGTAAATTAAAAAGTTATGGCAAAAAAGATCACGTTAGGGACTCTACATTAAATGTCAAAAATACCGTAAAATGACCCTAATTAAATTTCTCACACAAAAAAAAAAAAAAAAAAGAAAACCCAGAAAATGAAACAAAATAGAGAATATCCAAACTAATAATCATCCGCCAATTAATAGACAGAAATTAAGCCACAGCAGAAAACGATAACCTGAGAATTAATCTAAGGCCGTGCCTGATTTAGTTATTTAAGCTCATCGAAGAATAAATTTATAGTTAAGGAACGCGCAATAAAAAGCAAAATGATTGAGACGCCATAATCTGGAAACGTTTTAATTAAAGCTTTCAGGTAAGGAATAAATGGTAATTCTTGGATGAGGCAATAGTGAATATTGCGCACTGAGTTAAGTATGGAAAATCCCGTTTACAAGTGACATGAATAAAGTGATTAGCATTCCCGGGAAAGAAGGATGGACAATCCTCTTAAGGGGAAGATTAGGAGTTGTTCTAGAAACTTCGGAATAGAATAGCCGTGTCGGAATAATACGCATTATGTGCATGTTGAACTTCAATCAAATGGTTGTAAGCCGAAGACGTTTTTTAAAAGGATGACAGGAAGTGGTTCGTTGATCAGGTTGTGTTTGAGTTATGATTGGACAGAAATGTTTTCTCAGCATCAAAAACAAAATAAACTATTTATTATCTTCTTGATAAAAATGTGTTCTTTACGTACAGTAAACTCTCGACTATCTGCGGTCTTTCACATTTTCATTTTTTTTTGTTCTCGGCGATGATTAGCTGATTGTTGATAAATGAAAACTTTTAACTTAAAAGGTGAAAATTCAACTTTTAGAGAATTATAGTTCTATTTTCTCCTCCCTTTCAGTGACATAAAACCTTTCAATGTCACCGAAACCTAACTAGTTAAAACCTGATTTTTAGACAGGCGCGCGTAAACGAGTAATCAGACCAGTTTTGTTCGACACAAATTCTCTTTCTTCCCTAGTACGTTTTTAATGAAACCTAACATGATCTATTTTAGTTGATATGTTTGCACAAAAATGTTTTTCTCAGCACAAAAAAAAAAAAAAAAAAAAATAAATAAATAAATAAAAAAAAAATAAAAAAAATAAGCAGTTTATTATGCTTCTTGATAAAAATGCATTCCTTACGTACAATAATTTCTCTACTATCCGCGGTCTTTCAAATTTTCAAATCTTTTTTTTTCTTTGCGATGATTAACTGAATGTAGATAAATGCAACAATTTTAATTCAAAAAGTGAAAATTCTACTTTTAGAGAATCATATTTCTTTTCTCCTCCTCCCTTTCACTTGCACAAAAAACTTTCAAGGTCACGAGATTTAACTAGTTAAAACCTGATTTTTACACCTGCAAGTGTAAACGAGTAATCCGACCAGTTTTTTTACGAAAAAAAAAATTCCCTTTCCTCCCTGATATTTTGAAGGTGTCACCTAGCTTAAGCTATTTCAGTTGATATGTTTGCACAACTTTCTCGCGTATGTGTGCAATAAGTTTGTAATAATGAGCAATCTTGTTTCACTTTTATGTACATTTCTTGCACGCATTGTCATAGTTTTTTAGATATAGCTACAGTTTTATTGTGCGAGTGTTGATTTTTTAAGCTATTGCAAGTACTACGACTGTTTTCTACGTATTTTGCGACATTCGATTATCCGCGGTTCGGTTATCGTGCCACTCGATTCCGCGGATAATCTCGAATTTAATGTATGTTATTGTGGTTGCTGTTTATTAAATTTGTCATTTAACCCATCCGTATCGTTACATTAATGCTTGAACAAAAAATCCCCAATTTTTACGATCTCGGGTTTTTCTTTCGCATTTTTTAAAATTTTTTTCCCGTTTTATTTCGATTTTGCTTGCTTTTTATTCTATTTACATTTCTAAGCGAAATATGCACATAAATCTTTCTTTACTTTTGCCTAAAAAATAAGCTACGATTGCAAACTTGTATCAGTAGAATGTTTTCAATTAGCAATAACTGCTACATTATTTTAAAAGTAAAAATCTACATTTTCCCTAAAGTTTCGTACAGGAACTGTTTGGTGCATGCCTCCAACAGTGTAAATGGGTAGTATAGAAATTCCAATAGAGACGGAAATACATTAAATACAAATGATAGAATTTCACCCTCACGCAAAATATCAGTAATAATAAAATATTTTTTAGTTATAGCTTGATAACTAACTTTTTGACGCCTCTTAAGACGCCATTCATTTCATGGGCCATCGCATACGCTTCGAAGTCTTTGGGCTTCACTGTTCGTCAAGTGGTTATTGATTGTTTAATATCGGCCGTGATAGCAACGAAATGCGTAGATTTTTGTACATGATGCAAGGACATTGACACTAGCAGCCTTATTTTACGTCATAGCTCCATCAACAAAATCAACAAATCCTGTTCCTCATAGCGAAAGAATCAGGTGCTGGGTAAAGCTTTTCAGGTTAGTCGAACTATAGGTTTTTACGGAATTCGGAGAAGGGGGAGGGACTATCTTCATTTAGTTATAGAAAAGATATTAAGTTCAACCTTTATTAAAGGTCCGAGACAACTGCTTTGAAGCGAAACTTGTGGTTTCTTTTTATTGAATTATTTGATTCGCGTTCCTTTTATTTTTTGTATTACGTCATTTAAGCCACTCCCCTTTGGAGTCAGTTGTATGTTTGCTTTGGAAGGGAAAGGATCGTCTGTGTTTGTTGAGGCGTATGTCTAACCCTTTTGTTTTGATATGTTTCGATATTAATTAGCTTTAGATTTCGTTAATAAACTTATTTTAATTTTAATGGCTTGACTTCATTGCCCATTTGAACCACATTCGTCTTCAGCTTTAAACTGTACACCTGCCAGAATCGAATAAAATTAAAGGATACAGTGAAATCTGTGAAAGTTGACCACTTGCGGTGCCCTACTTTAGTGGTTAACTTAAACAGGCGGTCAACTTACAGAGTTTAATTATATGATGTAGATCTAATTATGCGCCTGAAAAAAGCGGTCAACTTAGCCAGGTGGTCAACTTTACAGGTTTTACTGTATTACCAATTTATCGCACATTTGGAGATTATTTTGGTATTGCGAAAGCGGTCAACGGGATAATACGTAAGTATCAATTTATGACATTTTGAATTCTAGCATTTTAATGTTTCATAAATTGTTAATTTTTCTCTTAAGCGGAGGCATTAGAGACTTGCTGACATATCTTGCACAGAAAGTGCATAAGGTTTTAGGATCTAACTCATTAACGGAACATATATATTACTTAAATATGTAAATTAATTAATTATGTGGAATACATTTAATTTTCACTGAAATACGAATAAAATATTCACATTTAAGTTTATCTTACCTGAGAGCACAGTGAGGGAGGCTAAAGCTCGAACCGGTTCCCCGACGCCATTTTCGGCCACGCATTCGTAATTGGCATCGTCTCTCCCAGCTTTTACGGGGTCTATCCTTAGCACGGAGCCATTTGGCATATCTTGCGTCGTGTAGCGTTGAGTTGTAACTCGCTTCCCGTTCTTCCGCCATTCGATTTGTGGCTTCGGATTCCCGACCGCCGCACAAACGAAGCTGGCAACCCCGTTGTTAAGTACTGTCTGATTCTGAGGTGCTGTCTCGATCCTGGGAGGATCTAAAAAGAGGAAAAATAATTCTGACATCAGGCAATTTTCTTAATTAATGAGACATTTATTAAGCTGTGGTGTTGCAAGTATCTCAGGAAATCACTGGGAACCAGATAAATCTAGTTCTGAGGTGCTGTTTAGGCTTTTGGCAGGTCTAAAGAAAAGAAGAAATTCTGGAATTTTGAAATTTTAAAGGGTTGTCCACAAAAAATGTTACACTTCGTGGGGGAGGTTAGGGTGGTTCAAAAAATCTTTTTTTCAACTAGAGTCCAAGTCACCCCCTATTTTTTAGACTTACCAATATTATTATGCTGTAAGAGTTTTAGCGTCTTACTCAAATTTTAAGAGGGTGCTCAATGATCCCTTAATTTATCATTAGCCGTAGCATAGAAAATGCCACAAATTTAGAAACATTTAACTTCCCCAGCTGTTTTATTTGGAAATAAATATTTAATTGCAATGTATATAGATATTACTAGTGTATATTATTATATGTAGCATTGTTTTTATAGTTCAATGCATTTTTAAAAACCCCTACCCATACTTATGACGTTTGGGGGAGGGGGTTGAGCACCCTCTTTCAGTTGAAATAGGAAGCTGAAATTCTTCCAGTATATTACTATCCACAAGTCTAAAAATATTGAGGGTTGTCCTGTTAGCTAGGAGAAACTTTTTTTTTAAATGTATTTTTAAACCACCCTAGGGGAGGTGGATTCATGAAATTGTGACAGTTTGAAAAGGGGGGAGGGGTAAAAATAAGTGTGACATCAAGCATTTTATAAGAACATGTTTATAAAAAGTAACGTGAAATGTGACAAAGGGGAGGGGGGAGGGGGCTGAAAAACTTTGAAAAAATTGTAACATCATTTCCACTCATTTATGGACAACCCCTAAACATTTTCTTGAGCGAATGATATACTTCTAGAAATATTCAGTACGGTGTGCTATTTCGTACAACGTCGGCAAAAAAGACTTTTTCTGAACTACCTTCTCCAAGATAGTTAACTAAACTGTAAAAATTAATGTCTACATCACTAAATAATAAGCAGTTATGTAATCTAGTGTTTTTACATGTATTCAAATACACTGTGCCGAAAACGCCAATCAATACAAATACTAAAAACTCATTAAAAGAAAAAAAAAAGAAACTTGTTATCGTCAAACAAGTAATTTCTATACAACATCAGTTGAACATGATAGTATATACTGATGTCACTAAACGTTTGTTATGTAAACCGTCAACAAATTATAAAATAAAAATACATCATCTAATAGTAACAAAGCCACATACTACATCTAACTTTTTAAATTACCCAACTATGTTTCCCACAAAATTTAGGTAATGCTTTATCAATTAGTTGAGCTTAAATCTCCAAAGAATGAGACAAGATAATGAAATGTTGAAGAAATTAAACGTCAGATTACACATATGTACAAATGTAGGATATCTTTGACTACGAAATAAATTAGAATTTACAGAGCAGAAGAATTGAAAAAAAAAAAAAAAATGAAAATTACAACACCATTTCAGTAACAGCTAATGAGTTACACAACATACTTTGTTTAATGCAATACGATAAGAGTAGGTCATTGAAATTCAGGGACAATTTCAGTATAATATTTCAAGGATAACCAATGGAGGTCAGTTTGATCACACTGTTTGAGAATAGTGTGAAAAAGATGTTTCGTTTATTTTCATAACCTGGCAATCCTGATTTCAATAAATTCTGCGTTCTTCCCCCTTAAGCCAAAAGCTTTATGTTTCTACAAAAGTGTTTACAATTTTTCAAAGCTTCCCAAGCTATTAGGTATTGTTTCAACAATTTACATAAATGCCTCGATTTAAACGAAGTCGTATATTTCCACGAGTTCTACAAACGAAAAAGATTGACGGAAATGCGTCTTTCTGGTCTGAAAGAGAGCAGCGTTTTCTCAAACTTCCGCTGTTTAAGAATAATGTGAAAAAGGTGTCTTGTATACTTTCATCGCCTGGCAATCCTGATTTCAATAATTTCTGCAATCTTTCTCCTTAAAACAAATCGTTCTGTATATACAAAAGTGTTTTCAAGTAAATTCCTTAAAAAAACTTTCCAAGCTGTTAGATTTTGTTTTAACAATTTACAGAAACGCTTCCATTCAGATGGATTCATATATTTCCACGAGTTCTACAATAGAAAAAGATTGACGGAAAGTCGAGAAGACAAAAGCTTAAGACAAATACTTTATATTTCTACAAAAGTGTTTGCAATTCTTCGAAGCTTTCCAAGCTAATAGGCTTTGCGTCAACAATTTACATAAACCCTCTATTCAAACGTAGTCGTATATTTCCACGAGTTCTACAAACGAAAAAGATTGACGGAAAGCCGAGAAGAAATTCGTTAAAATAAGAGAGCGGCCTCATTTTTTATACATCGCCGAAAATCGCCAGTTAGAAACTATTCCGTACTACACAAACAGAATAAAAACAGCATTTACAGCAACATGCTGCTACCAAGAATGCTGGTCATGTGTTTGAAAGATGAAAAAATCAACTTCCATTAAAAGAGCACCAAAATTTCATAAGGCACTGAAAAAGCATCCCGACCAGCGGATGCAGATATGTTCCATTCTGTATCCTATCAAATATTCATGAATTGTCTAATGCAAGTTCTTAACGCCGAAGCTAGAGAATGGAGGAATGGGGGATACCGGAAGGAGGAGTAACAGTGGAAAAGAGGTATAAGAATCTCTGGCAGTACATACTTATGTTTTAGAGCTACATATTTTAAACTGCTTGCTAAAGTGTGCAAGATTTATATTGGTACATACGAAATATGTACGCAGGTTTTCTGCTTGGAAATATTATTTAAAAACAAAGTCTGCTTTTTTCGGGAAATTTTACTGCTGGAAATGCATGCAGTTTTTGCTGCTCAGGAAGACTAGAGTTTCTTTTAAAAATGGAAACACCGCCTATGATATGTAGGAAAAAATTTCTACGGAATACATTCCAGAGTTTACCACAATAATTTGAAGTAGGGATGCGCCATATAATCGGCAATAATCGATAATCGGTCTCTTTGCCGATTGTTCAAAATCGATCACATTTTTCTGGTTAATTGTCGGGTAAAATATCTTGAAATACTTTAACAATTTAAAATCTTTCTAACTTTTTGAAATCAACTAAAAGTTTCTTTTTTGAACCGGGCAAACAATACAAAAATTACGAAAACAGAATTTAATTTTGAAAAATCTTCGCAGTTGACGTTTAAGTGGCACTATTATGAAGAATTAAATCCAGGTACTTTTAAATTATAAGTCAAAAGTATCACACTTTCAGGTAACATCGCACTACGAAATGTTTGTTTTATTTCTTAACTGATATGGATGAGAATTGTTTTCAGACAAGGAATAGAAATTGAAAGAAAAACGGTTGTGTGGTAATATTAGACGTAATAACATATATGTCTCAATGATAAATTTGTTTCAGTTATTAACACTAGAACGACTGACATTTTATGTATACCTAGAAAGACTGAAGGGGCCAGTGTGGCCCCTACCCATTTTTGGGGTGAATTATTTTAAAAATTCTTCCTGAGTGTGTCCACATGCCCAATGCACCTTCTTCCATGACTAAATAAAAACTTAGTAGGCAATTATTTGTAGTGTTTCTCTCTATACTGGCCAAAAGCTTGGATCAGTTTTTCTTTTCAAGAGCAATGGCTACCATTAGGCTGGTAGGCAGTCAGTACGGTTTATAGCATTTGGATATCTAACTGGCTGTATAAAGCGGAAGTTACAGGTTAAACTAGAGAGAATGGCCTTTTTTTATGCTAGAACAATTAGGAGAAAAGAAAAAGAATTTTTTTTTAATTGTAAAAAAGCTTAGGGGCCACTGTGACCCCTCCCGTCTTTCTAGGTATAAGGATCAATATTTACAGTACTATGAGGCGTATGATAAAATGATTAAACAAGCATTCAAATAGTGTCATATAATGAAAAGTCAGGAAGTTACATTACGTTCCATTAGACATTATCCGAGTTATTAAACAACAAACTATGCGAGGGGCCACACAGGCCTCTCCGTCTTTCTAGTGTTAATCACTACAACCCAATTCTGTAAAGCAAATATATTGCATGTTACACTTAGATGCTAAAACTAAGGGCCGGATGTTCGGAATCCTTCTCAAATTTCTCAGTTCTTCTCTTTGAAAACATATTTGTCGACACATTTCCTTCCTCAGAAGATTTATAAAAACGCATATTGATTATATGGGTGACGTCACTTGCATGGATTCTCTATTCACACAACCAAATGAATTGAAATTTCAGGTATTTGAACTTTTAAGGGCAATAAAAAAGTAACTGAAGAATTTTGGTAGAGCTTGGGGGGGGGGGGGGGTAAAAATTTTAAAATGTGGTTTTATATAAAATGGATGGAAACAGCGAAATAATCTTGTGACTTTTAATAGTGGCACAATAAATTTTTCCATTGTGATTAATAAACCTTGTGGAAGGAGAACTTTTCTAAACATTTATGATCCCTTTCACATATAAACCTCACAAGAGCATCTTTCCGGAATCAGGGAAGTATTTGACATTAACTCGTGTGATGCAAACACTTGTTTTCAGATTCCAGACATCCCCTTCCTCTAGGCAAAAAATGAGCTATGAAGCTATGTAGATTTGCAAAATTACGTTGGTTAAATAAAATTTACAGTCGAATCTCGATGACTCGAAGTATATAACTCGAATATTAATTTATATGGAAGTATTCATCAGATCCCAAACTCTTAAGATTGTTGCAGAAACTTCCAATAACTCGAACTACAAAACTTTAACATTTTAGCCGGTCTTTTGGTACTTCGAGTTATCGAGAGGTGACGGTATTAATGAAAAAAAAAGTTAAGCATATTTACTTCTGAGTACTAAAATGAAAATGACTAAATTTTCAAATACTATCACAATGTCAAAAAGTAGTTATAAAGAGAAAAATCAAAATGTTTTGGTGCAAGTAAGGAAATAAAGTGACCGGTCTCTGAAGAAACCAATGTGCCATTTTCTTTGTTCCAGTTAACGTTGCTTTCTCATTCACTGTAATATCATAATGACATGCTGTCTTCGTTTCGTATGAACTGTTTTACTTTTACCCAGAAAAGGCGGACAGTTTTATCAGTAAGTGGTTGAAAGTAACTAATGTTAGGATTACAGTTAATATTGAATAATAACTGCAACCAGCCATTTTAAGGCTAGTAAGGCATTCTCTTTAGTAAAAAAAAAGAAAAAATATATTATTAGCCATCAAAATAACGATTGGAACTTTTCAAAAAAGCTTCTGAGGATTGTGTAAAATATCCCATTCAAGCAATAAATTATGTGACTAGCTATTTACCAATGACAAAACTACAAGGTCGGACCTTGACCGAACAACACGTCGCATAAGGCGTTGAGCCAAGTGTTTACTTATCAATCACAAAGCGATTAAAAAGGGATAGAAACGTAAACTACGGCAAAATGACAGCAGCAAGTAGTTTGATTATTTAAAAAATATTCAATTTATAGCAAAAAAAAAAAAAAAGGAGCAAAGCTGTGAGTGAACGTAACAACAATGGCAGGCGTTTTGTTATTTCACAACTTCACCTCCCGCACCCAAAAAGTTGTGTCCTTTCGTTATTCTAACATTTCTCCACAACTTTTGAAACATGGAGCGTTTTCGGATGGATAAAAAAAGCTTCACTGTACCCTTGACATATCCAGTTTGCTGTACTAATTTGAGCTTTATGAATGACTTTTTAAACAATGAAACTATCCATGAATCATAAAGTAAACTAAAGAACATTAAAAAAAAAAAAAAAAAAAACCCTAGCAATAGTAAATAACACCAAACTGCCAATTTTAAAATCCCAATCAGTTGTCACGAAAGATTTTTCCATTTTTACCTTTCCAACTAAAAAATTTTCCCTTATGCAAAAACATCCTGATTCCGTATTACATTCCAAATTCCTTCTCAGCGCAACAGCGGTTAAACCACTAGCCTCTAAAAGAAGTCGTTAAAATCCTCTCCCTCCTTAATTCTCGCGAAAGCTAAAAGGCAAGATGTTAGGAGTGAGGAGGGAATAATGGACAAGGTTGTTGGAGCACATGAGAAATGCTTTTAGCAATGATGAGGAGCAGCACTAATTTTTTCACCGTTCCAACGGTTTATTAATGATAAAGTTTTTACACCCATCTAGGGATTAAAGGCCACAAATAGCAGGGAGCTAAAGTTTTAAAGGAATTTGAAACGAGTTTGAGGATAAGAGGCTTTTTGACGGAATGCTGTTTTAGAGCATAGATGGATGTGGAATTTCCTGTTATTAGTAGAAATAATGAGCCTTTTTAGAGGATTAGTACAAAAGGTGTGAGTGAAAAATGAAGTGAACTTTAAAAGAGTTGTTAAAGACAGAAATGTGAAATAATCCACTGAGTATTAGACCTAAGTGATGAACAAAAAATAATTTCTACATTTTAGGAAGTAGAATAGGTACTTTTAGTTGTGATTTTTAAGAATTCAATTAAACATTTGTAAAAGCATTTTAAAATATAAGTAAAAATTCGGAAAATGAAGCATTTTTTTTAAAGGAAAGAAATATTCTTTAAAACGGTTAAATTTTGAAGTTAATCACAACAGTATGGATTAATGTAGAATCACTTTCTTTTCAGATTTGAAGATCATATATATTTTTTCATCTTTCAGCAAAACATGCACAATTTTAGCACAACGAACTATATGTACTTCGATGATTAACTGGACAACAGAACATTTTAATTTGTCACCGATTTCACCTTTAGATAGCAATCATTATTTAATATTCGTATATCAAATGCTTTTTAGGGGAAAAATCATTATTACGATTAGTATAACTCAAAAATATGCACACAGCGAATGGGACTGTGGTCCCCATTACCAACAGTCGCTATTATTTTGCAGTTATTAACTGCAATTTTATCTAGATCTTGTTCCCTGTGGTTCTTTCATCTTGATTTGGGATTCCCTGATTTTTTGAATGATTATAACGAGAAAGTTTGTGACTAATCTTGGTTCCATGAACTAATCTTGTTTGTAACCTATACTAATAATTTCTTTGCGCGTCTGTCTGTAACCTTATATCTTCTCCAGACTGGCAATGTCTACCTAGTCAATACTGGTACAATTAGACATCAAGGGGAAGCTATTCCGCCATGCATCATTCTTCTAAACTTCAAGGGGGTCCTTAAGGAGATCATCCAGGATGTTCTTAAGGGGATTATCCAGGATGTCTAAGGGGATTATCCAGGATGTATAAGGGAATCATCCAGGATGTCTTTAAGGGAATCATTCAGGATGTCTTTAAGGGAATCAGCCAGGATGTCTTAAGGGGATCATCCAGGATGTCCTTAAAGGGATTATCCAGGATGTCTAAGGAAATCATCCAGGATGTCTTTAAGGGAATCATCCAGGATGTCTTTAAGGGAATCATTCAGGATGTCTTTAAGGGAATCAGCTAGGATGTCTTAAGGGAACCATCCAGGATGTCCTCAGGGTATGAAGGAGTGAAAGCATTAAAGTCATGAATTGCCAACCATCGAAGGCGACATTAAGACACTAAAGGTAGCAAATGGGGGTTGGCGAGTGAAGTGAGCAGAGGAGGAGCCCCCCTCCGCCCCCCAATAGTTATAAACTATTCGGCATTCAAATTAATTGTATGAGTTAAATCAGGATAACTTTTTCCTGATTCAGATTTAGAGTGATTAGCTACACATCCCTTTCAGTAGATAAAGACAATATTTCTTAAAAACCAAAATTTCCTTACCAAATATTTCATACCAAGACAAGATCTCAGAACTTGAAATCAAACTAGCATTAATTAATAACATGGTATTCGGTAAAGAAAAAACTACAACTTTTACGAATTAATTCGAATTGATTTGCAGTGAGACACGAAATAAACATACTTTTTTCTAATAATTAAAAGTCTGAGAAATTTTGTTTAAGATTTAGGTTACAAAGATTTAGATTAAATATCGTTCGTAGAAGTAAAATATGTTTCAGCATTCAAGTTATTAGGTGAGATAAATCAAGATATTATGCCTAAGATTTATGCTTATGAAAAGCTTCCTTAAAAGACGCTTAATACTTTATATTTCACGAACGAAAATTAAGAGCTTTAAGGTGAAAGTCAAGGCAATTTTCTCGGATTATGCATTATTGGCGCTTTTATGAACAAACAAATCTTTTAAAAGTTGTTTAGGCAAGGTAAATATTTTCATTTTACTGATGGCTCTTGTAAAGGAAGGACTGCAATTAACTAAACGAAAAACATAATTACACTTCTCATTAAAGATAATAATAACCAATTTTAAAAGTTAGAAACTGAAACAATAATCAGGACATCAACAGTTTGAAAGATGATATTCTGGATTTTGATATTAAAGTAATAACCAAATCGAGGTGGTAAAAAACACAATGCTTATTATTTTACTGCACAAACACACTGAAGTTTAATATTTTATGCTTGGCAAGTATCTTCGCTTCTTTGACAAGACTATGCCATAAATTACACCGCTCTCAAGGCACATTTATCGCGAGAAAAATGACAATTTTATGAATATGGAAAGTGACATCCGCAAAGCATTAAATTAAATTGAAAAACTTTCAATGCGGATCGAGAGGCAAAAAACCCCTCATGGTACCTAAAGACACTCTTGATCAAGACATATTTGAACGTAAAGTGTAGGCGTAAAAGTTTCTATTTTGTTTTCAATCGTCTGAAAGGAAACATTCGTCTTCATAGAGGGTAATAGAAATTTATCGCTGATTTCTTCTAAGGGACTGTACTTTCTTTGCGTGCGTTCCTTTCTTATGGCGCTGGAGTGTTTTACAAGATTTTACAGTCAAAGGCTTTAGCTTGACAGGGACGCTGCAGGTAGCTTTTATTTCAAAGTAAAATTGGTATGTGTAATAAAATATTTACGAAGGGCGAAATCCGTTGATTAATTTTCATTGTGAGTTTACTTTACTCTCCGGTTGAAATGGTTGCCCTTAATCTCTTTATTTCAGATAGGCGTTGTTTTGAAGTGAAAGCTATCAAAGTCTTTTTTTTTTGTTTTTTAACTTTTATATTGAAATAATCTTCTATTTCTATTCTTTAGTGTTTTATATAGGAAAACAAAAACGTGTTCTTTGGGTTTTAACTCTTATTTAAGTCATAAAAAATAATGCTTTAAAAATCAGATCGATTGAAGAATAATTTACGGATAAAAAACCATTTAGCAATATAAGGGTTTACCTAAAAGATAACCGGTACTTTACTGTTATGCATCGTAAAGCATTGATAAATATTGTGAAACACTTGATTAGTAAACTAGTAAATTGTAATTAGTCAATATTGTTTCAATCCTTTAGAGTTTAATATTTTTTAAACGCATCTTTTAAAAAAGTTTTTTGGATTTTAATGTGTGTTCAAATCATGGGAAATATGCTTTAAAAATCATAGTTTAATATAAGTAAAATTTACGGTTAAAAAACTGTTTGGTAACATGGAGCTTTCGCTGAAAAAAAATATACATTAAAATATTCCAAAATACTTTATAGTTCAATTAGTATTTTTTTTATTTGTCATTATTGCAAGAAGTAGGAACTTTCACCGATAAAAACCACGCAAAATATGCAACTTACGCCTGAATTTTTTTTTTTTTTTGTATTTTCTATCAGAAACCATTGTTGCCATCTACAAGTTAATAACAGCTTTTCATTATTATCTTATTGGTTATTGCAGCATCAGACATTGTAACTTTTATTATTGTTTTGAAAATCTCTTTTCTTTTCTCGAACTTATATGATCGACAGTTGATTCCTCACCTCTTCAAAATTTATTGTTTTGTACGCAGTTCAGAATTTTTAGTCATATTAAATGATCATGCAAAACGAGGACTAGTAAATCGAAACTTTTCAAAAACTGTACCATATTACTTATAGCAATCATCAAGCAATGAATTGTCAAATAACTAAGAAATCTAACAAAAAAAGATGTTGAAGAAATGTACGATTAAAAAAAGCAACCAGAACAATCTGAAAAAGCAATCTAAATAAAGTCGTCTCTGTTTCAAAAGACATTTTTAAGAAAGGTATGATTTCATGAATAGCAATTCTCATTTTTACCTTATCGAAGCCCCCCATTTAAAGTGAAACAATATTCCAAAAATATGCAGAAATAATTACAAGTACAAAAGAATCTAATCCAAAAGAAATTTGCTAAAATAACTAAATAGATAAGAAAGAATTAGTGAGCGAAAAATAGACAACTGTTTCAAGACACGGAAAAAAATTCATGAAAAATAAATTGTTGCGAAAAATATAACTAACCAACCATAATAAAACCGTCAAGTATTAAAAAAGAGGCAGAACGCCTTTCGTGATGCAAAGAAAAGAAGAACCAATCATTTGTTGCTCAAAAATAAATAAAAACAATAAAAAACTCATCGTTGTGACGAAATAGACTTAATGCAGATTTTGGGGGCAATAACAATGGAACATTTAGAAATAATTGCATATGTTCCAGCGTCTCGAGAAAATAGAAAGCACTGTTTTCATAAAGCAAAGCCATATTCTGACATAACTTTTCAAAAAATTAACCGCAAATAGGAAATTTTAAAACAAAACTACTAACTAAATTCAGAAAGAAAAATTTTTCTCTACTTTCATTTTCAATAGAAAAATCGCAGAAAAGAAATTAAAATTGGAAAAAACTCGGAGTAGAAAACAAATGTACTTTTTGGACAAATTTTGAAAGAAAAAAAAAAGAAACACTGAAAACGAATGGAGAATTAATACAAAAGAAAAAACATCGCAGCTAATAGAAGGCTTTTAAAGCTCTCCTGAGAAATCTAAAAACAAGTACAACATATAGAAATAAAAGATAGTTTGTTTTAAGAAAAGAAGAGAAGAAATGTCGAACTAAGTGAGGATACACATTGTATGAGGTTAGTTCATCAATGTATTAAGTTTGCTTAGAATCTGAAACACTCAGTAATGTTTTTGCCGTTGCTTTATTACTAGCACAAGTTAATTTATAACTAAAACTACTCATCATATTTGTGCGATTAAGTACTTGAGATTTTTCTTTCCTCTTTGGAGTGGAAATTACATAGATTTGAATTATTAACTTATTCGTTTATACATTTTAGAAAATGTTGAAATCAGTTTTTCAATGATTTTGTAAAGGCCTTGTCAGTTGTACCCAAAACAACGCTAATTTTTTAAAGAAATTATTGCAATGTAGTGGATACTTCTTATAAAAATATTGAAAATAAGTTTAAGAATTCAATAAAAGCTATACTTTTTTCTAACGAGTCATCATGGAAATGTACGATGGATTTATTGAGCCTAATATACAATGTAAAAAAGTCAAAACTAAATTTTACAGCAAAATTTGTATTGTATTACAGCAAAACTTGCTTGTAATAGCAAAATTTGTATTTTGTTGCTTGTAAATCAAATCAGCATAAACAGTAAGCTAATACAAGCAAGTTTGTTTTTGAAGAAAACATAAGTTTTCAAAAACAACGTTAACGGCAACAAACTTCCAGATTAAGTTTTTGTGGTACTGGTACAAAGAACCGGATTTTCAACTAAAAAAAAAGTGAGCTTATAGATGAAGAGACACCCGTCAAAAGAAAAGGCTGAGCTTCTATAGAATGGCTTTTGTTTGTGCTTGTAACTATGGTTTTGAATTTTCAACTTACAGTTCTTTAAAATACATTATTTAAAGTAAAATTTCGTTCAATGTAATTATAAAATAAGTAAGTAACGTACAATAGACAAAACGCAGAGCAAGTTGTATTGACGTAGTAGTGCGAAGCATTCACGGTCGACTGAAGAAACTCAAAAGCCCGGTACTTTGAAGTAATTTTTTGAATAATAACAAAAGTTTGATTTGTCTGTTTATAACTTCCTTTTACAAAATAGGAAGTATTTTATTCGCAAAAATATTTTTACTCAAAAATCGACCTTAATTTCCATTTTGCTCACCCACGAATGAACGTTGAGTTTTTTTTTTTTTCGACTCGACCACACGTGGATAAGTGCGTAAGATCGTATAGACACGCGAAATATCCATTTTGACGATTCCCGAGTTAATTACAACGAGTTTTCTCGTGACGTCTGTATGTATGTATGTGCGTATGTACGGGTGTATGTCGCATAACTCCAAAACAGTACGTCCTAGAAAGTTCAAATTTGGTTTGGAACCAAAACTATTGGTACACTTTCAAAAATTTATATTTTAAAGGATTTCTCAAGAAATAGGAGGCTAATTGCATTGTAACTTTTGTCACATAAAAAATATGCTCCAGATGTCATTTTCCAATGAAAGTTATATCAGCCTAGCGTTTCGGGGTTCAGTAACAAATTGAGGAAAGCAAAAATGTTTTTTGATCATCATTCATCTTACAATACCTGAGAATAACCTGTAAATTTCAGAAATTAATTAGCTTACTATGTATAATTATTTTACATATTTTCAAGAGAGTATCACTGATATTCATGAAGATATTTAAGTATTTCTTTCAGAACTCTACGAAATTTATTTGAAGGTTTTAGGCTCATAACGCGTACAGTTTTCCATCAAAGCTTACTAAACTTTCAGAAAACGTGTCAGCTTACAAGAGAAGTATAATGCTAAAACTGGAAAATTAATTGTAATATATTAGCATGTTTCGGCAACATGCCTTTTTATAATAGCGATTGGAAACAAGACTGCATTCCATGAATAGATACTTTTGAATATGGTGTTGTAACAAAATTAGTAGTAGCATTATTAAATGTTTAGTTTTTTATAAGCGATGTTATATTATTGTGCATATAAAACATTAATATATTGAAAATTTTATAAAATATGTAATTTAAAGCATTAAACTTTTTACTGCACATGCGGGAAAGATAGCAATTTGTACCTTTCATAATCAAAAGTCCAACTAAATTCTTCAACTCATAATGAAATTTCAGTTCAATATCTTAAAAATTTAGAAAGTTATGAGCGATCTAATGAGACGAATTTCAATTATTCTTAGATAGGCGACGGATCGTGAAAAATCTTTCGCAAATAATCTGTTTTTTTTTTTTTCATTAATCACACTGAACAACTGCAAGCAAATGTTGCAAACGATGAAATTTATGGCAACATGAAATTTCTAATGGCAGTGATGACCATAATAATTATCAATTCCATAAGAAATTAACTTTTTCTAAGGAAATAAAAGATGGTAGGATGAAAGACATGCGTGCTATTTTGATTTTAATATCTAAAATGTATGACACTTTGTAGTCAAAATACAAAACAGTTAAATGAAAAATTTAAAAAATTAAAACTTTTTTTCCCATTCACCGCGATGTTAGATTTTATTCAAAATAAGAAGCTGCAAACTGGGCTAGATTAAATTTTGAGGAGTAGGTTAACGACTCCTGTAATTGACACTTCAAGAGTTTGCCCTTAAACTTACCTCTGTTTTCATTACTCAGAAAAAAATTCACTTGTAAATATTTTTGTACTAAAGAATGTACATCTGTGCATCTATTTAGTTCACTAAAATCAAAAATATTTGAATTGATAGTTTTACAAAAATATATGTGTAAAAAGTTACCAAAATAATCAGTAATTGTCATCTGATACCCCAGTGTATGACACCTTGTGATCCAGTAATTAGCACATGTTAATAGAACTGGAAAATCACTTTATGTTTCACTTTTAGATTACATAATAATTTTATCATTATAAGAAACATAATTAATGTTAATTTAAACTACGCAATTTTACATAAATTAATGTTAAATCACACATTTTGACGTTGAAAAGTCTTTTAGAGAAAAAAAAAATTGCAGTGGTTGCATGGAAAAAAAATCTAGGCTATTGCTGTTCCATTAGTCCGTATGCAATTTCGATTTTACGAATTAAAGCTGTTTCCACGGAAAAAGGAACATCGACCCACTGATTCTAAGGGATCATAAAAAAATTAACCAATTCCCTACAGTCGCAATATCCAACTGATGACCAAACACATTTGTTTTTTATTGTTTCCCTTAAAAATTTAACAGTATATTCTGCAAGATTTAAATAAATTGTAGAACCCATATAATATAGTTGCTGCAAAAGTATCAGAAATTAAGCTAGTGACATATTGCACAACACGTAAGTTTTTATAGGCATATGTGCGAATTACTGGAGACTAGCAGAACTGAAGCACCACTAAGTGACATCCATCATTATTTCAAAAATCCAAAAAAGGGAAAAAACTATATTTCCGCCCACTCAAAGTAACACCTTTCAACTAAACAAAACTTTTGACAACGAAAATTTAAAATACATTTTAAATCAGATTTTAATGGATTGATGCGCATGCTTCCCTTAAGCCAGAGAAGAAGTTCTTCAACAAAAATGGCTGATTTTACACAAGCCACAATTGTTTTTCTTTTCTTTGCACTGCTACCATTTAGTAACATGAATTGAAGTTATACTCTTTAAAGTGAATGTACATTCAGTTGGTATCCCTTCAACTTCAAAAAGATTGGATACGAAACTTATTTTGGAACATTTTTGTTGGAAGTGCCAATCACTGATGACCTGCCAATTACTGGGGGTAATACCCTATTTCTGACTTTCTGTGTTTATTTTCTACAAGTTTCACAAGTATGGTGTTGAAGTCATTTTCAAACTAAAAAGAAAAAGAACTTTTAGTTGCACCATACGAGGAACGAATGACACAGCTTCCGTAAACAAGCCGCTTTACTTGCCACGTGACCGGAAATTATTCCAAGATAACATTTACAGGGTTCCCATTTTGATCGCAACTAAATACTGTCCCCTTCACCCCCTTGCCCACATTATCGTCTGCCGTAAAGAAAACATTGACCAAAAATCCGTTTCTTCCCGATATTTCTAATCTCCTTTAGTGGGTTTTTTTCCCTTTATAGTGTTGATTTGGGCTTTTGCTGTTTTTTAAGTTAGAAACAACCTTGCAGTGTGAATTAAATGTAAAGATGGGAAAGCGTTGTCGAAGAAATCGAACGTTTCCTTTTTAGTTAATAGAGGATTCTTTTTCTTTAGAGTAAAATGGCGAAAAACAAATAGCTTTAGTGAAAATTATTACTTATTTATTAATATAGGTACATTTTTCTGTAAGATATCTACCCACACTTCAACACATATTAAAAGCTTTCTTTTTTGAATTACTTTCGAAATAAGCAATTAAAAAAGAAAAAAACAATCATTGTTTTATTTTTTTAAAATAATTCAAGCATCTTTCGATTCCTTTTTCCGTCGTGAAATTTTGGTTAATATTCTGTGAGTAACTTTGTACGCACTCTAACACACACTAAGTTATTTCATTTTTCTTTTTAAAATTAATTTTGACGTTCACAAAATCTTTCCGTTCGTTGGTTTTTCTATCTGAAATAAGTCAAGCATTTTACATCTGAAATGATTCAAGCATCTTCTTTATAAAATAATTCAAGCCTTTCTTTCTGAAACAATTCAAACATCTTCTGATTCGCATTTTCACTGTACGAAATATCAGTACTGTTCTATAAGTATTAGTAATTTGCGCCCTTCAACATATGTTATGTTATTTTTCTTTTTAAATTTGACAAAAGCAAAGCCCTCAATTCATTTTTTCTTCAATGAAATAATGCAAACAACTTCTGATCCATATTTTTCCATTACGAATCATGAATTATTGTTCTATTAGTAATTTTGTGCACACTCAATTACTTATTACTCTTTTACATTTCCCTTTCTTATCCATTTTAAAATAGTTTAAAGCCAGAGCTTTCTGAAATTCTTTGGGATTATTTTTGAAACAATTTAAGAATTTTGTAATCTATTTTTCTCTTCATGAAATATGAGGTTATTTTCCCGTTAGTAACAATTGATTATTTAAAATATTTTTAGCAGAATTCGGATGAAATAGCTATAATATAATGAAGTAAATATACAAACATCAACATAATTATATGATTTTAAGTACCCAGGTGTGTAATGATACTTAAAGCGCAAATAAATAAACCTGCATTATAAAATTCATTGTTATATATTAGTTATAGGATAAAAATACAACAATTAGAAACAAATTGTTGCTTTAATAATAATATCATTCAGAGAAAAAAAGTGATGAAATAAATAATTATTCCTACTAATTAAAAATTACTCTACACGTGCAAAACTCTCAGGCTTGTGCATAAAATAGAAACACCTGGGTGATAAAATGGCGATAAAAATCACTTTAGAAATTAATTATTTCCTAGTTCAGCGACATTTTGCAACTGTACATAAGTCCATTATTTGTCATCATGTTTTACCACTTACATAGAAACTAGTTATTTGTCTACATCATATATATTATTTTCTCTTTAAATAAACTTTTAGGATTTTTTTTTAAAAATAGCGCAATTGCGAAGCTTTCTTTAAATTAATTAATCTACAATAGATTCATCAATTAGACATTAAGTATGATATAGACTAATAATTAGTTATTATGAACCATAATAACTACTTATTAATACAAATCATACTTAATGTTCACATTTTAATCAACGTTTTCAAAAAATGTCGAGTAGAAATCAAAGAAAATAAATAATAATTTGAATTTTGATAACTTGAATTCAAATTATGTTTTTCGCGATCACGTGTTTTTTGCGTGTGTGCAGGTATGTGTGTGAGTGTGTGTGTAGGTGTGTGTTTGTGTCTGTGTGCAGGCGTGTGTGTGTGGGTGTGCTTGTGTGCAGGCGTGTGTGTATGTGTGTGTGTAAGCGTGTTTGTGTCTGTGTGCAGGCATGAGTGTGTGGGTATGTGTGTGTGTGTGTACGCATGCGTGTGTGTGTGTATGTATGCGTATAAGATATGGACGCAACCTGGAGACGGTTTTCGCTATAGGAGCAGCATCGTGAGGCTATGGTGCTGGCAGAGGAAGGCGGGGGAAAAATAAAATCATAGCATCCAAAAACAGTCAAGTGAGAACAATAAGTAATCGTGATTGCTCAAAAAAAAAAAAATAGTGACCAAAATGAATTATACCGTTAAAAACAATTAAAAAAATGGTCTGCCAAGTACAGAAGCTACCAAACTGGATGCCGCGACACCCTGTGGTGTTGCAAGGAGAATCAAGGTTGGCCGCGAAGTGTCCAAAGAAGTGACAGGGTGATCGTAGTTAAAGTTACCATTCTAGTTACGATTTAAGAACGCTCCAACTTGTAATCTAATGGTCACAATGACTATACTTTTCACCAGGAAAAGAGCGGGGAAGATTTTTTTTGGAGAAGAAAAAAATACTTCCAAAGTGGCGCTGTTGCGAAGTTGTTGTGCGTTCTAAAATCACGTTGTTGTATTGGATAAAAAAAACTATAGCAGTATAACAACCCTTTTACTTATTTTACAATTATTTTTGAAAATTAGAAGACATTTATCTCTCTTCTCTTCTATCTCTGATATGCCTCTGGTGCACATGTCAAGTCTTGTTTTTTACATAACTGCAAAATTGCGACGTGAACTCAGATAGCGTCAACAATCGGCACATTTTGGAACTATTATTTTTGTCGTCAAACAAAACTTGTTGTACGTCTATATAATTCATATACGCGGGGTACCGTGAGAAAATTCCAGTTTTTCAAAGGGTGCCGCGAATTGGAAAAGTTTGGAAACTTATGGTCTAGTAAGTAAAACAAAATGTTAAAAAAATGATGGAAAACAATGAATATAATTAAATGTAATAAAAATACGCTAACTAAACTAAACAATACTATAAGCTCTATGAAAATGTAAAATAATCCACCGAAGAAATATATTGGGCCATTAAAAGGTCCATTTAAGATAAAAAATAAAATCAGGAGAAGTTAATAAGGTGGCAAAGTGAATGGTATTGTTCCGTTTTCGCCAAATAAGATATTAAGCGTGGCCAACGTCAATGTACCCGTATTCTATACTCTTTCCAATTTTAATTCCTCATTTTCAATCTTTACGAAAACAGTCAAATCTGACGTAGTTTTACGTTATAAAACGTTTCGTGACAAAAAGTTCTAAAACAGAAATAATATCCATTCGAGAGTCTTGAAAGGGTATAAAATTGGAGACTATTCGTGTCTCAATCACCACTTTCCGTAGAGAAACTTTTCAGTCTCAGTTCCCTCCACCCCTTTTACTCTTCTTTTATAAGCTAACGGAAATTACTACGGGAAAAGCATTTACAAGGTTCGATTCAGGGGTCGCACTTCCATTCGTTATCTCCCACCCTCTCTTCAGCAACTCTTCTAGAAGAGGATTCTTATCCGAAATCGGCTTTTAGTGCTTGGAATGTTCGTGTATTTTATCATTGAGGTATCAATAAACAGCTTTCATTAAAAAAAAAAAACTTTTTTTTTTTTAATTTCACAAAAAATGTTGATTTTGATTACCAAAACTAAGCCTTTTTTGAGCATTAAGGAAAAACGCGACAACTGATGAAAACAAATTAGCAGGGCCACCGAGAGCCAATGCGGGCCCTTTGTCAGTTTGGTAGCTGTGGACCTTCCCCTTCCAATGAAACTTTCATTACTCCGATTTCAACCCAGGTCCCAGCAACGGTCGGGCTCCTGGTTTCCGACTAGCCCGACATATCCTCTCATCGGCCCCGGTGAACAGTTGAAAAACGATGCAAACTGACGCCAATAAAAACTAATTTTTATTCATATATTGAATTGTCCATTTTGTTTTTTAAAGAAATACAACAATCCTTAGACTTTCGCAGAACTTTACACGCATAATAAAAGAGGCCAACAAAAGTTAACATTTTAGAAAGTTAAAAATATTTAGTTTATACAAAGTACATAACACGAATTTATTTATGCAAGCAGATAAAATTATCTTTAGAAGGTTCATATATATAAGGACAAGATGAAAATCCAACAAATTTTGATAAGATAAATTATGTAAGCAAAAAACGACGTTATGAAACAGGAATTCGAACTGAATTCATACGAAAGAATTTAACTTAAGTTTTAAATATTGTAGAAAACTAAATGTTGTTATTGACAAGTATTATTTTTTTTGCTTATAACAGGTAGTGAGGAGTTTGATACGAACAAACGAGCTCACTGTCGAAAAAAGGCATCAAAAAGGTGGTTTAAGATTAGAAAAGTTAATTGATAGCTTCTATGTCCTGGATATTGAACGTTAAGTCGATGTTTGTTGAAGAATTTTATTGAAGGAGAAATTAGCAAAATATGATAGAAATTAACTAACTAGTCATTGAAATTTCAAAAATCAAAAGTAGGTATATATATTTGTTGATATTTTCCTTCTTTATAATAAAATATGTGTTGTTGTTCTTGTGTGCCAGCTGTGCTGAAAGTTTGGGGTGTACTGCTTCACTTTTTCAACTGCACAGTACTTTGGTGTCCGACTTCCACAGTACACACATGCCATAAGGACCCATTTGTAGGGTAGGCAACCATTCACGGCATAGCAACACATTCATACAAAGAAAGGACAAGGACAGGAGAGAGAAAGTACGTCCATGCCCGATCCATGATTCGAACCCGGAACCTCCCCATTCGCACTTATCTGACCACTAGACAAGGCGGGCGGCAATAAAATAAATAAGTTATTAAATAAAAGTTCAAGATCTTATGATGGAGTTAGATTTTCTAAAAAGTAGGTTTTTTTTGGAAGAAATCTTGATTATAGTAGCATTAAAAAAAAAACCCGCTAGAAATATTTTAATAGCAATGGAATTACTTCGCCGGTTCTTAAAAACAAACTCCTTCAGCAGTTCACCTAGTATGTATAAATCATTTAAATTATTTCACTAAAATATATATAAAAATGTAATAAAAACATATTTAATTTTTGATTGTTTCAATTCTATGTATCATACATTTCTCTCAAAAAGACCACACAATTCTACTTGAAACTTTTCACACGAAAAAAAAATAATGATCTTCAAATTGTCTCATTCTCCGAAAGCAGTAGTAATGCCAAGAACTTGAGCAACATCCAAACCTACATTATCAGCGTCATCTTGTAAATGGATCACTTGGAAATAGCTTCCCAGTTCCTAAGATACTTGGAGAAGAATTGAACAGAAACAAGTAACCCCCGCGATAAAGTCACTCGCAAAAAGGAGACGTTAAGAGTAATCCTTATCGCCACAAGAACAAGTTTTATCTGGGAGTGCACAATTCAACTACTCTACTCTTCAATATTCCACCGGAAATTATCAAAGGCAAGCATTTAGAAAGCTTTATTTAGATCCTGAAAAACTGATAGAGTTGAGGCAACTGTTGGTATTTGTAGTGTATACTATATAGGACAGGAATGGTTTATATGTTTTAAATGGGTGAAATTCCTCTTTTGTTTTAAGATACTTCGTAATGTTGTGTATGGTGAGAATAGTTTATATCAAGAACATATTTTTACAGCAAACAAAAATGTGTGTGAATAAATTTAAAGAAATGCTGAAAGCAAGTTAAAATAAATGGGTGATTTTATTTCCTGAGCTTACACAAGACTATTTTCTCATTCAAAATTGAAAGAAAATTTGATGAAATTAAAAATGTAATTTAGAAATAAGGTCAAGATCTTCTAAAAGAAAATAATTTTCAAATTTGAATTATTCTTCGAAATTAATAATGATCTCCTTCAAAAGGGGGCAAAAGATCCCTTTAGAAACACTCGAATGCTATTAAAAGGGGAGGTGCACAACTAAACCCCACTAGGAGTCTACGTAAAAAATTTCAACTTTCTAGGACGTACCATTCTTGAGTTATGCGACATACATACGTTCATACAGACGTCACGAGAAAATTCTTTGTAATTAACTCGGGAATCGTCAAAATGGATATTTCGCGTGTCTATACGTTCTTAGGCACTTATCTACGTGTGGTCGAGTCGAAAACAACTCAACATTCATTCGGTGGTGAGTAAAATAAAAATTAAGGTCGATTTTTGAGTGAAAATGTTTTTGCGAATAATCTACTTCCTTTTTTGTAAAAAGAAGTAAAAACAAAAGCACATGTGCGTTATTTTAAGTAAAGTGGTACCACAATGTAAGAACAAATTGATTAATAACGTTAAAAATTATGATTAAAAATAAGAGTGATATAATAGTACAATGCGAAAACATAACGGACAAAAACGTTTCAATTTCCTTTTCTAAACACGAAATTTAGTATAAAATTTCAAAATAACGTACAAAAAAAAATACTGCTGTTTTTGGCTACATTCAAGAGCTAAAATAAATAAAAAGCAGTAAATTATCTACCATCTTAACTGACGAAATCGACTAACAAATCGCATGGCTGACAAGCGTTCCCATCCATTCCCAACAAAAAGCGCAATGTGCAGCAGTTTGTTTTTCCGCACATACACTCTGTTGGCTGAAAAACGAATTTTACAGAGTTCACCGAGCGTTCTGGGCCTGCACCTCTTATGACTGGCGGACCGGAACATACTGTGAAATTTTTTTGCGGACCAGTGGAAATTTTTTACTTTTTATTTATTTATTTTATTAACACGCAAAAATAGAAGAATGATCAAGTTAGGACTTTCTTAATAAAAACATAACGAAAATTTAATTTGAACTTTGACATCTTGAATTCAAATTACGATATTCGCAATTACGAATTACGATATAGCTTACTCGTTGGATTTCTTGTTTTGACAAATGGCTCTTATCACAATAATAATTACGAAAACCGTTATTTGAATTCAAGACGTCAACATTCAAATATTTCGTGGGCTTTGGATATAGTGCATAAGTCATTGAAGTTTTTCTAAAGACCGTCGAATATGTATTAAAGCCGTCATTGGAAGTATTTCAGACGTTCATTAGATGTGGTTTATACGAGTTTGTATTACAAGCACAGAAAAATAAAAGGAACTGGAAATTCAATTACGGTTAATAAGCAATTCGTGATTAGTCGAAAAAAAAAAGTTACTAGATATTAACAGCTGTCACACAAATAATCGTGAAGTTTTTGCTAGGATTCACTTCAAAATTATTTAAACACAAAGTTAAGTAATTATTCCAAGTAATATACACAAGTTAACTTTGAGAAAAAATATAAACTTAAAAAATAATCACAAATGTAATGCAAAAAAAGGAAGTAATCTATGAGTAAGGAGATCTATGAATATAAGGTTTTATTTATTTATTTATTATTTTTTTAATCGGACAAGTACATCCGTGAGACAGTCAAAAGTATCCCCGGCCGGAGCAGCTGTTAAGAATCCTTGTTCTAGGTTGTTATCACGAAATTATCTTGAAACTTCAAAAGATCTTGCATTGAGAAAAGGATAAATCTTTAGACATACCTTAATCAAAGCTGTGTAGATTTATTTATAATTAAGTCAATTTGACACGAAAGCACTGCGATATTCTGTTGCTTAACTGGGAATGATTTTAATCGGTCCTACAGCAGTCATTACGGTATTGATGTGCAGTTATAAAAATTTTGTAAAAACTTGAGTCAAATATTAGTGACTGCAAATACTTTTACATTTTTTAAATTGTTTTTATTCATTCATTAAGGGATTTTTTCCGTTATAGTTGCCACACCAAGGAGGCATTGCGACACGAGGAAATATAAACTACACAGTGCTAATATCAATAAAGTACTAAGGACCTGTAAAAAAAATCTGGTTTGAACCACACGCCAGACTAGTTTTTTTACGTCTGTTGAACAATCGGTTTTTAAATAAATTAATGGAATGGGTGCGTGTACTGACAAACAAGAATTATGAGCAACACTTCTTAAATGAAAGGCTTTTCAGACGTTTTTCTAGACACAAAAAAGTATGGTAAACCAGAAATTTTTTATTTCAAATGTAAAAAAAAAGGTGATGTTTCTATTAGTGCCTGTGACACAAAATTACATAAAACTGTATAAACCATGTCTAAAGAACATAAATAAATATAATAGCGTTTTAGAGTGATTAAGAAAACATTTTAAACAACCCCAAGGTTTTCAGGAATCGATGAGAAAAAGTGTTTCACACAGTTTCATTTTCTAAATATCGATAATCTTCACATCATTCAATGGCTAATTCGCTAATTAACGCCAATAGCATAGAATTAAAACCTTATTATTAAAGTAATTTTTTTTCGCGAAATTGGTTGCCAGGTTGGCGACCAAAAGCTTGGCGATATAATTCAAGTGCTTGCCCAATTTTTACATCGCTGAAGTCTGCACTGAAATTGACACTGAACAGCCCTTGAAACATCCGAATGCAACCGAAAGAGGAGGTGCACAACTAGACCTCACTCAGAGTCTACATACGTACATACATGTGCACATATTTACATGCTTACGACCATAGTTGTACGCATACGCACACACAGCGCACGGACAGACGTCATGAGAAAGCTGGTTTAATTTACTCGGCGGTGGTGAAAATGGATATTTTGGCCGTCCATGCCCCAAACCCACTTTAAATTTACTGAGGGTCAGTAAAATGGAAATTGATGCCAAAATTTGAGGGAATGTTTTTTCGCGATAACAATACTTTCATTACTACGTAAAAAAATAAAATAAAATGGGAACTAAGCACCCAATGCTAGTGGAAGTTACTCATCCCGCAGGCTACCATATGAAGTACAAAATATGAGCCTGCTAACTAAGTCAAATTATTGATCAAAACACGTGCGACAAAATGAGTAAATTATAAAATTTTACGATCAATAAAGTCCTCATTTCTACCTTTGTTAAATCTCTCAGTGATTTATTGTGAACAAAATGGATATAAATCATTGGAATTTTTAATTGAATTGGAACAGTTTTGAAAAATAATAATAATGCTGCATTTGATTTGCATCGGGCACATATTTTTAACGTTTCCATAGACAAATTAATAATTTAAATAATAGAACCAAAGGGATGAAATATTTTCCTCTGCATAGCAACCGATTTGAACTGGAATTATTTTTTGATAGAGAATTTAATTCCAAGAACTGAAAACATCCAAACGAAACTAAACAATTTTGAACAAACATTAACTGCAAAATGCAATTTCCAGCAATTGTTTATTGCGCTTTACACGTATTGAAATTCAAGAAGAATTAAAAGTAAGTGTTTCTTTTTTTTTTTAACGACAATAAATATATTCAGCTGGCTGTTTTGGTTTAAAAATTGTTTCAGTTGAAAAGGAACTTATAGAGAAATATTTTACGTGGGAAAGAAAGCCACTTTATCCATGCGTGGAACTTTGTATTATCCACCCAGTTTCACGTTAGTAGAGCAATATTCCGCAATAAATAATGTATTGTACCCAACCAAACTGCTAACTCATTGGAGGATTTTTCATCTTTTGCTCAAGCAGCCAATATTGTGAAAGAAAATAAAATAATTAAGTTTTCTATGGTAGTCTGCGAAACTAGACGGAAAGAAATCTTCGGGTTAAGAAAGTTTTTATTCTGTAGCATCGTTTCTTCACTCCCAGAGGAAAGATTCTATTCCATTAAGTGGATCATCATCGCCCTGAGAAAGTAGATTACTAGAAGTGAAACGATTTCCGGAAGTCCACTTATTTCTTTGACTTATGGAATAGCTTACTGCTACTGTTTCATATTCAAAAGTTTGAAATTATATTTTAAGATTAGTTATGAGAATAAAACAAATTGGAGAATTAGCTACTTCTACACAGGCATGATTTATTCAAAATCACATTTGAGGAGATAAATGGTGGAATAAGAAAAATAACTATTGAGGAAATGGTTAAAACTGAGTCATCATCATCCTGAGAAAGTTAAATACTGGAAACAAATTTTTTTTCGTAGGAATCTTTGTAGGAATTTTTTGTTGGCCGAGAGAAACATTCCCATCTTCTGATTCATAGTTAAAAGTTTTAAATAATAGATTTTATTTCGTATTGCTAATTTATCAATTACCTATTGAAGTAATTGCTTCACAATTGCTTGCTTACGTCTTGGAGTAATTGCTTCAGCAACAAGTTATTCTCAAGCACTCTTGAACAGCTTAAAAGAAATTTAACTAAAAATGAGTTAAATAACTCTTTTAAGGAAATGAGTGAAAGTGAATCATCATCACTCTGATAAAGTAGAATACCGGAAGTTCTTTGTTTTCAGAAATCCACTTCTTTCTTTGACGGAAGGACAAATTTCCTTCTACTATTTCAAATACAAAGGGTTAAAATAATAGATTTAATTTCGTACTTTTTACTTGGAACATTATTTATTGGAGTACTTTGCTACACCGGTAACAATTTATTTTGAAGTATATATTTATACCTCAGAGCCAGACTGACGTAAGTCCGACATTATTAGTGTATTGTATGTAGAAGCCTATTCCGTATCGAGACATGTGAATGTATTTCTTAAAAAACAATCCTTTTCATTTTTTTAATGTGGTTAAAAGAGCGTGCGTCCCATCCTTTGCATGTTCCAGAAAAAGTTTTTCCTTCCTACTGTAAAATTATCACAATGTGACTTACGTCTTCTGACTCTAAGGTACAGATATGATGAGCAGTTTTTTTTTTGGAAAAGATTCATGGGAGGATGAAATAACTAAAGTTTATTTTGACAATTCTTCTAAAAATAAATATCCCCGCCAATACAAATGAGTATCGTTCCAAAAAAAGATCAGAACGTCTCGTCTGATCACTTAAGCTTAAATAGCCAGCAGTTTATGCCCCATTCAAATATTAAAAGGTACATTGCCGTAATCAAAGGAATCTTCTGGCAAGTCACAACAGATGCTGATCTGGCTCCTTTCTTCCAACGTAGAAGACCCTCTCTCCCCTCACAGGAGATTTCTATTCCTATTCATTCATTCACGAAGCACGCGACC
The DNA here is from genome assembly GCF_026930045.1 of Uloborus diversus. Classification (NCBI taxonomy): domain Eukaryota; kingdom Metazoa; phylum Arthropoda; class Arachnida; order Araneae; family Uloboridae; genus Uloborus; species Uloborus diversus. The sequence continues at coordinate 210,541,810 of NC_072732.1, read as the reverse complement.
GGAAATTGCCACGGGAAAGCAGTTATGGAGTTCGGATTTAGGTCACCAGCGACCGCTCTTCTTTATTCCACATTCTTATCAGCCTTCGTTGTACAAGGTCACATTGATCCAATACCGGGTTCATTGGGTTTATCGTCATAGGTTAGTCCTGGTGGTGTGGGGATTCTATCCGCCTGCTGACAGTATTTTGCCGATTATGGATTTCGTGCTGTCCTGTTATGGATGGCAATCGGAAAAAATCCGAAACAGTCGTGGACGGATTTGTTATGAGAAGAATTCGTTTTGTGCAATATTGTATGAAATAAAGTTTAAAGGGTTTTATTAAATTTTCTCCTTCGATTGGTTCATAACATTTGCAACAAGAATATGTATTACGTAGCAATTTAAAACCAATAATTCCGCGTGGTATTTAAATCCGACGTCTGCGCTCGATGCACCTAAGCGTTCTACTTGTTGCCAATGTACGTAGTTCCACAAATTGTATTATTTGTGATTTAACACGAATCCAGCACCGGGTTCATTGGGTTTATCGTCATAGGTTAGTCTTGGTGGTGTGGGGATTGCCTCCCGCCGCTGACAGCATCTTGTCGATTATGGATTTCGTGCTGTCCTGTTGTTGATGCAATCGGAAAAAATCCGAAACAGTCGTGGATGGATTTGTTATGACATAAATTTATTTTGTGCAATATTGTATGCAATAAAGTTTAAAGGGTTTTCTTACATTTTTTCCTTAGATTGTTTCATAATATTTGCGACAAGAACTGCATTTGTTTTTGAATTATATTTGTTATTACATAGCATTTTAAATCCAAGGATTCCGGGTGGTATTTAAGACCGAAACCAGCGCTCGATGCTTCTAAGCGTATATTTGTTGCCAATGTAATACCACGAATTGTATCATTTGTATTTGTAATTTAACAAAAATCCAGCAACGGGTTCAGAGCAACTGTAACACCATTAGAAAACCCTGATAGTCTGAGAGTCCCATTCTGCCCATGACAGTATTTTGCCGAATATGTTTTTTTTGTTATTATATACTTGTTGCCAACGGCATTCTACAAATACTTGCATCGTTTGAATTAGTGAGAAGCAAAAGGATGTGAGCGGACTTTTAAGTTTCGAGTAAAACGCGTGCAGAGTTCTAACCCAAATTATTTTAATGAAAAGTTTTTTCTAAATCATGCTGCCTAGCAGCATCTTCCATAGCTTCTAGTACCAGTGCTCTCTCCCCCAAAATATATGAAAGTTACTTCTACCATTTGTACTAGTTACCTCCAAGTTTTAATCTTGGCACTTAAAACCCTTCGCTTTTAGCTGCACCATTTAACTAAAAAGCATTCCTTCAATACATACAACTAATTATTATTTTCCCATTATGTATTTTCCTATTTTTGACTAAATGTTATAGTGACGCTCAAAACTCAATTTACAAATTAAAGTTTAACCTACTTGCTCTATTTTTGCTTCTAACCCTCGGAAAATTAAAATATTTAACAAAATTATTCGATGTCACTCATTGAATTACAATGAGACGAATTATTCGCTGATTAGAGTCTCCTTTGGCACGTGCTAAACACTCGTACATTATTCAATAAGTAATACGCCAACACAGGCGACAAGCGATAATTATACGGATCGAACAAGTGAGGGTAGAGATTATTCCAGAATTCGAAGTACTCCACCCTACTTATCCTGGAAATCATTTGCACAACGGAGCAAATCCAATTGGCAAGGCACATTAATCAGAACTGCGAGGCTCATTTGCGAATAATCAGCTAGAAGTCAGCATTCAATCCCTATTACCTTTATAACTGCTTCAAGCAGGTCACAAGAAATCTTGAGTTTGTCTCAGAAAACGCTCTTAGATTTCTCGTGGCTGTTTAAAAAAGAAATTTAGGCATTTGATATCATTTTTTAATTTGACAAAATGCTGTTTTTGCCGAGTTTTAAAATTTCGGAAACGACCCCATTTGGAAATATTTTCTTTCTGAAAGACCATGCTTAAAAACAGGATTTGACGATTTTTTGAATAATTTGACAAAGTTTACTATTTTGAAAAAAAATATTTAAATCGGTGTGCCTACTCAATTGCATTTTTTTACGATTTTGCGCATGATCACAAATGATCAACTGACATTCGCTGATGCCCAGAGAGCAATATTTAATTCTTTTCTTTACTCATATGTAGTGGCAACAATATGGTTGATAGCAAGCGTAGAGCACAATATTTAACTCGCTTCTGAATTATCATAACCTTGCTTGAAAAATCGGACATTTACAAAATTAATTAAAAAATAACTGTTGGGGAAAATAAAAGTATTTTCTGGGTTCATGTTACTTTTCTTTAGTCATTCTATAAACTTCAGTAACTAAAAGTCATCCTTTGGACTGAAGTAAACAACCCCATTCTTTTATTATTTTTTGAATTGCCTAATTTTCGGTTGCCACTAAAAAAATAGTCTGAATATTTCGATTAAAGTTATCACTTCATATTTATAAATAAGACACTTTTTACGCCTGTATTTGCACTTTATTACCAGAATTTTAAACTTTGCTTTTGAATTTTCATGTATTCAAGTGTAAGGAAACATTTAGTATCATAATATGAAATATCAACTATCTGAAAAGCATTCTAAAAGTTCCAATATCAACATTAAGCATCCCATGATAAATTTTTCCTAGCAATTAAGAAGAAGCACCAATGGTGTAAAAGCAATTTAATCGGTTTATTAACAAATGACTATTTACGACTTATTTAATTTTCTTATTGGCACGTCTCTGCTCTGCTACTTTAGTTATTTTATTGACTAATATATAAACGAATACATTAACTGTCGTAATAAAAAGCGTTTCTTTGTGAGAGTAGTATTCGATTTAAATAATAAATAATAACAAACCTTATATTATAACCTTAATAAATAACACAGGAATAGGAGATTCGTTTTATCAAATTATATCAACCATTCGGTACATTAAATATCCCATTACAAATATTTCTAAACGATTATTTAAATGAAAAATATGTATAGCAGCCATTTAATAGGCTTACTAACCAAATGGCGTCATTCGACTTGTTAAATTTTGTTATTATATTTTAATCGTGTAAAGTCCATTTAAGAATGTTTAAATTGTTATAATAGCACATAATTTAAAATTAGAATTGATTCGTTAACAATTTTAAAACTTGAAAAGGTTTTAAAGTAGAAGTTGTGATTGAATGAATGTGTTAAATTGGAAGGCAATTTCGAAATGCAAAAAAAAAAAAAAAAAAAAAAAAGAAGGAAAAAAAACAACCTTGTAAGCAAACTTGTACAAAAGGCTCTGTTTCACAAGTCAATTTGAAGTTTCAAATTAAAATATAAACAGGAAATAGTTACAACATAGCAGTAAAAATCAGTTGAACTGAAAATGGAATTTAAAATAAATTTTATATTTGACAGCAGCCATCTTTTCAGAAAAAAAGTTTTAAGTAGATACAATACGTACGATAGAAAGTTAAAGAAAATTTCAGTTGCCATTTTCACGCCAACAAGGAGATTTTACTAATGGTTTTTACATATTGGCTATTAACTTAATGCTAATCCAAAATATTGAAACTTTTCTGAAACTATTCAGTCTTCCAACAAACCGAAGTCAGTCTTCCAAACATAAGTCATTATTGAATTCAGAAACGAAAAGTGCGTTTTGAAAGAATAAATCACTTGTGATGTATACAAGAAAAAATAATATATAGATTATTATAAAGGGTAACTGTAAGACAATCTTAATTTTCTTTTCTTTAAAGAACGTCTTTTAACTATTACAAAAATACTGTACTAATCATAAAATGTCGCAATTTTTTACAACAAACAAATGAATAACAAGTTACATTTCAAATCCAGTGTCATATCTTGATGTACACTAACGAAATCAATATCAGACCATAACTAAGCGGATGAGGCCAGCAAATTGAGAATTATTTTCCAACTGCTACATCCCCGCCCACAAATCCAACCAATCAGGTTCACTTCAAGCTCGAAATCAAATCAGGATCTAGCCGGTAGTCAATAATGCTTAGTATATTTAAAATACACCACCAGCTGAGCTGGTGGTGTATTTTAAATAGTATTTCTGCCTTAAATAGTATTATTTTTAATACTATTTCTGCCTTAGCCCTGGCTTAGGGCGGTAACTTACTACAAAATGTTTAATTTATTATAAAGGGTAACTGAGTAAATTTTAATTTTCAGTTTTTTAAAGAATTGGAGCACGTCTTTTTAACTAACAACTTTTATTTCGAATTACAAAAATGCTATGCTAATCGTAAAACTTCGCAATTTTTTACACTCAAGAAATTAATAACAAGTTAAATAACGCATTGCTAATCCAAGCTGCTCAAGAAAGAATTGTCCAACATAATTCACATCCAGTCTCAAGTCTTAATGTACACTGTCGTAAGCAATACCAGTCCAGAACTAAGCGGATGAGACTAGCAAATTGAGAGTTAATTTCCAACTGCTACATCACCTCCCACAAATCCAACCAATCAGGTTCACTTCAAGCTCGAAATCAAATCAGGGTCTAGCCGGCAGTCAATATTTGCGGATGTCCGGTGCCCTGAACAGGCCGCTGCTATTTGCATTTCGTTACTCCAGTCAAATTTGTTGACTAACAAGCAGATCAGAGCAATTCAGATCTGGCATTGCGCTTTGTTTGACTAACGCAAACATTTCCTTCCACAAACCAAAGGACGCATGAACTTGTAAATTCCGAAAGCAATCATTGAATTCCTGGTAGATCGTGTTTTGGTTAAAGTTTCAAGTACTTTCTTTGGGGCTACTACAAGTAGTGAAGACAAATCGTGAGATTTAACAAAGAATAACGAGGAACAACAACAGATACGGGACAAGAACGAATTTTGGATGAAAATCTTATTAAATGTGATTAAACGTTTGATAAAAGTATTAATTTAATATTTTCACGTGCAGTGTGTCTTTATATTTTTACAATGAAATCAGAAAGTAATATGAATGTAAGAGTGGGTAGGAACAAAAGAGAAAATTCGATAAATAAGGTAAAATAGTAAGTTTAATCAATTCCTCTTCTTAAAAATTCAAACTAATTTTACTTGGCATTTTTGACGCATAAATTGTACTTCAGAGTTTTCAGTTGCATTAGAAAAAAATTCCAGATAGTTCGTAAGTTAGTACCCCGAACAGATAAAGACAGAGATTTTTGAGATAAATCTCTTGGCTATGAGGTAAAAGAAAAATATCTGACAGAGCCTTTTGTGAACTCTAACCCTATTATTTTCTGTAGAACAAAATCTTAATGAGCTCAGAATGCTGAAGAATAATGTTTTTAACACGTATGAGGAGGAATTTTGTTTTCGATATTTTTATAATTTCAAACTAGGTTTGTTACTCTGTGAATGAAATATTAACTTGTGTCAGTACCAACAACCTAAATGTAAAACAGCCATATTGCACCTCTCAAGTCACACCGTTCAACAATGGAATTATGCTCTTATAGGGAAATGTAATAATGAAATCTGATGTGCCCTCCGAGTTTCGGTGAGCAGCAAAGGGTTAAGTTGATGAAACCCAAATGTAAAGCGGCCATATTGCACCACTCAAGTCACACTGGCCAGCCATAGAATTATGTTTCTATTGGGAAATGTACTAAGGAAATTCGATCTAAACTCAGAGTTACAGTGCGTAGTAGAGGGCTAAATTGATGAAGCCTAAATGTAAAGAAGCCATATTGCCCCACTCAAGTCACACTTATCAACAATGGAATCACGCTTCTATCAGAAAATGCAATGCTGAAATTTGATATGACCTCAGAGTTACGTTTGGCAGTACAGAGTTGAGCTGATAAATGTGGCACGAAATAATTCAAAAACTCTTTTAACGTACTTATATTTATATATGATTATCCATAGTCGCATATTGACATACAGCAAACTCGCGATTATCGGCGGTCGGATTATCCGCGGCTTCGATTATCAGCGGGTCTTTTTTTTTAAACTTATGATTGTGTTGTTGTTCGCTTTTAGATTTCACATATATGTTTTATATTCAATGTTAATGGATGCAATGTAGCAATGTTTTAAGTTATCATTTAAATGAAGGTGTGAGTCATTAATATTTTTTATCTATTGCATACACTAAGGAATCGTTTTTTACCTATTATTCGGATTATCCGCGGTTTTCGCTTATCCGTGGTTACCGTGCCGACCTATTCCGGTGATAATCGGGAGTTTACTGTACTTTAAGCGTTGCTAGTGTTAACAGTATTCTAAAGAGAAGTGTATTTTTAAAACAAAAACTCTCTTTTTTATGTATCTAATATTCAGAAACTTTCATATTGACATACTGCTAGTGTAAACAGTACTCAAATAAGGACGGGCTTTTTTCAATCAAAAGTGAAGAATTGGCTATTACAGAGCATGTGTGCGCACATTTCATTAAAATTCCAAACCATGATTTTCTGCTTATATAGCTGCTCGATGGAAGAAACTGATATTATTGAATGCATTTTAAACCCATACTTACGTTTAAGGAACTTGACATACTCTCTTTGAGAGTAATCGCCTAGAGAAAAACAGCACAAGGAAGATTGTAGCACATCTGTATCAGTGTTTACCATTTGGTAACAATCATTAAACAGTTAAATAAAACATTCATATAAAAGTATTTCATAAGATTCACACTAAAATTTTCTCTGCATTTCAAAGATTTACAATAACATTTCACAATATTCTCATTTTGTTCATTATCTAAGTTGTGCTTATAATTTCATAGGAATTTGAAATTTTCTAATAATACATCACTTTTAATAGTTAAAGGTATTAGTTTCAAACTTTAGTGCGCAGAGAGAGGTAATTTTTTTTTTCATGCCGAATCGGGAAGAAATTGTAATAAATTTGAATGGGTTAATGGTTTCATGTTCTTAACTACAAATCCACTAGCTTTGCACGTTAAGTTTATAATATGAAACTAAACTTTGTGAATTAAAATTTGAATTTTCTAGATGCTTGATAGAGCAAAGGGTACAGCATATTTGTTAACTGTATGAATAGTTCTTCTAAATCACATTTTAAACTAAATACAGCGCTGGCCAAATTATTAGACTAAAGAGTTTTTTTGTTTTGCTTTTTGTTGCGTTAAAGTACAGTACATACTGTACACTAATTATTACGTTATTTTAGCATAATTTAATGTTTACAGGCGGCAGTACTGTCTGCTTTGTTTATGTTCTTTGTTTATCTACCTACCAGGAACGCAACCACAATCAGCTTAAACAGTTCACTAGTTCTTTTTATCAGGGTGTTCTGTTAGATTTAAAGTTAGTTTTAGGTAATTAGTGAGTATGTGTATGTGAGTATAAACAATTTTTTACCTCCTTTTTTAAAAAAGTTAAGAAATGGTGTAAACCTTGTGAAAAGTATGCCAAAAAAACTTAAAATGCTCATCAAAAACAAGGGAATGCATACTAAATATTAGATAATTATTTCACTGTTCGTTAATGTGTCTATAGTTATGTAATCAATAAAGAATTTTCTTTTAAAACATTCTTAGTCTAATAACTTGGCCAGCACTGTAAGTGGCAAAATTATGATTTGTAATATGTTATTTAAAAACAAAACAAATGGAGGAACATTAACGAGGTGTAATCTGGTCCTTGTGCGTGGTATTCCCTTCGCGCTAGTTAAAAGAGAGTAACTACATGCAGTATTCAGTTTGTAAACCAACTTGTGACATTTATCACTTAAAGTAAATAGATAGTCACAAATATAACCTATCCTTCCAAATAATTAAAACATTTCCTCTAAAATCACTAACACATACATTTTTACAACAATCATTTTAGAAATTATTTTTAAAAACTCACTTAAATGAAAATTTTAAATCAAATTTTAGAGGTCTTTTTAAAATACGTATAAATAAGCACAACATTTATAAGTAAACATCAAAAATAATAAGTTTAGCGAACACAAAAGTACAACAATTAAGACTTGGCTTTGAAGTATGAGACATTATGTCACAGCAAAACAAACGTACTAATCTAAATGATGTTGCGCATTATTTTTCTTTTGGAATTTTTCTCACAAAGATTCAAACTCTTTCCGTATTTGAAAAACAGCATTAAATATTTTCAGAGGAAAAAATTTCACTCACTGAACCCATTATTAAAAACATTCAGTCGCTGCTGTCCTTGCGGATGCGGTTACATTAGTTTAAGTGTCAGGATATATTTAATTTTCAGAATTAAACTTCAGTAAAAAAAATCAAAAGTTAGGATATGAGAGTACATTTTAATCGTCTATATTGATGATATGCAAGTGAAACTGGAAGAAAAACGAATGTTGGTCACGTAAGTGAAAATTCTTTCTAAATTTCATCACGCACACTGAAAGTACATAAAACAGTAATAAATTCGTTTATTGCAACAAAAGAATCAGGTCAAAAAATGTGGTTAGAAAAATAAATTTGCGGTTTTTTACATGTAGTACATAAAATGTTATGTACCATGATAAACTTTGTTTCCACAAAAATAGAGCTGAAAATATGTTTAAAAAATGTTAAAATGATTTTTTATCGATTGTCTTTATGGCGTGATGTTTCTTCTATTCGCAATTAATCAGCCTCAATAATTTCAATGGTGTAATGTAAGCTGATCTTAAGAGTTTCTTTTACATAGTATGAGTTTTATATTTATTCTTTTAAAACAGCTAAACTACTAAGTAGTATGTCAATGTTTTACATACATTAAACATAGAAGAAAGTACGAAGCTTTCACCAAAACAAGAGTTTTTAACGAAGAAAATACTTGTCCATTAGATACAGCAACGTTTGTAACAAATTGTATACAATGATTACAAAATAGCAATGTAAGCTAAGATTAGCCCCTCCCCCCTTCCCTAAAAAAATAATAAATAATAATAATAAAAAAAAAACAATTTACTAGGAAGTTCGTACACAATATTAATTAAATACAGGAATACTATGAAAATAAGTTGGAATCCATCAACTCAAAGTTCAGGCTCCCCATAGACAAATTTACCGGGAAACAAAATCTAACCAGAACCAGTTCCCACTGCGTTCCAATTTCATACCGAATTTCTTTCGATTATTTGCATTACTTTTTGGTTTAGGGTGCTTATAAAAATTATTTATCCACACACAGACAGACACGCGCTAACTAGTTTTTTGAAAGGGGTCAAATTGTGCTGAATTCCCCATAAGCCGTGTATAAATCAAGTCTGAATTGGAAAAACCACTTTCTTCTTTACACTTTAAATATTGAAATGAAAAAAAAAAAAAATAAAAGAAGCGAATACAAAATCAAGAGAACTTTGGAATGATTATGAATATAATTTAACGTTTAAAATAAATTTTACACAGCAATTGCAAACAAAGCAATGCAAGTCAAGATTTACCAAAGCAAAACAGCATTTTATTAGTAAGTTCATATTCAGTGGTGAAGTATGAGTGGGCAATTGGAATACCACGGAGAGAAGAAGTTGTAGGCCACCCCAAACGAAATCTGTCAGACGACAGTTCAGGCTTCAGGGATTTAAAAGCATTATTTCATTTCAAGCCTCCTCGTGTGTTCTATCCGCGTTATTAAACCTCTGGAGACAGTTCCCTTGTCAGCAAGCGATTTCATTTGGCATGGGGTCGTAAGCGGAGCCGGCCATAAATGTACACCCCCGAATAGCCCCGAGCCAAACTGTTCGTAGAGCGGAAATGAAAAGCTCTTCATCAGCAAAAAGCCAAAATGGTTTAGTCATGGAGTCTGTCCCTTTAGCATTAGAAGAGGTCCTTTTTTGAGGCACCTTAACCTTGCGTGGGATTGAATGATAAATTTTAGATGACGAGGAGATTGTGTCGGGCTGATGAAATAACTTTTTGCAGATATAGAGCAGATTCAATTTTGTGGCACTGCTTTACGAAGTTTTAAATGTTTTACATAAAGTTTTTACTCCCTTTTACAAAAGAGAAAGCATTGTATTCACGAAAAATTTTTCACTCAAAAATCGACCTTAAGTTCCATTTTACTCACCCCCGAATGAATGTTGAGATTTTTTTTTTGTTTTTTTTTTTCGACCCAACCGCACGTGGATATATGTCACCAATTAAGAAAAACGGAAGTCTCGGTTTAGAATCAATTTTAATTGTCTTCTAATATCTTAAAAATATTCCCCCCTCGAAATATAGTTAACTACTGTAGTATTTACATCGACCACACGTGGAAAAGTGCCTAAGAACGTATAGACACGCGAAATATCCATTTTGACGATTCCCAAGTTGATTACAACGAGTTTTCTCGTGACCTCTGTATGTACGTATGTGCGTCATGTATGTCGCATAACTCAAGAACGGTATGTACTAGAAAGTTAAAATTTGTTACGTAGATTCCTAGTGGGGTCTAGTTGTGCACCACCCATTTTGGTTGCATTCGGGTGTTTCTAAAGGGGCCTTTTGTCCCTTTTTGGGAGAAGTCATTGTTTATTTCGATGTAATTTCAAGTGGTGTTATAATTTGGCGGACACTTGACGATATATCGCCAGTATTTTGACCGCAAAGTTTTGTCGCCAACTTGGCGAAAAATTTAGCGAATTTTTTTTTTAAATCTGATTTTAATTTGGCCTTAGTTGGTGATATTTAGAGAGTAAATTATTGAATCACATTAAAATTACCAGTAATGGGGAAATGACATTAAATTGGAGTAAAAGGAAGTCATGTGATGCACACTTCAGCTCGTTTTTTCTTAAAATAAACCGTTTCAATAAGTTTAGGGTAGCATGCAATGTAAATACTACAGTAATTAACTATATTTCGAGGGGGAAATATTTTTAAGATATTAGAAAACAATTAAAATTGATTCTAAACCGAGACTTCCGTTTTTCTTAATTGGTGACATGTATCCACGTGTGGTTGGGTCGGAAAAAAAAAACCTCAACATTCATTCGGGGGTGAGAAAAATGGAAATTAAGGCTGATCTTTGAGTGAAAATTTTTTCGCGAATACAATACTCCTATTTTGTAAAAGGAAGTAAATATAAGTGCATAAAACAAGCATATGGGGAAAAAAGTTTTAAATTGATGGTTTGAATAGATGAAAGCAGCTAAAAACCTGTATAATTTGCATTTTCAAAACCCTAAACTCTATACTTGTTAAAGCTCAGCTTTGAAGTAAATTTGTTAACATTTTTCACAATTAATTTTTCAACTATTCAATTTTTTTTTGGCAACAGGTGAATAATTTGTCTCTTCCATCTAAACTGAAAAGAGTAAGTACAATTAATATAGGCAAACACCCTAATTTTGGAAAAAAATTGATATTGAGAAATTTAGAGAGTCCCAGTGTTTTTAAATCCGCAATTATGTTTTAAATCTGCAAGTTATTGGGAAAACTAGACTCAAATGCACTGCTTATAACTAAATTTACTTTTTCTTCCTTGATTTTCTCATTACCACGTTTTCAAAGTTTTTATTTATGCCAACAGTTCTAGCGAAAAAAGTATTAACTCTAAAGACTTGAAACTTTTTAAAAATGGTAATTGAACATATTACTGTGAAAAAAAATCTCGAAACATTAATGTACATGCAATATGTGGTTTTAAAAAAATGATCAATTAAACTTCGAGGGCAAAAAACACGTTTTTCCTGGTAGATTCTGAAACATTTACCCATAAAACTTGCTTTTAGTTAATTATTTCCAAATTGGAAGGATCATATCACTCTCTGGTATCTAATGAAGAGATAGGAGCAAAAAGTTTTAGAAATTATCAAAAAGTGAATGCACTGGAAGTGTTTAAGGAATTGGTAATTTTTTGCTAAAAATATAGCTTTTTTATGAAAAAAAAACCCGTAGAAAGTTATTTTTCCAACAAATAAGTAGTCAAAATGTGTTATTTATGTCGTATTTAATATTCGTGTGAAGTTTTAGAAAGGCGCAATGAATATTAAAGAAAAAAAAACTAAGGTGTTCGCCTACCTTGTATCTTTTAAAAAGGAATTTTTTATAGATTTTATTAATTAAAAAACTGGTATATAAAGTTGTTTTTGATCTTTGAGGTAAGATATCAAGAAGAAATAATCCCAGCAAAATTATCTTTAATTTTTCGAATTTGTTTCCTAATCACACATTAGTCCCGAAGAAACTTGTCGAGAATGAACCACCAATCGAATAAGATATTTTACTCGAAACAGATACGGTAAAAAAACAAAAACATCAAATGTGTGTTTGAAGTCAATCTCGGAAAAATAAACAAACAAACAAGAAAAATCCTCTGCATATTCACTTAAAAAATTTGCTACCATCGCAGGCTAAATGGAACTTTCAATAAATTCCAGTGATAAAGAAGGAAAAGAAACATGCAACATAATAGGCGCCTTCAGCTATCGGTTTTAAAACGGGCGGAAATTCCCATAAACATAACAAACAGCGGACGGACGGCAAACCGCAAAGTATTAGGTTCGATACATGGCGAAAAGGCTCCCGATAATAACATCCATATTGAATTCGTCGCTGGTGGAACAAATGCGCTTTTGCCTCACTGAGCGTTTAAAGCTAATGTATAGACCCGCGATACACGGAACGAGGCCGAGGGGCAATCAATATCGATTGCAACGGGCCTTAAAGCCGCGATACAAAAACCCAAGTCCAGTGGATGCAGGGTTTACGCGTCAGCCATTTTGGTGAGCACATATCATTATACCCTTACGTTACGTTACATTACAACCCAGGGTCCCCCGTACTTACCTACCTACCACAGATGTGGTTTAACAGTTGGGTAGAGTCCTGGAGAAAGTTCAGCCTCAGTTCAAGTTACAGGATTTGATACAGGAAAAAAACCAGTAAAATATTCTTTTGTTTACAATTATTGGTAAAATATTTTTCTTAAATCTTAGTGCATACATACACTCTAATGACATAAAAGGATGTCAAACATTGACTAACCAGAGGTTAACACTGATCAATGAAATGTTAAACATTGATTACGCATTTTAGTATGTTTTTATTTTCGTCTGCTTGAAACAACAGGTGCTATGTTTTGGCAATTTAAACGTAGCTTAAAACATACGAATTTTTTAAACTGTTGAACTTTATGCATAATGATTGATTAATTTTCCATTTATATATTTTTTTAAAAACTAGGTACAAAATTTCAAGACTCATTTTTCAGATGTTTTCTCCCCAGAAGATAAACATATCCTTAAAAAAAAATGTTTATCAACTACAAGTTCATGCATGTAAAATTGTATCTATAATGTTTTTTTCTCCCGTTTTCTTTCAACGAGTAGTAAGAGCTTGTCAAGCTGCTTTTATTACCACCACCTGTAGAATCCAGGAGTTTCCGTTGTTGATTGGTGAAGAAAAAAGAAAAAAAAAAAAAACCTATGATTTACAGAAAACATCTATTTGTTATGTATTTTATCACACTTGGGAACAATAAAGCTGGTCTTTTTTTCCTTTATGGCGAGGAGAACACTTGTACACCGGTAACTAGCGCTTTACTAACACTTACTCTCATAAGAAGTGTAGTAGTTGGACAGCGAAAAGAAAAAGGAGGAACACATTTTGTAGTATGATTACATATTATGTATTTTTCCAAAAAATAAGTGGAAATGAAACTCAATTACATTGAATACAATAGTTTTTTTAAATGAAAATATGACTATAAAGTGCAATTTATGAATTTTTTCAAGTTCCTTGATGTCAACTAAATTTCTTTTCAATTTTATTCTCAACATGCGCCGAAAACTACGCATTTAAAAAAAAAAAAAAAAGGTTTACCCGATCAACTCTCATCAGATACCCATGATTCCATGACGATATCCTTGATCCTGTACAAAAACTAGGAACCATCGAAACGCTCTAAGTGTTGCTCTGGATGTTTTTCGTGTTCGATTCAAATTTGAGAGCACATTTTTCTTATTACATGAAGTTTGACTACATACACCCACACACAAAACTGCTTTGAAAATTTTAATTATTTGATCCGTTCTAACCAAAGTGGATCATTTGTTAAATACTGCAAAAAAAAAAAAAAAAAAAAATCTTCCCATTCATGCAATTTTTTTGTCATAATTTTTTCAACTTATACAGTGTTACTTAATGCAAACAAGCCTACACCGTGAGTAGTATACGGATTAAAAACTAATTTTATAAAATTTGTCATACCTTAAGTGAGTCATTTTTGGTTTTCTTGTAAAGAAGACCGAGCAGACTGATTGCACGAAACGCAATTTCTTTTCATTTTTAAGTAACACATGCGCAGTGGAACTTAGACAAATCAAAGATTTGAGTTCTAAAAGCTCTGCATCGACGTAATCCAAATTAAATTTCTTGATATGCGCATTTTTAATTCCTCGATACAACTCTCGGCAGCCTTCAATACAACTCTTCTTCACCAGTATACTCCAATCTGGCTATCCACTTTTAATTTGTGAGTTTTAGTCATGGCCCGACTAACTAAAAGTAAGATCCTAGGCCCACATTAATTTAGAGCCCCACTGAGGACTATGCAGAGGTTGATTTATAGGTTTAGAGCACGTTGGAATGCACTTTTGGGGGCCTCTTTGTCTAATCACAGAACTAGGTATAAATTATTTATCATGTGCTATTATGAATATCTTTGGGGCCCCTCATAATTGTGACGAAGTAAATACGTTACAGGCAGAATGATTAAAATTTCTCCTTTAAAGAAGTTTTTTTTAAATTAATAAGTGATAATTTTTTATTATTTTAAAAATACGTGTATTTTTAATATAGTTGCAATGTTATGCATAATTCTTTAAGAAATTTGGGGCCTATGAGGAAGATGGGGCCCGAGGGTCCTGGTTTTAGTAAACTTCAGCCGCAATCACCAAAATGGCCGTGATGCGTCGACTCGAGTATTAGGGGGACTTACGGTTGCACGAGTTGACACAGTGCTGAATAGAGCAGGGCGAAATCCCGGAATCATTCTTCCGCGAAGGATGCAATTCTCGAACCGGTGCATCTCTAAAGAATGGGACGGGGGCGAAAAGTTCGTGAAAGAGGCAGGGTATCCTAAATGATATTTTGTGACCTAAATGTTGCTAGAGGAACACAGCTTTGACGCAGTCTTTTGATGCTGTCTTGACAATTTTCGCACGAAATAAGAAATCAATGCTGCTTGGCTTTTTTTAATGTTATGATTTAGCAGTAAAGATTTTTCATTCAAAAAACACCCCTCTAATAATGGGTTTATTTGATGATTTTTTATTGATCTCACGCGGAAATAAAAATGGGGAACAAAGTTCTCTTAATGGATAATTTTAAGCAAAATTTAACAATCACGCTTAATATTTGTTTTGGCAGTAGCATTATTTTGAAGCTAACAACATTTCCATTTTAAATATTTCTCTGTTAAAATGTCGATAGGAAAATCATTGAAGTCAAAGCCGAAAAAAAAGTAATAAAAAATTAAAATGAAATAATGTCTTTTTGATTGCAAACGAAACGTAACGTTTGACGAATAGTAAACTTCAATGAATACCGCAAAATTGAACAATTGCCATACCGTTTAATTGTTTAACGCATTTTTTTTCTACAAGGCAACTTTTATTTACCAATCTTAATATGGTCGTAATATTTAATTTTAATTTGTTCTATTGCACCCTTTGTGTTTTTAAAGGCTAATTTAATCTGTTTTCGAGTTTTCAGGAGATACGAAAACTAGAAAAAAAGGACCAAATCTAACTGATTACTGTTAACAAAATGAATGAAAATTGTTGCTACAGTTTTAACAAAAAGAAAAAGTCAAGATACTATTTAATAATTACTAAATATTTTTCAATTCAGTCAACCATTCGTTCAATTAGAATTAAAAAGAAAATATTAGTGTAGTAAATTACAATATTTTAAAACTAATCTCGTCATCTTTTCATTCAGTAGCTTAAAATACCAACCTAGTTAACGCACAATTTCTTCAATTTGTTAATTTTTTGCTTTTGTATCTTATACCAGAATGCTATTTTCAAAGCGAATTTCATCTTTTTACATTTACGAAAAAAGGGGAAAATGTTCTGAATAGTTAATAAACAATGAAAGTTTGAAGCATTGAAGCTTTAATTCGTTTTTGTACAATCTGGATTGAAGTATTATGTTTTCAGAGAAATATTTTGGGGAAAAAAGTTATTGGTTTCAATTAGGAATTTACTTTGCTTCTTGAAGTAATTTCTAATCTGCAACATAATTATCAAAGTATAAAGGTAAATATAATTAAAATGCGTATTTCACATAAATTAAGATATTTTACATTTGAAAATAAGTTACAAAAGATTAAAACGTATTAGCGTAAAACGTAAAGTAGTAAAACACACTTCTTAAGGAAACTTTATTGATTTTCGTTATTTTAATTACAATTTTTTAAAAAGTAAACATTGAAAAATATATGTTGTCGAAACATGATTCTAATTCAAAAAGACTGAAAATATTTTCTATTAGTTACACAACAGGGGAGGAAGAATTTTCTCAAAATAAAGTCTAGGTATTTATTAAAAACTAAACACGATATTGTTTTAATTTTATTTCATTATACAAACATTTGGTGCGAGCAAATTTGCAACTCAAAAGATTTAATAAATATTAGAAAACGTTTTAGCATTTTTAGTCAGTACTTTCAGCGAAATATTTGTTGTTGAATCGACATCGTCGATTCATTTTGGGAATGCTATGAATAGATTATTTCACGAGAGAATTGATTACACAGGACAGTAAACATTCAGAAAATGAAGAACTTAAAAAATAATATTCATCTCTTTTCTTATTACAGCGTTTAAATAAGAATTAGATGTTACAAAAACAACTTTAGCTATGCACTGTAGAAAATTCCGAAATTTAACGAATAAATAAAGCAATGAGAACAAACAAATATAGTTCTTGAATGTAAATTAAAAAAGCTCAGGGGATAAAGAATGGTGGAATATATTATGTGGAAAGTTTAAGTAAAACATACAGTTACACATGTAAGGGTATTTTTCAAGAAAAGCAAAGTTAACGGATGAACTTGAGCGCAAGCTAAGGTTTTAAAATATTTAAAAGAAAAAAAAGCGCATTTTTTTACGTTGCTAATTTAAAAAAAGAAAACATTTATCATTTTAAAGTATTAAGTAGAAATAAAAAAATTGAACAAAAAATTACCGTTTTAGTTGAAAAAGTACAAAATTTAAAAAAGATGAAATAAATAGCAAAGAACATACAAAAAGTTTTTTTTTTGGCTTCAAAAATGCATCTAAAGACCTAAGTGATTGAGCGTTTGGAAGTTTTACGTAAAGTCAACCTCCTAGACCCCCCTACTTAAAATTTAGACGATTCCCAGTTCAAGACCAGAAACACGATTGTTTTTAATCAATAACTAGAAAATCGCCCGTCAAGGTATAACGGGGGAGAATTGCTTCAAAAATTCAACGAAGTCATTGCCTGTTTGGGGACATTTTGATAGTGAAATTGTAATCCTAGCTTCAGCGGACTAACTCTCAACTCCAGTAGGTAGCGTTCATGGTTGACCATTTTTTCCTTTCTTCGTTAACCTGAAATGACACAGTCTTACCAATAAAACAGTTACCTAACCAGATTGAGTTCAGCCTTGTCACAACTAAGCCTTTCCCTACATGTTAAACATTACCAAAACATATCAATTATCATGCCGTGGCGCGAGTTGAAGCACGCGAGTTACTCGATCATCGGCCATTATTCATATGGTAGAATTCATGTCAATTCAACAAGCGCTGTAATATGATGGTCTCTTATTTTTTTGAATTTAACATATGTTGAAATTCATAAAAAAAAAAAAAAAAAAAAAAAAAAATGCGGTTTTTTTTTTTGCCCAAAGAAATTCCTGGGCCGAGATACAGGCCGCCAAAGATGGCGGTCCTGTCATGATTTTTTACTTGGGATTTTCGTCAAAAGTGGATAGACTGGTGGATTTTCTCCACTAGAATAGTGCAGAAAATCACAAAAGTAATAGTGCGAAAGAACAAAAAATCATTGACAATCGTGCCAAAATAAGTTGCCTTTGTTTAATGTTTAAACGAAAAGCAATCATTTTTATGTCTCCTAACAACTGTATGACAGCTCAATAATTAATTTTTATAAACGTATTGAACATGTTTATATTTTGTACAAACAGCCAGGAAACACACCATTCAATAAGTCTTTCATTTATTAATGAACAAAATTGAAATGAATTAACTCGGAAAATTAATTCATCAGGACAATACATAGCTTCATACAGCCATAAAAATGTTTTTGAATTTCTCTATCATTCACACAAGCACATAAATGCAAAGGTTATCAGCAGAAGAGGGCTTTCTAATTTACTCCATTGGCATCATAATGAAAGTAATACAATAATTGCTTCGATCCATTTTCCTGGTAAATTCATTTCGATTTGCCCATCAGCGAATAAGAAAGACATCATTAATGGTGTATTTCCGAGGGACATTCATAATCTCTTCCATGAACTGGAACACTTGACGAACGGTAATTCATTAATTCTGTACCGACAGGTCTTAATCGGATTTAAAATCCATTAAAGGAATTACAGCGGCGGTTATCGGTGGAAGAATAGCAGTTGCATCGTTTCAGGGTGACTTTGGTGGATGAAAAACGATTTTGCATTATCTTTATCGTGTAATATTTTAATCTTTTAGGAGTGGGTTGGGGCAGGGCAGAAAAACATTGTTATGTTTTTATGAATGAAATCACTTTTCATGATGGAGCATATACTCGAACTGTGAAAAGTTTAGCAAAATACATACTCATAGCACATGAAAGACTTGTACAGGAATGTAACACTAGATCACATTTAACTGGAATTCAACATTAGATTGCATTAGACTCGGAATGCAACAGTAGATCACATTCGACTGGGATTCAACACTAGTTACTTCCTTTTACAAAAAAGGAAGTATTGTATTCGCGAAAAATTTTCGACCCAAAATTCGGCCTTAATTTCCATTTTGCTCACCCCCGAATTAATGTTGAGTTTTTTTTTCGACCGAACCACACTTGGATATATATCTTAAGAACGTATAGACGCCCGAAATATCCATTTTGACGTTTCCCGAGTTAATCAGAATGAGTTTTCTCGTGACGTCCGTATGTATGTATGTGCGTATATGCGTATGTATGTCGCATAACTCAAGAACGGTAAGTCCAAGAAAGTTGAAATTTGGTACGTAGACTCCTTGTGGGGTCTAGTTGTGCACCTCTCCTTTTGGTTGCATTCCGGTGTTTCTAAAGGGGTCTTTTGCCCTTTTTGAGGGGGGGGAATCATTGTTAATTTCGATGTATACTCAAGTGGTGTTATAATTTGGCGGACACTTGGCGATATATCGCCAGTCTTTTGGTCGCCAAGTTTTGTCGTTAAGTTGGCGACAAATTTGACGATTTTTTTTTTAAATCTGGTTTTAATTTGGCCACTGGTGGTGATATTTAGAGAGTAAACTATTGAATCACATTAAAATTGCCAATAATGGAAAAATGACATTAAAATTGGAGTAAAAGTAAGTCATGTGATGCACACATCAGCTCGTTTGTATTTTTGCCAGACGCAGAATGCAACAGTAGATCACGTTCGACTGGAATTCAAAAAGATATCGTATTAGACAGGAATGTTACACAAGATGCTACTAGACGGTATTAGACAAGAATGTAACAGTAGATCACAATCGACTTGAATTCAACACTAGGTCGTAACATGCAAGAATGCAATAACAGATCTTATTCAACAGCAACTCAACACTAGATCGTATTAGACAAGAATTCCACACTAGATGGTATTAGACAGAGATGTAACATTACATGGTATTAGATAGAGATGTAACATTAGATAGTATTAGACTGGAATGCAACACCAGATGTTATTAGACAAGGATGTAATACTAGATGGTGTTGGACAGAAATGCAACACTAGATGGCATTAGACAAGAATGCAATAATAGATGGTACTAGAGTTGGGGCCAACCAAACCTAGCAACACGTAATGCTGTAATTAGGACAAGCGTAGCCTTTATAATGCTGCCAGGTTAGGTTTTCTGGAATCTATGACTGAGACTGGAATCTCTCATTTAGACTGGAATCTATCACTTAGACTGGAATCTATCACTTAGACTGGAATCTATCACTTAGACTGGAATCTATCACTTAGACTGGAATCTATCACTTAGACTGGAATCTATCACTTAGACTGGAATCTATCACTTAGACTGGAATCTATCACTTAGACTGGAACTGATCACTAAATCGGAACAGACGGGAGTGTACTACTAGATGGTATTAGACAGGGATGTAACACTAAAGTTAGGGCAAATATAAGCTGGCAGCATTTTGAAGGCTATGTAGATCCTAATTACTGCGTTGTGACCCTGCCAGGTTAGATTTGCTTCAACTATAGGTGGCAACTATAGGCTATAGGTTCCATATATAGGAATACAACAGTAAGTCACATTAGTCTGGAATTCAATACTAATTCTATTGGACAGGAAAACAACTCGAGATCGTATTTGACAGCAATGGAGAACTAATTTACAGTAGGCAGGAATGCCAAAATAAATTGAATTCGACAGGAATGCAACATTAGATGTTCTTAGATAAAAATACAAAACTACATTGTTATACTAATACGCCATTATCTAAGATTTCTCACTTCCTTTTCAAGGAGTAATTTTAAGGAGAATGAAACTATATGATTTGGACTGCATTGTGCTACAAAAAAAAAAAAAAAAAACTATTAAAATTTGATTAAAAAAAATAATTTTCGGGTATTCATGCGTATACTATACTAAAATTAGCCTTCACTGACTGAAAACATAATTTACAGGCTTCATAAAAAAGGATAGTGTGCGAAATTGCGCTCTGGTTCATTTTTGTTTTTAAAGTACAACCTTCCACCACCCCCAGAAGATTATTCACAAAAAAAAAAAAAAAAAAAAAAAAACTAGTTTATGAAAATATTCAACAAAACTAAAATGAACCGAAGGAGTATGTCACCAAAATTTTTCCTCAATGCACAAATCATACTTTTCTGGAGACTTTTTAATCGCTTTAAATAAAATGTTGATAATCAAACCGAAATAATGAGTCTACCATAAAAACAGAAAATTCAATTTAGAAAAAAGCTCTATATACGTGATTGGGGGGAAAAATATTAAAAACTCGTTCTTTGCTACATTATTAGGTAAACAAATGGGGAAGAAAATGAAATATTAAAAAATGAAACGATAAAAGATTTAAAATATCGCCTTGAAATGAAGTTAAAAGAGAAACTAAATTTCATTACTCAATTTTCAAAAATGCAGATCATTAGTTTGAGTATTTGAGGACGATTATTAGTGTAGAACTTAAATCACAAATCCTATTCCAGATAAACATGCTCATTAATAAAGCATGGTAAATTACTTAAATTGTTAGATGCATTTCAGTAGAGAAAGTACTTATTAAATTTAGCAGTCGTTATTCAAATAAAACGACTAGAAAGACAAAAATCACGAAAAATTACTACATTATAAAAGGAAAAAAAAATCTGAAGACTTTCAGACTATTTTCAAATCTAAAGTGTTTTTTTTTGAATTAGAAGAAAGTTTTAACGTTCCTTTATATATGTAAGTTAATCTTCACCACAAACGTACTTTCGGCATTTAACAGTTACGTCGTAGCACTTTTCTGCTTTAATACACTAATTAAAGGTTCATTCAATATTTATGTGAATGTTTCCTTTCCTTAAACATAGGTACTTTACACTTGAAAGTAATATGTTTAATGTATGTTTTTCTTGTCATTTAAAGTAGAATATAAATGTCTTAGAAATAAATTATCGGGGATTTTCAAACCTTAAACTCTGATTTTTCACTATACACACACAAATACGATAGAATTTACGACAAAAATTCTTGAATAATAAAATACCTTTTTTTTTATTTTATAATCAAGCTCTGAAATTTTTTTTTTTTTACAAAAATTAATTTCCAAAGCAATGTTAGTTTTTTTTTGTAAGTTTTGGTTTTCTATTTTACATATATCAATCTGGAATGATATAAGTGCTTTTAAAATTGTCCCATGATTTTAACAAAGGATAAACGTCCTGGATTAAAATAGCTAGTAATAATAATAAAATAGTGGTTGCATTAAAAATGTCTACTTGTAACGAGTTACTAAATATCTACATTTTGATGTCCAGATAACATAAAAATGTTAGTACATTAATATGAAGAGTAGTTGACTTAATTTGAATTAGAACTTTTTCTTATAAAAATCTTAGTGGAAAACAATAACGCATTCGTAATAGAAACCTTTAAGTACTTCTAAAAAGTCAAAATGTAAGGAAAAAATAGGAGGAATTGAGTATTAAAAATCATTATCAATAATTAGCAGTAGACTCTAATCAGCCTATTATCTTTTATCGATTAATCAGTAATCGACTAATTTGCCTTTCGATGGATCCCTACTTAGTAATTTTACTATGCGATTCAATAAACCGTTAAATCAAAGGATATGTATCCTCTGAAACATTTATGGAAGATGTTATTTATACATAAAAATAAGAGAGATTACAGAGTATAATATAAAGTGCAAAAATAATGATTGCTTAAAACGATGCTGCTGGCAGTTGTACGATCAAGACTGCAAGGGCTTTTAAATGGGAACTAGAAAGGATTGAAATAAGGAAAAATACTGGCATTTTTGCCATTAATATTAAAGTATACAGTTGATTCTATATTTAACGACTTTCAAGGAACCACAAAAAAGTGTCCTTAAGTAGAATGCGACCTTAAACAGAGTGCTGCTACAACTAATCTGGAGCATTCGAGTCCTTGAAAAGACGTTTTAAATAAAGTCGTTAAACAAAGAACTAACTGTATATTCAAATATTTTTATTTAAATATTTCTTAACGATTATAGTTTTCTAATAATTTTGTTCACACTAATTATTATGTATCTAAATAGTTGTAAACCTTCTAATTTGCGAAGAGCAGTCCTAACAAGCGACAATTTAATATTTTCAATTTGTTAAAAATTTCTCTTTCTCTAAGCACGAGATCATGTTTTGTCGCCAAAACTCCGCGAACCATCTATATCTTCAGTAAAATGAACTCTGTAGAAGTTGTTTTTCTGCAAGCGCAGTGTCAACGCAAAGAAAGCAAAATGCATGTAATATGAAATTTTACGCTCAAACTTTCAAAAGGGAACATTTATAACTTAAAATTTCAACATTTACATGAGACAAAGAACGGAAAAAAAACTAATTTTTGAAAACATAAAGGCATACTATAGTCTTATCAGAAATCAGCAGTTTCAAAATGGCAACTTATTATAAAGTGGCTATAGCAAAATTTTACAACAAAAGTTGAATCGTTAAACGTAGTTTAATAATTCATTTTATCAAAAAATAAAACATGAGAATGAAAAATGCGTCATGATAAAAAAAAAACAAGTGTACTGAAGTTTTTGAACACAGTTTCATGACAAGCTAAAAGTTATGGTAGGTAATTACTTTATTCACAAGGTGTAGTGTAAAAGAAATAAATAAGATCCATATTGATAAAAAAAAAAGACAAACAATGCGTTTTGGCACAAAACGGAAAATACACAATTTTCTTTTTTTAAAAGCGAGGAAACAATGCGTAATCTATATATGCGTTAAAAAATGTTTGTTTTTCATAGACGAAAATTTCTCGTTAGATTTTGCCCATTTTGTACTAGGCATTCAATGAATAGGACGCTATTGAAACTGAAATTTAAATTAGAATATTTCAAAGAGATGGTATATTATTTTCAACAA
This sequence comes from Uloborus diversus, assembly GCF_026930045.1. Lineage (NCBI taxonomy): Eukaryota > Metazoa > Arthropoda > Arachnida > Araneae > Uloboridae > Uloborus > Uloborus diversus. The sequence goes on along the minus strand of NC_072732.1, from coordinate 210,518,008 downwards.
TTCAAATAGTAACAACGGAAGTGTTACTCAAATTCAAACGTTTCTAGTTTTCGATGGTCTGAACTGATTATAAACACAGCTCAGGAACATACTCTAAAATAGTGAACGAAATTCGTAAAATCAACGCTTCATTCGAGCCGAGCTGTATGAGGCTTGCTCAAGTAAAAATTTTCGATTAGTTCGTTACGCGCAGACGAAAAAAAAAAAAAAAATGCGTACTCGATAGAATGGGGTCGTTTCCAAAATTTTAAAAGTATTTTATTCTGAAAGAGCATGCTTATTAACATAGGATGATCATTTTTTAAATAATTTATTTAAGTTTAATATTTAAAACAAACTTAAATCGGTGCGCTTTCATTGTTTACACTTCCGTCGTGTGACATCGGAAATGATGAAATGCCATTCAGTGTTGCCATTCACAGTGCAAAATATTTAATTCGCATCTTTACTCACGTGTATTGGAAACGATATGGTTGATAGCAAGCGTAGAGCGCAATTTTAATTCGTTGCTTGATTATCATAACGTGGAAACGTGTTAGAAAGATACGTCAAAAGAGCATAATTTGTGACGTCATAAAGACCTCGCCTTGTTTGAAAAATCGGACATTTAAAAAAATTAATTTAAAAAAAAACTGTTGGTAAAATGAAAGTATTTTCTGGGTCCATGTATTTTTTTTTTTTTTTTTTTTGCTCATTCTATCCATTTCAATGACTAAAAGTAATACTTTTGACTGAAGGAAACCACCCCATTAGCAATAAACATTATCAATTCAATCACTTTCTTGATCAATCCTGCAATGCAAGCCGTTTACAAAAATTTTTATTTCAAATAATAACTTTTAAAAAATAGTAAACATTTACCGAAATAAACAGCAGCATTGAACATTTCCCCTCCCACACCAAAAAAAGCAATTTAAGTATTTTCCTATATAAATACATTTCCTATATATTCTACATATTTTAATACTGTAAAAGCACTTAGTTTCGCAAACCGTAATTTTAGTGAAGAGGAAGATACCGGTAATTTCGCGAGTTGAGTATTTCGCGAATTGTATATGGACATGAAAAACTGCCGCGAAAAAATGTTTCGCGATGCTTAAATTTTTGCGATTATGACGAGCTTGCGCAAATCGCTAAAACTAAAACCTTGCGAAAATAAGTACTTTTGCAGAACTTTGCGAAAATAAGTGCTTTTGCAGTATTTTAGATAAATGAGGAAGAGTATTTCCGGAAAATGTACTCAAGGGCGATTCTACGGAAAACGGCCATTTTGTCACTCACGTGACGCCTCATTAAAAATAATGCTATCGAATATTAATGAACAATTTTTTCTGCTTAACAAATTACAAAGTTATGTGTGATTTCTTAAGCAAAAAATTTCGTCACTACCCCTTAAAATTATTGCTGTTTAATGAAATTCACGAACCGTTACGTGCGGGACAATGAGTTGACATTTTCGAGGTATGGCCCTCAAGATGTCACTAGGAATATTATTTTCCAGCAATTTATTTTAACTTATTGCTATGAAAAATAATTTCCTCCTTTCACAGTTAAATTTCACAAAGCTGAATTTGATTTTTTTTCACGATGTAGGTAAATAATATTTTAACGAGATAATTAATTTACACTAACTCTTATATAAAATGTCATAGTAAACCAATTCATACGCAAAATACTATAATGCTACAGCTAAACTTCTAAAGTACAGTATAATCTGGATTTTATGATTGTTAAAGAACAGGAAAAGTTATCCTTAAATCAAGGAAAGCGTTAAATCGTGGAGCATAGACATTCAATGCGGTCAAAATCCAAACCAGTGAAATGTATCCTTAAATTTAGGAAATTGTTAAATCCGGTATCGTTAAATCTAAGTTATACTGTATTGAACTAGATCTACAGCTCTAGTTAGGCTTAATAAAACGAGAAAACTTCTTAAACTACATCTTTTGCCGGATGTATTTACGTTCAAACGCTCACAGTTAAAATTCACAAAGCCTCCTTTCACAGTTAAATTTCACAAAGCTCAATTTGATTTTTTTTTCACGATGTAGGTAAATAATATTTTAACGAGATAATTGATTTACACAAACTCTTCTATAAAATGTCATAGCAAGCCAATTCATACGCAAACTACTTATAAATGCTACAGCTAAACTTCTAAAGTACAGTATAATCTGAATTTTATGATTGTTAAAGAACATTAAAAAGTTATCCTTAAATCAAGGAAAGCGTTAAATCGTGGAGCATAGACATTCAATGCGGTCAAATCCAAACCAGTGAAATGTATCCTTAAATTTAGGAAATTGTGAAATCCGGTATCGTTAAATCTAAGTTATACTGTATTGAACTAGATCTACAGCTCTATTTAGGCTTAATAAAAGGAGAAAACTTCACAAACTACATCTTTTATCGGGTGTATTTACATCCAAACGCTCACTATTTTGCATTGGTAAAGGAGTTCCTTGAAACCTCGAAACACATGTCTGCAGTAATCCGTAATTTTGTACAATAAAATATTGGTTATTAAATTTTACGTTTCTGCACAAAAGTATTTGTTATTTTTACTTCCTTTAACAATAAAGGAAGTATTGTATTCGCGAAAAAATTTTCTCTCAAAAATCGACCTTAATTTCCATTTTGCTCACACCCGAATGAAGGTAAGAGTTTTTTTTCGACTCGACCACACGTGGATAAGTGCCTAAGAACGTATAGACACGCGAAATGTCTATTTTGACGATTCCCGAGTTAGTTACAATGAGTTTTCTCGTGACATCTGTATGTACGTATGTATGTCGCATAACTCAAGAACGGTATGTCCTAGAAAGTTGAAATTTGGTACGTAGACTCCTAGCGGGGTCAAGTTGTGCACCTCCCCTTTTAGTTGCATTCGGGTATTGTTAAGGGGGTGTTCTGCCCCTTTTGGGGGGGGGGAAATCATTGTTAGTTTTGATGTAAACTCAAGTGGTGTTACAATTAGGCGGACACTTGGCGATATTTCGCCAGTCTTTTGGTCGCCAAGTTTTGTCGCCAACTTAGCGACAAATTTGGCGATTTTTGTAAACAATATGGTTTCAATTTGGCCACTGTTGGTGATACTTAGAGAATAAACTATTGAATCACATTAAAATTACCAATAATGGGAAAATGACATTAAATTGGAGTAAAAGGAAGTCATGTGAGGCACATATCAGCTCGTTTTTATTTATAGTTAGGCTTGTTCGATATGAACTGATAAAAATTTATCTACAGAAAAGCCTTCTTTTTTAGAGAGTCGTCTCTCAAAACCTACATACAGAAAACCAAGAAATAGCACAGGCTGGTATCTATTTGCTGGATAATAAACCTCCGCAAACACCTCATCCACGTCACCATACACTCTCATTTCCATTCCCCGCCTAATAACTTTGCCACCGGCTGTTCTAATCCCATTTCGGAACCTTTCCACCACCTCAACAATTTCATGCACATCCCCCGGAACACGGGACCGAACAATAATACCCGAAAGATGGGGGGTCAAGAGCACTCAAAAGCGTCGGGAGGGGAATAATAGGGAAAAATGTAGAAGAAATCGCTGAAGGGTGGAGCATGAGACTATAACCACACTCAGTAGAGCCACGGTGTTGTCCGCCATTTTTATGCACAAACTAAAAAGTTAACTACCAAACTTGTCATTTTTGTTGAAATTTTTATGATTATTTTCTTATTACATTTTACTCAACTTACTTCCTTCAATTAATTGCTTCCTTATTTCCGTTTGATTACGTTCTTATATGAGGCAGTGAAAGCCAAGGAACGTAAGTGCCAAAATTAAAAATTTCATGATAACCTGTACAAATGATAGAAATTCTCCTCTGTTTCGAGGCAAGCGATAGAACTAGTGTCCCTGGTAGATGCTGCTATACAGCAGAGAATTTGAACTTGAAATGAGTTTTTCTCAAAATTTTAAAAAGTTCACTTACATCCCTTTGCTTTTCACTGCCACATATGTATACAACTTCGTTCTTAACACAAGTTTAGCCTAGGGTGGAAATCTGTAGTTTCAAACTCCACAATAAACCTATTATACCTTTCTTTAATTATAAGGTTAATTCAAATGAAACCAGGTCAGAGCGTCTAACTTCACATTAGACGATGCCCCATAACTGCATGTATGGAGACACCATCTAATGGTAGAGAGACTGACGTATGCGCAACGTTTCATGTTGCACAGTAACAGTGTGGTTTAACGCCGAAGAGAAGGTGGTCACACAAGTTATCGTCCACTACGAAACATGTCCTTTTTTCACCACAAGGGCTCACTCAGGGGGAGGGGGCCCACTCCCTGGACCCACTGCTTGTCGAGTTCCTGAAACGAGGAACCACCGTCATTGCCCAGCGTTATCAAGCCACTTTACAGAGCTTAGACGAGCCATTAAGTTGAAAGGACCAGGCATGTTGCCCAAAGGCGTCCATGCGGCCAATGCGGTGAAGACGACGTTGCAGTAGTTTCGGTGGGAAACGCTGGAACTGGAACATCCACCGTGCACCCTTTCACCGTACAGACCTTTCAATGTGTGACTTTCATGTTTTTGAACCTCTAAAACAAGCTCTTCCTGGACGACACACCGGATATTGTGGATATCACAATGGACGACGAAGTGTGTGATTAGGTTCAGTCCTGGATCCGATAGCAACCTAATAGCTTCTTTAAAGATGGAATTGACCGCAATGGGATGAATGTGTCAACAATTTTGGCGACAACTTTTTAGTTCATAAAATCGGTGCTATTACCCTACCTACACTAGTGACCTGGTTTCATTTCCATGCAATATTGTGCTTCAGTTTCGTTTAAATTTGATAAATTGAATAAAAATTTAAGTTATATTTCGGGAAAGAAATCGAAAATGAAGTATTTATACTTTGCATAAAATCTTAAATCAGCCTTTTAGGTGTCACCCCCAGAACGGTGTCCGGGAGTGAGGGTAGACTGAATATTGCACATTATTCATATTGAATATTGTATCAATATATTGCATTTCATTATTACATTTACATATTTTATTATAGCCTTATTGACTTTCTTAGTACTTTTATTTATCGTGAGTAATTTTTTTTGTAGGATTGGAAGGGGGGGGGGGTCATAAAAGGTATTTTATGTAATAATATATTAAGATTAAAATTATGCTTGCAACGAGGGATTCTGAGGAAAGGGGTAAACACATCCTTCGCTGCTGCCCTGACAGAACCTATTACGAAATGCTTTTCAAAAACTTTGAAGTTATAAGGGTAGATTGAAGTAGTAAAGGATTCGAAATATCGCCAAGTCTCGGAGATTTATCTTACATAGCATGTTGTCATCTTCAGCTGCTTATACCTGTACAAATTTCGCGAACAATGCCAATAATGTCGTTTACTCCACATCTTTAGATTTCACTGGATGGAATTCGGTTCATACCTAAACCAAAGAAATGTGCAGTATTTGTCTCAAAAAGGAACCATACACTTTCAAAGAGATGGGATACGCATAGCAATATACTGGGCCGGTCAAGGGGAAGTAATGTGGACTTGCATCAATTAGATTTCATCGATGAACCAACCATACATGAATAACGGCCTCCAGAGTTACGACATGTTTAAACTGGTAAATTTGCAGCTGCTAGCTAGTAGAGTGCCCCTCCCCTAAAATTTTAGCATTGAATTTTTATACTGTATTATAACGGACAAATTGGCATATTTGATAAGTTTTTAGTGCAAGTAATACTTAGATAAGGGAGTATTTTTTTACGGCTACAGCCAAGGACTATGGCAGAAAATAGGTTGTAGAGGAGAAGAAAACTAGCACCAGATAAAAATAAAAAATAAAAGGCTTTTTTTTTTAACTTCACGATTTTTCGGAATTTATTTTCTTATAATAACGAACAGCATACGACCCCACCACACGCTTAAAACAAAGCCATTCTGAGAAACTAAGGCTATCAATAGACACAGTACGCAGGTCTGCAGTTGTCAGTTACGTCGCCAAGCCCCTCCCGCCCCTAAAAAAAGAAGAAAAAGAAAGGAAAAGGGGGAAAAGAAGAAAAAAGGGGAGAAAAGAAAAGGGGTAAAGAAAGAAAAGGGGGGAGAAAAAAATCAAAACTGCTGACTAAAAAACAATTAACTTTATTTGAAGCGCCACAATAGATAAGAAAATTTCAAAAGAGTAAATTCTACTCAATCTTTACGTTTTCTCTTATTCATAATCCCACCCCCTTTTTCCTTTTTTTCTTTCCTTCTGTCTTTCGTTCTTTTGTTTTTGCGTCAGTGTCACCGGGTCCCCTCAAGGGTCGGGCTCCTAGTTTCCGATTAGGCTGACACAGCCTCTCGTCGGGCCTTTCAGTACCACATGTTGCTAGCTGATATGAACATTGACCCAAAAATGGCCGAAAAGTCAGTTTGCATTTTCGGAGCCCCCTAGATGAGGCAAAGCAAAGTACCACGTCTGCTGTGCATTAGCGGCTTTGGGTGGCAAAGGATCCAAATCCCTATTTGATCCGCTCAGCGCTCTGCAAGGCTTTAAGCTCCTCTCTACGGTGGCTGGTGTGTGGAGGGTTCTTGATCATTGGTAGTCTCCTGAGGCAACGAATTGATCTCGCAGGCAATCAATTCACGGCTCTCAGGATACCGATCACGTCCGGTCCCAACCCAAATGAATATTTTGTCGCCCGTGTTAACAGGTTTCCGTCGTTTCCGTACAGTTCGGAGTGAAAAATTAGTCATGGTGTAATCGCACTATTTAAGAATTTTTCTCAATTTGGAGTGAGTATGAGGATTTAGTTGCTTGAAGTCGAGTTACAAATTTGATTTTAACCAAAATAATAGTTATTTTTATTTCTTGGTAGTTGTCTGGTTTTAATTAACAGTTAGCTATCATTTCTGCCAAAATTTTTCTTTTCGAATGAAAATTAAGATTTTTTTAGGTGTGTCTTAGTAGACTTATTACATAACCCAAAATTAATATTTTGTCGCCCGTGTTAGCAGGTTTCCGTTGTTTCCGTACTGTACGATGCTCTTGTGTAGGTTATGTGGACTATTTCAATAGGCAATAAACTCATTTCGAACAAAACAATACATTTATTAAAAACGTGTAAATATAAAATCATACAATGAACTAAAGAAACTAAAAATACCGCCCTAACCACTAACAGAAAATACAACTGACAACAACTAACTAACAACTAACTGGCAAAAATAATCAAAATCAGTTTTTATGACCATAGGGGCACGTGTGCGCACCTACTTGCCGCACACAGCCAACGCGTCCTCTACTTTAATATATGCAAGGGATTTAACACCGTACATTTCAGAGTGAAAAAATACTCACACTGTTTAAGAATTTTTCTCAATTTGAAGCGAGTATGAGGATTTACTTGTTTGAAGTCGAGTTACAATTTCGATTTTAACCAAAAAACGTTAAGTATTTTTAATTTTGGCCAGTAAAATAGGTTGGGTGTTGTCTGGTTTTAATTAACAATTAGCTCTCATTTCAGCAAAAGATTTTTTTTTCAAACGAATTGAGGCAACGAATTGACCTCGCAGGCAATCAATTCACGAGTCTCAGGATACCAATCACGTCGGTCCCAACCCAAATAAATATTTTATCACCCGCTTTAACAGGTTTCCGTCGTTTCCATACATTTCAGAGTGAAAAATTAGTCACGGTGTAATCGCACTGTTTAAGAATTTTTCTCAATTTGGAGCGAGTATGAGGATTGAGTTGTTTGAAGTCGAGTTACAGTTTTGATTTTAACCAAGAAACGTTAGGTATTTTTGAATTTTGCCAGTCAAATTGGTTGGTTGTTGTTTGGTTTTAATTAACAGCTAGCTATCATTTCAGCAAAAGATTTTTTTTTTTCAAACGAATTGAGGCAACGAATTGATCTCGCAGGCAATCAATTCACGACTCTTAGGATACCGATTACGTCCGGTCCCAACAGAAATGAATATTTTGTCGCCCGTGGTAACAGGTTTCCGTCGTTTCCGTACAGTTCAGACTGAAAAATTAGTCATAGTGTAATCGCACAGTTTAACTGTCACTGTACTGTCGCACTGTTTAAGAATTTTTCTCAATTTTCGTGCGAGTATGAGGATTTAGTTGCTTAAAATCGAGTTATAGTTTTGACTTTTAGCTAAGAACAGTTAGGTATTTTTATTTTTGTTAGTCAAATTGCTTGGTAGTAGTCTGGTTCTAATTACCAATTAGCTATTATGTCTGCAAACATAAAAAAAGTTTTTCTGATTAGAATGAAAAATAAGATCTTTTAGATGTGTCTTAGTATACTATACTGCTTTTTAAATGTTCATTTTTGGGGAACTTTCTTTAAAATGTTTTGAGGAAAATTGCTATGTAATTTCAGTTGTCTGTGATTTTTATAGTTTTTAGTTTCTCAATTTATATGGTTACAGAGGTTAACCAATTACAAATATAACGATAACAATTTCTCTATTGATGCATTTTGCAAATAAAAAACAGACAGGGTTGAGTTTTCCATTATTAACTTTCTCCTAAACGTTAAATTGTTTCTATAAACTACAAACTCGATGCTTAATATAGCTTGAGCTATTGAATATATTTTAGAGCAAATAATAACGAACAAAAAACTGTAATTTGAATGAAATATGTTATTTAACGTCCTCCTAACAATTAAGTACCCCAAAGAGATCCTTCATTAAAAAAAATCAACATATATTAGTTGGTCTCTTTTGAACGATAGAGCGGTTGAAATATACTTCCAAAAAGCTGCTGTCAGAGAGAAAAAAAAGAGAAAAATCATAAAGAAAAAAAATCAAGAGGGCGAGCAATGACAAAATGTTTTTAAAAGTGAGTTAACGAAATGTTCCTAAAAAGAAATATGATTGAATTTTTAGATTACCGGGTGATTACCTACATCATCTAAACTTAGATATGAACGAATGATCATTTATCTTAGGAGATGTGGCGAAATGTTTTGAAAACGAAGTTGTCACGAAACGTTTTAAAAGAGGGTTACGACTAAATGATTGTTGTTCAAAGATTTCTAAAATCGAACGTGATGAAACAGGATTGTGATCAAACTGAATTACATGTTGGAAAAACGTTTCTAAAAGTTAGAGACAAGAAATTGTTTTTGATGAAAAGTTAAAAAAAAAAAAAAAAAAAGATTGAAAAGGCATGCAGTTGTTTTTCTCTTTAACTTTAAACGTGTTCCAAAAGGTTCTCATAGGCTATGAACAGCTGAGAAAGAGATTTATTAGAGCCATTCCACTGTCAACGGTAATTTTGTCCCGCACGTGACGCTTCATATACTTCATAAAAAATAATAATTTAAAAGGATGATAAACAAAATTTTGTTGCTTAAGAAATCACAAATGCATGTGTGACTTCTTAAGCTAAAACTTTCTTCAAGAATTAGTTCTTTTTTATGAAATATAGGAACCGTCAAGTGCGGAACAAAACGACCATTTTCAATGGAACAGGCATATACATATTTTTTCTTTTCAATGGCTTAAATAATTATTTCTAAACTAATGAGATATGTTTCCTTTAAGTTGAAACCATAGCTTTCAAAATCTACCATTTGTTTCATCATTGCTGTATCAATAGAGTAAAAATATTAGCTCACTCATAAGCAAGTTACCAGAGGCTGACTTTGGATGTCCCGCACGTGACGTATGTAAATAAATTTTATTTTAAATAACAAAATTGTTTAATAAAAATATAATTGTGTCAAGAGTATCTTTGTATCAAATGTAAATATTAAAAAAATTGCTTACTCCTGTTTAGTTGAAATATTAATAGATATAACAAAATGTTAATGAAATTTAAGCGTATTTTTGCCCCGCACGTGGCGGTGAAATGGCCCATTAGACTAGGAGCAAATCTTCATAAAATTAGGCAATGATTACCTTCTCATACATGTAATGATCCCCACGACCAGCCCTTTATTAAATTAGACTACGTAGAGCGCAATCAAGACACGATGAGGTGTTTAAAAAATGGTTTTATAAAAAAAGTTGGTCGTGGCTCTTAGTAAAAACAGACTATGCTAAATTGTTTCTTAAGATGGAAGGGAGCTATGAAGAAATGTTACTGCTCGGGACTAAAAGAATATATACTTGAAAGCAAGCAATAACGAAAATTTTCTAAACACGAGCTGTGGGTAAATGCTTCTCACGGAAAAAAAAAAAAATCAACAAAATCTGCAAACTAAAATGAAAATGGCCGAAAATTTAAAAAATATTTTATAGACACAATACAGAAAGGAAAATAATATTTGTAATAAAAAAAAGTACATTGGCGCTTATGTTAAATTGAAAAAATCAATTTACACTTGTGTAAAAAAATTGCCTAAATCGAGCGCTAATGTACAAAAACCAAATCGAGTCATTGATTTTATTTATATATATATATATATATATATATATATATATATATATATATATATATATATATATATATATATACATATATATATATATATTTGCTTCCCGTACTTTTAATAAAAGCAGCACAAAAACCATTTTCATTTACTTATACCCAAACTTTAACCACACATAATTACTTAAAAAAATTAAAACATCTGAACCGCATACGCCACTAAAGTAAATTAACAATACTCTTAAGAATTAAGTCTAATTAGGCAAACGTGATTAATTGTGCTTTTGCAAAATAGATTTAGTCATCTTTTAAAAGACAGTCAGCACTCGCTGAAGGGTCGAAGTTTCAATGCTTTCAATAATAGTTTGAATTGCAGTTTTCAAGTCATCGATGCTCTTGGGGCTTCTAGCGCAAACTTTATCTTTAATATAAACCCACAAAAATGAATCGCTGGGGTTCAAGTCCGGAGAAAAGAGTGCCCAGATAATTTTCATATTTTTCGATTTAAGGTTTCCTAAAGACAAAATACGCCAATTAAAGTGCTCTTCAAGCAGCTCAAGCACCTCATTGGTACGATGAGGTGGTGTGCCGTCTTGTATGAATCACGTGCTTTCGAAATTCAGGTCACTTTAAATTGCTAGAATGAACGAATTTCTCAAAAATTCCAAATATCGTTCAGAAATGAGTCTGTTCGTTGTGCTAAGCTTAAACTCAGTCGCAAACTTTCTTTGAGTCACAATTCGGCTGTTGATCGAATAATACGTTCGAATCATGAGGGGGGGGGGGGAAATCCGCCAACGCACTAAATCGAATCGAAAAGTTTGGACTTGTTACGCCAAACAGTTTTCGAGAAATAGAAGTTTCTTTTCAACGCGTTAATTACTGGTCACCTTGCATTGTACAATTCTATTTATTTGGTATCCGCTAGAAAAAAAACCACGCCTAATTCCAAAATTTTCTTACAGTCAATATTGAATCCAAAACGCGTTTCTTCAAATATCTCGAAAACTAGTTTCTGCAGATGCTGCCATTTACCTGGCCACTGCAGTATATACAGGGTGTATCAGTACCAGCATTTACAGATTTTCATTGCATATAGAGTACACCTAGAAGATTTGAAATCACATAGTAATGCATGGTCCAAAACGCTTTCCTGACACGATAGTGATGACACAAAGCACAAGAAAGATAGGGCACAAATAAGAGGGGAAAACATGTTTATTATTTTTAATGCAGCAAAAATGCTGGGCTGTTATTCCAAGCTCGTCAGCTTGCGAGATCGAGAATCTCGCTCACGTGATCGGTTGTGATGTAGAAATGCCGCAAAGTAGTATTCTAATCTACTCGAACTTAGCTTGCGGCTAAGTTCGAGTAGATTAGAATACAACTTTGCGACATTTCTAGGTCACAACCGATCACGTGAGCGAAAATCTCGATCTCGCAAGCTGACGAGCTTGGAATGACCGCTCTGGTTAGTTTTTGTCAACATACGTGGTAAGTTTTTGTCGCTACGTAAATCGGAGCATTAGATGCATGTCAGCGAGCTCAGCGCTCGTGTAACGTTCCATCTTACAACCACTCTGTCGGCAGGTGAAATGAAGCTTCATAGCGAGCGCGGCAACAAAACCACGTGTGCGCATGCTCCGTCATCTGATGCTTCGGTTTACGTAATGACATCTATCGTGTACACCAGACAAAGACTTAACCAGCATTTTTGCTGCATTAAAAATAATAAACATGTTTTCTCCTCTTATTCGTGTCTCGTCTTTCTTGTGCTTTGTATCGTCACTATCGCTTCAGGAAAGCGTTTCCGACATGCATTGATATGTGATTTCCTATCGTCTAGGTGTACTATATCTGCCCTGAAATTCTAAACTGTGTACTGATACCCCTGTACTGCTCCGTTTTTACTTCTTCTACCTTGATTTCAAAGCCAAACTATCGTAAGGGCACATTACTACTTTGGAGGGGAGCGTAAAAACGTTTTCCAGGGCCATGCAAAGGTTGGGACTCGCGCTCTGACAGAACTAGTACATAATTATAGAAATGTTTTTTCTATGGAACTACGTTGCTATGGCCGAATGCGGAATAGGACTATAATCTAACAGAGCTAATAAATAATTATAAAAAAAATGCTTTTCTATGGAACTAACTATGTTATAATGGCTAAATGCGGAATATGATTACACATACGTAAGCTGCTCAATATTTAATAAGACTAATTTTACTGCCGCGAAACCACTCATCGGAATGTTAATTTCTGTGGCATGAAAAATTTTGTCTGTATTAACAAAAGCTACCAATAGTTGGCGCGTACAGTCTCACGTTGTTGGTATCACATGATTGATAGTTGGCACGTACAGACTCATGTTGCTGAGTATCACGTGATTGAATTGAAGCCTGTTGGCCGGCGTCTACAAGGAAAGACAATTTTACTGCCACGAAACCATTCATCGGAATGTTAATTTCTGTGGTACGAAAAATTTCTGTTGTCTGTATTAACAAAAACTACCGATAGTTCGCGCGTACAGACTCACGTTGTTGATTATCACGTGATTGATAGTTGGCGCGTACAGACTCCTGTTGCTGAGTATCACGTGATTGAATTGAAGTCTGTTGGCCGGCGCCTACAAGGAAAGACAATTTTACTGCCACGAAACCATTCATTGGAATGTTAATTTCTGTGGCACGAAAAATTTCTGTTGTCTGTATTAACAAAAGCTACCGATAGTTCGCGCGTACAGACTCACGTTGTTGATTATCACGTGATTGATAGTTGGCGCGTACAGACTCCTGTTGCTGAGTATCACGTGATTGAATTGAAGTCTGTTGGCCGGCGCCTACAAGGAAAGACAATTTTACTGCCACGAAACCATTCATCGGAATGTTAATTTCTGTGGCATGAAAAATGTCTGTTGTCTGTATAAACAAAAGCTACCGACAGTTGGCGCGTACCGACTCACGTTGCTGAGTATCACGTGATTGATAGTTGGCACGTACAGACTCCTGCTGCTGAGTATCACGTAATTGAATTGAAGCCTGTTGGCCGGCGCGTACAAGGAAAGACAATTTTACTGCCACGAAACCATTCATTGGAATGTTAATTTGTGTGGCATGAAAAATGTTTGTTGTCTGTATTAACAAAAGCTACCGATAGTTGGCGTGTACAGGCTCATTTTCCTGAGCATCACGTGATTGAAATGAAGCTTTTTGGCGAGCGCCTACAAGACGCAGCCAGTGAGGGACAACGTGAGGGACAACTTTCAACAGTGCTGCTATTATTATCAAGGGGAATAGAAGAATTATTTTACATTAGTGATTTCTGGCTGTTTCCTTAACTTAAGGAGCCATTACGAGGCAAACATTTTGAAAGCAACAAAGCATGTCTAAACTATGTGAAGGCGGTTTTGAAAAAGCCCTCACAAACTTAACGTTCACAAGTTTTTAAGAAGTGGACATAACGTTGGAATAAATGCATTTAGTCCTGTAGAAGAAAAAAAAAACATGTAAATTATGACAATTAAAGTTGTTCTGTATTTTTTCTATAAATTTTGTCTCATTACTTATTGAACAGCCCTCGTACAATGTAGTAACAACCTAAAACTCGTTATTTTTGGACTTACGGTAGTAAGTTTCTGAGGTACGTATATTTTTGCAATTTTTTTTTTAACTGCACAGTTTGACTTACATATATTAGGAGCAACAAAAGTTTAGCTTCAGTTAAAAATATCTAAAATAAAATTCATCCATATATTCCATACTCTTTAGCAGATTACCCAATCACCATTCACTTCAGCGCAGAAGAAGTAATCAGCAATAACAACAAAGAAAAAGACTGCCCAATATCTTTTCCTGCCACTGCTTTCTAATCACCTATGCATCAGGCCATGATCCATTGCCGGGCAAAATACCCCCTAATAGAAAAATACCCGCGACAAAATGAATGCTGAGATTGGCTAACGGCCAAAGACCAGCCATGAGATCTGACCGCACCCAACGCTTTTGCCCCGCTAGGCGTAACGGATAAAAATCGCTTTCATAATCGATGTGTACACCTCTCTGCACCTCCCTCTCCCCCACTCGACGCAATATTGTAATGTACGGCAGACACTGCGAGTTGTCGGTTTTGGTTTTCCGATACGCTGGATTAGATTGCCCGCAACCTTCAATTTTTGACTTAGTAGATGTTCGATCGTCTTTTGCAGATGAATATAAGCTTGTTTTGGATACTAAATGATCGGATCTGCCAAACATATTACTGCAGTTTAAATGGATGACGTTTTTATTGAAGGTCAGGCATGGTTTATAACAAATACACTACTTCAACTTAAATAAATGACAGAATTTTTCATTAAAAATGAGGGTCGATTTTAACGAACTCACTATTTCAATTTAGACCAACCAAAATATTTTCATCTTTACTAATAATAAAGCTGAAAGTCTGTATGTCTGGATCTCTGTATGTCTGTTACGCGCATATCGCCTAGACCGTTCGACCGATTTTCATGAAATTTCGCACGAAATGAGTTCGTAGCATAGGGGAGAGCACCTCGAAGCGATTTCTCGAAAATTCGAATTTTTTTCTTTTTCTATTCCAATTTTAAGAACATTTTCCCGAGCAAATTACCAAATTATCATAACGTGGAACCGTAACATGGACGAGCAAATGAACATAGCAAATTGGCGAGAACTTCATCATTCATTACTTGTAAATATACAGGCGAACCAAATGCCCTTTTGATTTTCTACTACAGGCAAAGCTGTGTGAGTATAGCTAGTTATTAAAGAATAAGAGGACGCAACTTATGCAGTGCAAAGTTGTTCATCAAAGAAGTGTTTTGGGAAGGATTGTCAGGTTTGACTAATATTGGCCATTTTGAACATTTTTGACCACACTTGGTTCGAAAAAATTCAAAAGCATTAACAAACCGACCACATTTCTCCGGAAATTTAACAACATAATTAAAACTAAGCTATGAAAAATTTATTGACAATAATATTTAAAAGGAATTTTGGAAAAAATACTTAAAACAATAGATTTAGAAAAAAATTAAAGCATTTAAATAAAGAAAACAATAAATATTTTACATAAACGCGTAAGAAATATCTTTTCGCATTTTAGTAAGCCAACTATATAAATGTCGGAATTAAGACTTCTAACATACTTCGGATGGAGTAAACTTAATCTGGCGGCGTCGTAATGCAGTTATCAGGATCAGCATAGAAAGAGCGGTTACAACTATTCATATTTATTAACGTTTTTAATTTAAATATTAGCTACCTGTCTAAGAAAATTGACACAGATTAAGTTATCAAAGACAAGAACGGAGAAAACAGACTGTTCTGTTTCTTTGACATTTTATTCATACAATACTTGTTATACTTTTATTCGATGTTTTGCAGTTGCCAAGTGTGAAACGCACTTACACTTGGTTTTAAATAGTTCCAGTAGGTAAATGGCCATACAGCTGTTGTTACTAAGATTAACAACACATACTACGAGTATGTTTAATGTTATCATTACATGTTCAAATACAGGGTGTCCTGAAAAAGACTAACTGTTTTCAAAAATTTATAACAGGAGAACGGTTAATGATAAAAAAACAAATTCTTGCAGAAAACTCATGTGGTAGGCCCTAAGTTTTTTCCCTCAGAGTTCCAAGTTTTAGTTCAAAAATGTTTCAATAGATGGCGTTGCACATAGTAAGCCGGTAAGTCAAAAAAGAATAATTGAAATTCAAGGATTTTTTCTCCAATTGGGACATGGGATTGCAGCCGACGATTGTTTGAAAATATTGTTTTGTTCTTTTGTTCATTATTTTCGAAAAATTATGATGTAATTTTCTATATATTTTTTAGATTAACGGGCTTACCATCTGCAGCGCCATCTATTGGAAAAATTTTCAATCCCAGAATTTATGTTCCACCACATGAATTTTCTGCGAGAATTATTTTTTTGTCATTTACCGTTTTCCTAATATAAATTTTTAAAAACAGTCAGTCTTTTTCAGGACACCCTGTATATTCCGATACATACTGTTGCCGTTAGTAATAAGTTAATTTTAATGAATTGAAAAAATAATAATTTAATGAAGAAAGAGCAATAAAATTTCCTTAACATTTTCCATTATCTGCTCGCAAGATTTGTGCATAAGAATTGGTCTGATTCTCCCAAGTTTAAATAAATACTTGTGAATGTTAGGATATAAGGTTTGAAATCAATAATTTAGGAACCTGACAAAGTTTTTCATTTTAAAGAAATTTTTACTAACATCTGTACAAGAATGTATTGCACAAAAGGAAAAAGAAATGTTATACAAAACCAATTAACGAAAATAACTGGCAGCAATTAAATGTAGAAACTGAACACAAAACACTATTTTATTAAATTACACAAAGTGTTGCAAAATAGATAATTTAAAAAGACAGTTACCATAACCAGCAAAATCATAATTTCTTTGTTTTAGAAAAGCTTTGTCGTCAAAGGATAATCAAATTTCTCTGATATTGATTTTTTAAAACTCTTTTGTAAAGGTTTTAAAATGAATTAAATTAATTGTAATACACATTTTAATTAATATTATGACACTAATTTATTCTACTCTCGTCGTATCTGGGCAAATGAAAGATTTAAACGGAATGAAAACAAATGTTAAATAAGTTAGAAAAAATACCAAATACATAGAAGCAGCAACATTTCGACATTATTCTCGTTTTGACATTAATTACCCTCATATTTGCTCCAGTGTATATTAAAGTAGTCTTTTAACTTAACAAGAGATTAGAGTTTTCTCAAAACTTTATTAACAGGAACAACTATAAAGGAATTTAAAACACCCAAACTATTAGCTAAAAGCTTGCGCATCGAAGGCTTTCACAAGACCTCGTCTAATATAATAAATGAAACTATATAAATCTAATTAAATACTTGAATACATATACTGCGTCCACAATTAACTATATTAATCAAATTAAATAATTGAATACATATACTGCGTCAAGGGGGTATGAGACAATTTTACTTTTATTGCATTCAAACAAATTTTTTGTTTAAATTCAGTAATAACTACTTCGTATTTTGACTAAAATTTCAATTAAATCTAAGTTCTTGAAACATATCATGCTTGTAGTCTAACGAACAGAAAGATAAACATTACTTGTATTTCTTAATCAATTTTAGTTCTTTTTGTTCTTTTGATTTTTGCATAAAATCTAATAAGTTCTAAGTCAAACAGAATTTAATGAATTTCAGCCAAGGATAATACAAATTCATTTTGTTCACAGCAATTGGCTTTTCATGTTTTAATAGACAGTTCTACGAAAGTAACTAGTATGTTGTGGCCATCACGAAACTTTCTTCTATATTTTTCTTTTCTTTTTTTTTTCTGATCCCTCCCCATGCTTGACGAGGAAGCAATATTCCCAACAAAAACAAAATTACACATGCAAAAACTTGACGACTATCCCAATGTCTGAATTATTGCAAAAGCAAAGCAAAGAGCGAAAATTGAAAGTTATTTTAAAAGCCTTGCTTGAATTAATTACAAATATTTTATTTGTTAACAAACATAAGATGGCAACAGTTAAAAATTTTAAATAATTGAGATAATATTTCCGATCATTTCAATACAATTAAAATCACGAGAAATACGCAGACAACAATCTATTACGATTTATCTTTCTTATTGTTGCATTAATAAAAATATTTTTATTCGCAAAAAAAAAAAAAAAAAAAAAAAAAAAAAAATCAACACCTCTTGGAGCGATCAGCGTCAAAATTGAACCAAAGCCTGTTTACATATGGATTCACATATCTTCCAAATTTCAACCAGAACGTAGCATTACTTCTTGAGATAGGGAACTCAAAATGGAAAAAAAGAACGGGTGATTGCGCTACCCCCTTTTTAGCTGTTGACACAAAAATAAAATCAGTTCTTATACCCACTAAGGGCTACTTGCCAATAAATTTTTCTTTCATTCCGTTCATTATTTCTTGAGATACAGCAGTCACAATTGACGACAAAAAACGTTCTATAGCTCAACCCCCGTTTGAGTTATTGACACCAAAATTATATCAGCACCTGTTCATGTTAATACCAACATATGGACCAAATTTTGTTTGATTCCGCCAGTTACTTCCTGAGGAATAGCAAGAACGCGTAACTCGAAAAACGTCCCATTGCTCCACCCCCCTTGGAGGAATTCGCGCCAAAAACCAATGGGCACAAATTCACATAGGGGCACATATGTGTACCAAATTTCGTTCGATTTCATGCGGTAGTTTTTGCTGTAGAGCGGCCACAAAAAACTGGTCACACACAGACGTGACACACACACATACATACACACACACAGACAGACATTTTCCAAAAATGGTCGAAATGGACTCAGCACACCTCAAAACGTTCGAATCCGTCAAAATTCGAAATTCGAAAATTTGCACGAATCCAATACTTTCTTCTATATATTAGATATAGAAGAAAGTAAAAATTAGTCGTCATAATTTGTAATTATAACATACTTATATGTTAAACATTGACGCCGAGTATTTTTTTTACTGAAGAAGATTTTTTTCAATTAAAAAACTGGAATAATTCTGGACTTGAGATGGTATGATTTTTTTCTTTGAACATCTTTAAGAAGTACGCACATGCACGTCCAACATGTATGAGAATCACCCAAAATGACTCCATCACACCGCAAATTTTTCAGTTTCCTTTAGCAGTTTATTAATCTGGCATTACTGGTCTTCTCACCAGTAACATCTCAAAATTAATTTATACAATTCAGAAAGCAAAAATTGAAGCTGCAGTTGATGGTTTTGTACAATTAAAATGTTTCGATTTTGAACAAAGCGAATTTTATTTTAAAATTTTTACTTTAAATAAAACTTTTTGTAATTAGACGAAAGTTCCATGCCAAGCATTCTTAACTTTATAGTCGACATTTCAACAAAATTCAAAAGTCCTAAGTTTATTTTCAAAAATATTCATTAATATGGTAATTTCTAATACCACGAAATTTTGCTGCATTTAAAATTTTTCTATGAAATTCAAATTAAATTCCCGATGACAATTCTATCGGTATAGATCATAGTTGACTTCACAGAAAGTCTTCTTGCTACTAGAAAATATAAAGTTCAGTAAGCAAAGAAATTGAATCTTTAAGGCAAAAACCTCAAAGCGAATAGCATTAATCAACTAGTACAGAAAAGGTTTCTAAAAAAATAAAAATATCTTTCAATGTCTCCAAGATAGATTTAATTTTACCCAAAGAGTTTAAAAATTCTCCAAAACAAAAGTGCTTACGCAGCGGCATCAACTGAAAATTAGAAAAATCAAGAAGTTACACGTAGCTTTTGAGTTAAGATTGTAAGACTAAAACCTTTTCGATATTTCTTTCCGTTGTAACGTAAATTTGAGCCAAATTTTAGTAAAACACTGAAAATTTTCCATTAAAGCTTAAAAGTTCGCTCTAAACTTCATGTAGTTTAATATTTTTTTACAGTAACGGTTAAACAAAGTGAATCATATTCTTCTTAATTTAAAAAATAAACCAAACTTTTAGAGAAGAACCAAATTCAAAGCAGCGTAATTACAATATTTTTAAAGATTGTATTTACACTTTAGTTATGGGGAGAGGAAGAAAATGAAGAAATGTTAAAAACATTTTATTCTGGACCAAAATCCAACAGTACGAAATTTACACTTTCGGGACACAGGAACAGAGTCCCACACAGGGACATGTAGTCCCTGAGGAGAGGAAGAAAAATGATTGCACATTAAAAATAATACGTTCTGGATTAAAAAAAACCCAACAACAATACGAAATTTACACTTTATTTATAAAGATTGGGAGAAAAATGAAGGCATGTTAAAAAATAAATTATTCTACTCAAAAACTAACAGCAATTCGAAATTTTCACTTTATTTATGAGGAGAGGAAGAAAAATGAAGCCACGTTAAAAATAATTTATTCTGAACAAAACACCAACAGCAATACGAAATGTACACTTCAGTTACAAGGACAGGGAGAAAAATAAATGCATATTAAAAATAATTTATTCTGGATCAAAAACCGATAGCAATGCGAAATGCACACTTAATGTTTTAGGAGAGAAAGAAAAGTGAAGGCATGTTAGTGTGTGTATATATATATATATATATATATATATATATATATATATATATATATATATATATATATATATATATATATATATATATATATATATTAACTCTATCAAAAACCAACAACAATAGGAACCTTAAAGTTAGTTTAAGTTACTTAAAATGCATATTTTTTTTTAGTAAAAATATTGAGTAACTGAGACCAACAGATTAAGCAACTAAGGATTATTAAGGCAAAATGTCATCAATAAGTATTACTGCAGCAAGCGGGAGCAGGCACCATATGAATAATTTTATACTTCATCAACTTTTCAAAAACTATTGGTACCTTGCAGAAAAAAAAGTCCCATGTTTATACGGTCTTTTCTTGTGTCTTATAGAATATTTTAAGGCTTTTGAACGAACTATTGTTTTTTGTTTTGTGATGCTTACGCCAAAATAACTTCAACTCATTACATGTGAGCTAATTGGACAGTGTTGAGTGAAAGAAAAGAAATCTTTATTCTGTAAATGATATCATTGATTGCTGACATTATTAAAGATGGTTAAAAACAGGCGAGGAATGCTATTGCATCATACACTATTAACTCCTCAATAAAAAAATCACTTATAGTGCTGCAAAAATTTTTACACCTTGAGTTACAATGAGCTCTTTGAGACTTCACTCTTTTCATGTGCCATTACAGACTGATGTCTCGGAGTCGACATTCAGTTTAAGTACTATGTAGAATTTCATGTCATCAAGCCAACACTCATTTAACGCGTCATTACAGAGGTATTTCGATAACTAGCAGAGTTTATGCACACAGTGTTATTTCTTGGTGTAGTTATAGGACTAGAGAGAACTTCCATATTTAATTAAAGTGTATTTATTTTTACACTCAAGAATTAACTTAAAACAAAAGTATTTAGATAGCATGTCAATCTGACTTAATCAACAACTCGATCTCCCGCACGTGCACACAGTCAATAGCTTAAATACCTTCTTAAGTTACAGAAATTTGCATGCGGTTAAACAATTCAAGTAGTTAATACATTACGACTGACGATAATTAAATTCTTCTAGTCTTCTTTTCATGCGCCATTACAGACTTTGTTGTCATCATGACGTCATTCATTTCAGGAGATTTACAGACATTTTCGAGACATCTTTACTAATAATAAAGCTGAAAGTCTCTCTGTCCGGATCTCTCTCTCTGCCTGGATCTCTCTCTGTCTGGATCTCTGTCCGTCTGTCCGGATCTCTGTGACACGCATAGCGCCTAGACCGTTCGGCCAATCGTCATGAAACTTGGCACAAAATTAGATTGTAGCATGGGGGGTGTGCACCTCGAAGCGATTTTTAAAAAAAATTGATGTGGTTTTTTTTCTATTCCAATTTTAAGAACAAAATCATCATAAGATGGATGAGTAAATTAAGAAATTATCATAACGTGGAACCGTAACAAGGGCACAAGCCAATTGGCGAAAAAATTCACCATACATTATTTATAAATATACAGGCGAACCAAAAGACCTTTTAATTTTCTATTACGGGCAAAGTCGTGTGGGTACCACTAGTCAATACATAAAATTCAAATAACATCAAACATCTTAAATTAGTTTTCAGCTGTGGAAAAACCTTCTACAATACACATATGTGCAGTGAAATAATAGATAGTTTTTAGCTAGTTATACATTAAAGGGGGGAAAATTGGTTGAAAAAAGAATTTCAAGGATTAAACTGAGAACTGAAACCAAATTTACGTTAAAAATAAATAACTTCTTGTCGACATTTAAGACAACGAGAAGTTATAAAATTGCAATTGAAATTGCGTATTCTTCCGAAAACAAGTCTTATACATATGCAGAAATTTCTAACTCATGTTTTTCGCACATAAGAAGTATAACAACATATTTCCCATACACCGAACTGCAAATTTGCAACAGAACTTCAGAAAAGCGTGTTTCAAAATACGAAATACTGCCAAAATTTTGCAGTGAAAGTGCAGGATCTATATTTATAAATAGCTCTATTTCAATGCAAAATAACTCCCCACACTGTAATTTATATCACTTAACGATATCTATCATTTACTGATATTTCAACAAAAAATTATTTTACGAGTCTCCCCTATTTAAATACTCGAATCATGCATGTCAGTATTTTCCAAAAATGATGCTCATAAAGTTTTAACTTGTAAAATCAATATTTTCCGAAAATGCTTTGATTTATAAAATACTAGTGGTACCCGTACGGCTTTGCCCGTAGTAGAAAATGAAAAGGTCTTTTGGTTCACCTGTATATTTACAAATAATGTATGGTGAATTTCTCGCCAATTGGCTTGCCCATGTTATGGTTCCACGTTATGATAACTTGGTAATTTACTCGCCCATCTTATGATAATTTTGCTCGGGAAAATGTTCTTAAAATTGAAATAGAAAAAGAACAAAATCGAATTTTCAAAAAATCACTTCGAGCTGCACACCCCTATGCTACACACTAATTTTGTGCCAAATTTCATGAAATTCGGCCGAACGGTCTAGGCGCTATGCGTGTCACAGAGATCTGGACAGAGAGAGATCCAGACAGAGAGAGATCCGGACAGAAAGATCCAGACAGAGAGAGATCCAGACAGAAAGACTTTCAGTTTTATTATTAGTAAAGATTGTCCAATGTTTTGCGAAAGTGATAGTTGTATTTGCTTCGTTATTTGGAAAAAAAGTAATGGTTCTTTATAAAGTTCGGTTTGAGAATTAAAGAAATAAAGTTCGTTGTCCTTAGTTTTTAAAGCAATTTTCACTGACAATCTGCTTTAATATATTGTTCCTCACGAAATCAGTGCTCGCTCACCATTAAAGACGAAATAAGACTTTCCCATTTAAAGATCCAACTTCTAAAACGTTTTCCGAAAACGCTATTTCCTTAATTATTTCCATGTACTAAAGTAATGTTTGACCAACGCAAATAAGACAAAAACTCTCTTGAGTAAATTTAAACGTCAAGAGAAACAGTTCCGAACACCAGCAAGGAGCTTGTCCTTTTCTCATAAAACACACCCCGAGTTTAATTTCCTAACAGAATATTCTTCCCTATTACTTCGCCATTTCAGTCGAGATGCGAAAGTCAAACAAAATCGGAATTCCCTTCTTCCCTCGACTTCCCCATTTTCGACCGTGAGGCAGGACCAGCAAAAGTAATTAGATTCAAGCTCAAATTAACTTTTTCTGAAGCACATTAACGCTTCTTCAGGCTCGAAGCAGCGTGGCATGCGACAGCTTGACATCAGAGGATAGTCCCGCAATGTGACCCAAATATCGGTGGACACTTTCAAAAATAATTTTTTCACTGTTATTTGAAAAAAAAAAAAAAAACATTGCACACGACAGAAAATTTATTTACAATAGCAAGACTACATTCAAAATGAAAACGGAACTAAGAAGAAATTAGAAAAAATCATGTATTTAAAAAACATTTTCTAAAAAAAATGAACCGGATTTATAACTGCAGTTGAGAATTACTCGTTAAAGTTAAAAAAAAAATATATTCCTTGAAAACCATGGTACTATTTCTGAACAATTTCTGAATTCGGCTCAAAAACGAAAGGTAAAATGAAGAATAATCATTTTTTCGCTTACATTTTCTAGAAAAATCACTCAAAATTACGAAAGAAACATAACTTTACGGAAATATGTTGTAACCTACGTAATGTATGTGAACGCTATTGAATAACTTGGGTTCATTCAAATTTATATTTAAAGTTGAATTATAGTTGCGCATGACTTTAATTATTGTTTTGGAGCCGATTTAAAAAATGTGTTCAAAAAAACTTTATGTATTCAAAAAATATTTTTTAAAAACCTTTTCGTGAAATTTTTCTTTGCAGTTTTGAACTCGGTTCAATTTTCTTTAAAAAATACTGACCCAATTAGTGGTCGCATACAGTTGACTATTTTACTGTAATCTATTAAGTTAATAAGTTATTATTCTTATTTTTTTTTTGAACTACAGAAGGTAGATAGGTTTGTAATGGGATTTCAAACCAGTAACAGGGTAGAAATTGCACAAATATAAAGAGGAAAATTTTAAAGAATCGTAATTATTATTTCTGTATCATGAGAAACGAATACACTCGATTTTAACTTGACCGTTATTATCGTAAAAGGATTGAAAATAATACTGTATTATTATAAATTCGAAGCAAAAATGTTTGAAGGGCTTTTCATTCATGATTGTTGCTATATATAAAAATTAATGAAAATAAGAAAATTGAACTGTTTATCTAACAACATGTTTCAAAGCAAATACATTACTAATTTTCTTGAGTTTATCGGTTTTTTTTGTTGTACCGATCTCGGGAAAACAAAACACTTCTTTAGTTCAGCACTATATTGTCAGAATATTATAGGCCACTCAAAATTCCATCATTATTTTTACGTTTAATGTTTCTGAATTACCGTTTGTGCATTTCCAAATACAAGCATTTGAAGCTACGATACAGCATTAGTTTCTCAAGAAGCAATACACCTCAACGAAGTATGTTGGGAACTGAGAATTACAGAACACATTTCAATATTTATCGCACGAGTAAAAGTAAATTACTTTTAATGAACGAAAAAAAAATCTACAGACAATTTAACCTTCCAATTTCAGAAATTGTTAACCAGATACGGAAACTGCACAGTTTTCCGAAAGCTATAAATAAGCAGAAATTTAAATTGAAATATAATTGAAATAAAATAAATATTTCTTGGCTTTTCAAGTATAGAACTTGTAAAAGTGCAAGCCATAATCAGAAAATAAGATATAGTTTTAGTACATACTTTTCTTTCAAGTGAACTAAACATTTTAATTGAAATTTTACTTGAATAAGTGTAAACGCTATTGCCGTAAATAAGAGTTCAAGTTCATAAAGCAAACTTCCGCATCATTAGTAAAAATAATTATAATGACATACTTTCTATTTTTCTAATTAAAAACTTTTTATTAAATAAATATTATTATCATCAAGTTTAACACCTTTACTTGTATCAAATTATAATTTTATGTCCTTTCAAAAAGTTTAAAACAGCGAAAATAAATCATTTTTACATGATAAATAAAAAAACATTTCCTGATAGTAGTTAATATGCGTTGTTTCATTTCAAAATAAAACTTTTTTTACAAGCGAATAAAGATTAGTATAGTCTACAGTTGCGCTCATTTCTGTATAAGCGTTAAATATTTCTTAAACGATTATATTGATAAATAACGATCAATATATAAAAAAAGAACGAAAAAATTTATTAACCACAATATCATTTTAGTGTTTACATCATTTTTAATTCCTGCCGTAGAATTTCATCCTTTTTAAAATCAAAAATACCTTCGATAATCAACCAACATACCAACTAGTAAAGATACATCAAAGACAACTGTTTTCAATTCAAAAATACACTAAAAATAAACTTACCAAAAATGGATTTTTTTTTTAAACCGAATATTCACATTAGCAGTTGAAATGGTTTTTCATTGGTTTATAATTAAATCTTCGGACATCCACCAGATTTTCACAAAAACGTCAACTGGGCACTTATTAGGTTGCCTAACACTTTGTGAATCGTGAATTCTAGGAATATTTATGTTCAAAAAATTGAAGAATGTTTGGTATCGTAATAATCGAACAAGTTCAGTTCCAAAACGAAGGGCCTTATTTTTGGCACGAGGAAGGACAAAATAATGAACAGCAAAGCTTGCTAACTATCTTATTCATATTCAAAATTCTATTCGTGGAGCTCAATAAATGATGATAAAAAAATTTCC
Organism: Uloborus diversus; assembly: GCF_026930045.1. Taxonomy (NCBI): domain Eukaryota; kingdom Metazoa; phylum Arthropoda; class Arachnida; order Araneae; family Uloboridae; genus Uloborus; species Uloborus diversus. The sequence goes on along the minus strand of NC_072732.1, from coordinate 210,491,724 downwards.
ACCATTACTGTACAGAACGACTATTCCACCTATCCGCATTCTAATGAACTTTCGCCCTCTAGTGGCAATTGTCGAAGAAACTGCTCGCGCCAAGCAAGCACATCGTCATTTTGACTGTAAATTTGTTAAATGTTCATTAAGATTTGAGTCTTTTTAACTTCCAAACTTGGTCTTTTTAACTTTCAAATTCCACTTTTCTTTCCAAAACCGTATTGACTGAAGTTTTAAAATTTTAATAAAAAAGTTCAAATGTTGAGAATATAGTTCAAAAATAAGGTTTTCGTTACATAGCTTCAGTGAATGATACATTGGAATGAATTGTAAAGAAAGTTTGAACATTCATTTAGTTTGCACGTAATCATCAACCACGTTCTTAGACTATCTTGCAAAAGAATTATTTTCTAAATCATATTTAAATTTTAGAAAAAAAAACTTAATGCAAAAGTATGAATTACAATGAAAAAAAAAACTATTTCTACATGGTACACTGCGTAACAAGTGTGACTCAGAAAAGTCTTATTTTTTAAAGTCATTTTGCATTTACTTTTTGAATTGAAACCAAACTTTTGAGTTTTGTGATCAGTTCGCTTATAACTTAATGCTGCTCTAATAAATAATGTGTTTTTAAAATATACATTACGTCTTAGATATTTTTAATAAAATATAAATAAATAAGAGTAATATCCCCCCCCCCCGAAAAAAAGAGAAAAAAAACATTCGAACACAACGGAAAACATTATTATTTCAAATTTTTATACAGTTTTATTTAGCTAAAACTGATTTTAAAATTCATAGCGGTAGTTCGTCACATTTTCAATTTCTTTTTAAAATGTTACTCTTAAAGCATGATGATGGACGCATGGATTGTTTTAAGACTATATTTAACTAATTAGTTTTAAGCGTCGAGGATATTCCAAATCGAACAGCACTCGTATAGAAGACTATACAGTATAAACGGCTTCAGTGTCATGCACAAAAACGCGGCATTTTGGTGAAATAAAAAAATAAATATGGAAACAATTTCTCCGATCCAATAATTCAGGCCCCATAAAGCGTACTCATAGTTTACTCTAAGTACAAAATATTCTCTTATTTCACCCTAAGTTGCGAAAGTTAAACAAAACGGGCAATCCCTATGCGAGGCTACGACAAAGACTTCCTATTTTTAACCTTAAAACTCAGAGGCAGCACAAAGTAATTAGATTCGAGCTCAAAATTAACTTTTTCTTCGAGAAATTAACGCTCCCTTACTCTCTGAGCACTTTTCGAATCAAGCATCAGCTTTCGAATTAACTCGTGGATTGTTTCGTCGAAAACAAGTTGCTTGGCGACGAAAACGAGGTGCCCCAAGCGGCCAGTGAAGGACAAGCTCTTACACAAGTTTAAAGTCTTTTCGTTTTTGTCCGGGGAAGGGCTTTACCGGAGACTAGAAATTATTATTAACTGCAAGAGCCGATACATGCCTTTTATATTCCCCTAGGATTTACCTGGGATTACTCGAAAGTGAACAATCAGGCAATTAACACACCTGAGTTAAGTTAGTTTAATTAAGTCGGGCAACTTACCGACAAGAGCCGTTGTCGGCTCTTAATTTGAAAGGATTAAAATATTCCCGGATAATGCAATATTTATTGCTTAGATTTTCCTGGGCATGTTTCTCTCTCTCTTTGGAAGCTATTCATTTAATATTTATAACATTATATACATCGAATTTAAATGCAAGTATAAATATTTATATCATATGTTATAACGTATCTATTCCGTCATCGCGTTTCAAAGTGCCAAATAAGAGGTTGCATGTTAAGTACACGGGGGTTGACTAGGGAATATTTATTCGTTTCATAAAGGCTATAATTATAGATTCATGTGTAAATTATTTAATTCGGTTAAAAATTAACCTTTCTAGACACATGATTTTTAACGATTTCATTTCGGTTTTAATTTCACCTCAAACAGGTTTTTATCGTGTACAAAGCACTAATGTTACATAACGGGCGTACAAAATTTTAAAAATAAACCCATCTTTAGCAGAGTTATATTGTGACATTTTAAATATCTTCAGAAATGCAAACTTTGATAATTAAATAGCAATTTCGCAGAATTATAGCAGAAGAACAAGAAATACACCACCAGCTCAGTCATTCCAGCCGAGGACTGCAGTTTCGTGCTTATTAGCACTCATCAGCTCGGCTTAGGAAGTGACTGAGCTGGAGATGGAAAACCCAACTTACTTAATGACTTATGTAACTTACTGAAATATAGCAGAAGTGTTTATTGCTTTCTTTGCTTTTTGAAGGCAGTTTGCTACTTTTTCCTAGACCATACTTTTAGAAAACCTGTGCAAGTTTCTATGTATCACTCTTTCCCCGAGATCATATCTTGAAAAAACTTTTATTCCTCAGAATCAAATTCATTATTTTGTAGTTCACTCATTAAACAATTTCCAGAGCTTTTTTCTGCAGTATCGGGTTGAAGAAAATTTTAAAATGGTTCTATTAACCACTAGAACAGCATACAGAATGATTGTAAATGGCTTTCTCTTGGATACACCGATAAGCAAATTGTCCGATTACCGATCAATCGGCAAAAGATAAGCGACCGATGTCTGTTGATCGCAGTTGATTAATCTTATTGATAATGCTTTTCGATACTAAAATTTCTAAATCAAATTATTTTTTAGTTACAATTTCAACTTTTCAGAATTATTTAAATAATTTGTTAATTTCCGTGAAAAGTGATTTTTTTTCCTATTTTTATATTTTGCTTTCAAAATAATGTTTCAAAATTCATTCAAATTCTAAAAATCCAAATTTCTTATTATTGTTAATAAAATTATACTCTATTGTTAACTTCACATGAAAATGGAAATGTTAAAATTGTTTGCTACTCTCATTTCATTTACTCAATACATCCAGAATAAAATAAGACTTATTCAGGAAAGATGACTTAAATTGCTTCACACGGATTAAGAAACCCCAAATAATAAACTCCAGGAATCCAAGCACGAGAACCATAAAGAGTGGAGGAATTAAGAAACTGTTCAAGGAGGTAAGATATCGGGGAGTGACTGTATTTTAATGCCTCAGAATGATCCCTTTTTGTGACCCCAAGAAGATATCACTTAAAAGGACGACACAAGTGTTAGGACAACATAGCGGGGGAGCATAAATATACTTCGTCCACAACTGAATGTAATATAAAAAAGCCTGATTTTCGTAACGTTTTATTTATTGTTGCGTTCTTTGGAAAATTCTGGTCCGCTAGATGGATATCTATGTCTAGAAACATAATTGTTCAGACGTTAGGTAAAAAATTGTTGTCACCAGTTGGTAATATTGGTTTAAAATTGGCTATGTGTAAAGTTTATCGGTAAAGAGATAATAATATTTTATTTAAGTTGTTTGCCACAGTTCCCACGTGTTGGCCAATTTGTGTTGTTTTGATATGAAATATTACATCAGTTCTGAAGTGTCTTCCCTTTTCAGCTCCAGTTCGTTCAAAGATTTATAATATTTACATATAAAATACTTCATATTTTTTATTTACGTTGCTTACATTTTAAGCTCTAGCGTGTTTGTCTATTTATCACGAATGATAAAATATTTAAAAAAACTGTTAAACTTTATATTTTCAAAACGGTTGACATAAGATTAAAAAAATACCTTTTTTAAATTTAAGAAGCTTACTCTCTTTAACTAAACACGTTTTCTGCATAATGTGTAAGATGTTTAACCAATCTTTACTAATAATACAGCTGAAAGTCTCTTTGTCTAGATCTCTCTCTGTCAGGATCTCTGTCTGTCTGTCTGTCAAAATCTCCTTGACGCGCATAGCTCATAGACCGTTCGGCCGATTTTCATGAAATTTGGCAAAGAATTAGTTCAAAGCATGGGGGTGTACACCTCGAAGCGATTTTTCAAAAATTCGATTTTGTTCTTTTTCTATTCTAATTTTAAGAAAATTTTTACCAAGCAAATTATGACAACGTGATCAAGTAAATTACCAAATTATCATAACATGGAACCGTAACATGGGAAAGCAAATGAACACAGCAAATTGGCGAGAAATTCTTCATGCATTATTTGTAAATATACAGGCGAACCAAATGACATTTTAATTTTCAACTATGGGCAAAGCCGTGCGAGTACCACTGGTATAACATAAAAAGTACTGCTGTATTTCTAATTTATGTCGGTGAAAGTGAAGATACATTTTTGGTTTTAAGACTTTGAAATGGATTTAAATTATCTTGTTCTTCACAAATTTGCTGAATTTCTGCTGTTCATCAAATGTAGCCTTAGTTTTGAGCGTAACAAATAAAATGCATTGTTTAGCAAAGGTTGAAACAAATAATAAGAAAAAAAAGTACCACTTTGAAAAAGGAAATACTTGTTGGAAATCTGTGAAAACTAGAAAATGCACATGATAATACAGATTAAAACTGCATTAGTTGTGATTATGTGTTGAATTTTTGATTACATAAATAATACTTCTGAAAAATAGTTTGAAACCGATATCAAATATGACGATTCAGCATTAATGATGTGCAAATCCTCAGATTTCAAAAAAAGACTATTTCTAATTAAAAAATAAAACTCTAAGTTTGAGCTTGAGCACCAGTGAAACATAAGTAATTATTTATAGTTAAATACTTAGCAGCATTACTATAAACATTCCAAACTAGTTCTACAGTGTGGACATTTTCAAATAACAAAACGAAACTCAATAACCTTTACAATCAGAAAGCTAACCGTGATAAAAGTAATCTAGAAATGATCATAAGCAAAATATGTTTATATGTATCGTCATTAAAACTTATTAATTAGTTTTCAAATTTCACATACATGTCAAAGTTATACAGACATATATTTTCAAAGAATATAAAAAATTGAAAAACGTCGATAAGAATGAGAGTATTTTTGTCTACAAGAAGTTACTGTTCCAGCAATCAAAAGCAGTAAAAAATATATTGAAGCTAAGAATACATCGCATTGTAATGCAATCTATGACAAAAAATACATATCCTTCTCTGAAAGCCAGAAAAAAATCAAAAAGAAGTTTTCCCTGGAGTGCAGGTTGGAGCTGAAATATTGAGATTTGGATCAGTATAGCAGAAAACGAAGAAACAGGAAATCAAAGCTTTATGCGTTTCTTAGGCCCACTTTTTTTTCTTCTAAGAAGTCACATGAGAGATGATAGTTTTTGGTCTATTGTAAGGATCAACGTAGAAATTGAGATTTTGTTCCTTAGTGCTCTATTCAGATCGTTGTGTGTTTGTGCGTATATATACAGGGCTAGCATAAAAGAATATCCCGGTTTTAAAAATTATGTTTTATAAACTATTACACTCAGCACTATAAATGATACATAAAAATAAACTAAAAGTTTTTTTTTCATTCACAAATGTTCGATGTGTGCTCCTTTCGTAACGCGACACACACACGTTTTGGAGTGTTTCACTGTCAATTTTTCGTAATGCTGCATATATGCGATCTTTCAATTCCTGCAGTTTTGTAGGCAATCGTGGTGTATAAACACTGCCTTTAACCAAACCCCCATAAAAAATTAGAAAAAGAAAAAAAAAACACATTGGGTTAGGTTTGGGGATCTGGCTGGCCAAAGCATAAAAGGTAAATCATCATCACCTACACGGCCAATCCACTTTTGCGGAATGCCAGTGGCGCAGCGAAGTGCGGGGGTGGGGGGGGGGGCATAAAAACACCCCTCCCGGGTGGTCTTGGTTTTAACATTGTTTCCATTCCTAATACAGTAGTTGATACACGTGAGAGGACTGTTATGACCAAAAAACACCTTCCGGAAGGAAATTTCTGGTTGTGCTAGGGCAAAACGTGTACGTTTAAGTGGTTACGTAAGTTAGAAAAAAAAACTTGGACAGTTTATCTTTATTTTTATTTATCTTTTATAGTGGTAAGTTTAATAGTTTATGAAATATAAACTTTTAAAACCGAGATATTCTTTAATGCTAACCCTGTATATTGCTCAATACATCTGCAAGAGTTTACCTATATATGTACACTTGATTTCCGGATTTTGGACGTTAAGCTTGTAATTTCGATGTATACGAACATAAGGACACATTATGTATCATAATGTTAAATATCAACTTTCAATAAAGTTTTCTTGTATTTAAAAATACAATGATTTGTACATGTTGCGGGCGTGACGACGTCTGCAACACGTTCTCTCGCTCGCTTAAAGCTTAACTATTTCAGCCACTATCACAGGCATAATCGGTACTCTGCAAAAAAAAAAACATAACTTTTTTTGGAATAAAAAAAAATAAATTAGTTGATTAACTTTTAAAAGAAATCCTGACAAAACGCATACTTCAGTGGTTTCAAAAATAGTGTTATATTGCTCAGTGGGTGAACTATCAGAAATGGCCATTCGTTGGTTTATGTTAGTTTGAAGTTGGTATGAAGACATTTTGGTTTTTCCTAGTCTATTTACGGAAAGAGTTCGATAGCTGACATTCTTGGCAATTTTCTGCATGGCCACCATTTTTTTTTCAGGCCAAAAATTCACAACCTATGTATTTTGACTTAGTTAATATTGTCAGAATAAAACGATTGTTTTCCCAAAATTGGGTATGGCACCAAAATCTAAAGCAGATCCTTTAGATCTGCTTTATTTCCGTAATCTTTCATTCAAGTTTCACCCTTTTTTCGTTCCCGAATTTTTTATAAGTTTGATATGTGGCTTCGCACCTGTAGCAATAACATAATCTATACTCGAATTAATTAATTATTGTCTATTAGAAAGTTTATTCCAATTTAAGGCATTTTCCTAAAATAAATCTTCTAATAGGCGAGATTAAAATACACACACATAATTCGTCTATAGTGAGTTTTGACTTAGCTGCATGAAATGAAATTTGTTCGAAATTTCCATGGATATAATAGAAATAATTATAGTTGTTTTTAACTAATCTCAAGCTGATGTGTGGATGATCCTTCAATTAGAAACTGCATTTTTGTTGAACGCGGCCACTGTTAGGCGATACTTTTGCTCTACGTCATAACATTCTATCGATTTGATTGGCTGCTGTGATGCCATCGTTAGATTTTTATACACTAGCAAGAAAAGAAAATGTTTACGATTAAAACTAGCGTGTTGTCTTTTTGCTGCAATGAAAGGTATTTTTTTTTGTGCGTGTGAGTGTAGCATGTTATCTCCGCATTATTAATCCTAGTCTTTTTTTCCACCTTACCCCACCTTTTAGCGATACGCTTTTGGTTTGTACTTTCACTACATTTTTATTAGATGTAAGTCACTGTCAGCGTCACAATTCAGAGCGAGCAATTCTTAAAACTATAATATAACGTTTTTAATAACAATGAAAACAAAAACAAAAAAACTCAAAGGCGGAGATAACGTGCTACACTCACACGCACAAAAAAAAAACTTTCATTGCAGCAAAAAGACAACACGCCAGTTTTAATCGTAAACATTTTCTTTTCTTGCTAGAGCATAAAAATCCAACGATGGCATCACAGCAGCCAATCAAATCTATAGAATGTTATGACGTACAGCAAAAGTATTGTCTAACAGAGCGTTCAACAAAAATGCATTTTCTAATTGAAGGATCATCCACACATCAGCTTGAGATTAGTTAAAAACAAATATAATTCTTTCTAATATCCATGGAAATTTCGAACAAATTTCATCTCATGCAGCTAAATCAAAGCTCATTATTGACGAATAATATTAATATATGTGTGTATTTTAATCTCCCTTATTCGATGATTTATTTTAAAAAATTGCCTTAAATTGGAATAAACTTACTATTAGATGGAATTAAACGAAAAGGTGCATCCTTTGAGTGATTTTTTGAAACAATTATTGGTATAAAGTTACTATGTACGTATATTTAAACACCGATAATTGTGTTTGCTAATTTCTCTCTTTAATATTTAATACCCATAAATTAGGCATACACAAAGATGAAATGAAATTTCAGCCGATATTTCAGCTACAAACACAATGAGCGCGGCAAAATGCTGAAGAAGAATCATTAGACATTAAATAAAGATTTCAAAAAAAGATGCTTCTATTTAGATCTTCTTCTTCAAACGTATCAGGCCATCAAAGACGCAGATATGAGAAAAACAAAAGGTAATGCATCAATTCCCATTGGGCTTACAATCTTTTCTGGATTCTAGTAAAAATAAAGATCGCTTTTGCAGAGCGTAGCTCAGAAACACTACTCTTCAGATAGGGATCAGTTTTCCTAGAAACTTAGAAAATAGGAAATCAAAGCTTTTTCGCTTTGATCGTTTTAGCTTCCTAGAATTCGCATGAGGAAAAATAATTTTTTTGTTTGTATTGTTTCAATAGGATGAGAGATGGAAAGTGAATTGTTGACTGAATGTGGCACTTGAACGGCAGTATGATTCCCAGTGTAATGAGAAATTCACGCTAAATATGTATAATAAATTTAAATGACTCCGAAATAATTTAGGAGTTAATGAAAATGATCTGCAGTTATTTTTCTCAAACAAATTTAGAATGTATTCTCTACTTTCGCAAGAATTGGGCAAATAAGGCATCTGGGTGAATTTTACATCTGTGAAAATTAGCACATAGTTTATATTGAGAAGAAAATTATCAAAATTAATTGTATTTAAGGAAACGATGATACCAGACTTTTAATAGGCTTAATATGTATAGCCTGGAGCAAAGGTGGATCAGAGCACACATGATTCAGTTGTTTAAATTTATCAAAACGAATGATGTTAATGTATTAAATTTTTGCACGAAAAGCAGGACGAGGGGTCGTTGTTTTAAGCTATTCAAATCTCATGCTGGCCTGGAAATTAGGAAAAACTACTACTTTAGTAGGATTGTGGGCACTTGGAACAGCTTACCGGAAGAGGTGGTAATGAGCAAGGGAGTGGATAGCTTTAAGAGGGTCATTGATCTTCATTGGGGACAGCATGTTGCTGGTCTTTACAGTTGCATTTGCATTTGTATTTGAAATGGATCTCCGAAATAAAATACAGTTTTCCTTAGTAGAGGATAGTATACTGCCCTGTGCAGGTAAACGGTAGTATCTGCAGAAATAAGTTTCAGAGATATTTGAAGGAATGTGTGGTGGATTCAATGCTAACAATAGGAAAATGTTGAAATTTGACGTTTTTTTCGCGCTTTTTTTTTTTTTTTTGACGGAAAACAAATAAGCAAGAAATAATGTAAAAAAATGAAAAATGAAATATTTGCAGTTACTGCCCTTTACCTGCCCACGGCAGTATAATTAAACAGCGCTATGAAAATGAAATAATGTTTATGTGGATGAAATTAACAAGTAATATCAAAATAGCTGCGGTGTGACGTTTAAAACCATTGCATCTTTTTTCTTTAGTTACCTCACATTAATGGACGGTCCCAGTCACAAGTTAAAAATGAAGGCAGGAAAAATGCTTTAGTTAAAAAATAGTTACTTAAAAGTGATATTATAAATTCTAATTCTTAATATAACCACATTCTTCTGATTATTCACGAATGCCAAATAAAACAGTTACGTTCTTGTAAATTATTATTTTGGTTGCGATTTCTTCCAATTAAGCGCATGATGTAATTAAGCTCTTCACAAAGAAATTTCACTTTCAAAATGCGGACGAAAACAAAAGTGAGCATTAAACTAAAAAAACGTCTTTTAACAAGGTGGTAATAACTTGAAAGAAATATTTCAATTATAAATACATGTATGAAAAGACTGTTTTGCATTGACAACACCGATAGTATTTAAAACCGTTTTTCAAAAGATATAACTATCAGGGCAAAAACTAAGAAACTGGTTTAAATTTGCACATAGGATATTTGGTTTTAACCAAAAAATCTATTTCCGTATTCAGTTTCAAACGGTGAATAACACTTAGAAAAAAAAAAAAACTATTGTTTCTATTTGCGCATTGGAAGTTTAACTTCGGCAGCAGGGTCAACATTACTGTTTTTCTTTCCACAATGTAAAAAAAAAAGAAAAATTTTTTCAAAAAGATCAATAATAAAATTATGAACTTCATATAAGCCCAAGTATACTCGTCATCTTCGCCCTCGTGCATTCGGGGTTGTCGCTAAGAGGAGATATTTTTTTTTAAATAGTCAGTTCTTAAAAGCAACTGTAACTGATAAATTCCTTTTGGAATTGCTAGTTGTAATCAAAAAAAGAAAATGTGTGTCCAAGCGATAGTTTTAATTTTCGAACTGCAAGCACACAGAATATCAACTGAATGTACCCTTTATTATCACCTAAATTCAATTACGACAGGAATTTATGAAACACATGCAATCCCGCTTTTACTGTATTGCCACAAAAAAATAATTTCCTACAGTATTCCTTTTATTTCACAGGTCAAAAAACACGAGAACTTGTTTGTTTCTTGTCAGCGGTGAAACTCCTACTTTTTGCAGAGGAAAAACTTCTGATTTCCCCCCTGTCTACCGCTTATAGGAAAAGAATAGCTGTAGCATTCATTATATTGTCCTTGTTTTCAAGTTTTATTTTTGATATATTTGAGAAAGAATATCTAGATCTGGCTTGAATATCCGACTTTACTTTTTTTTTCTTTGAATTTCTTTGAGATTGGTGATATATGACTGTAAAATTGAAAGAGAAGTAAATATTTTCATTGTTTTTAATCTTTGAATTACCCTTTCTTTTTAATACATTCAAATAGATTATAATATCGAAATTTGTATTGAAATACGGGCAGTTTAAATACAATTTTGTCACTTTTTTAGAACATTCATGGGTGTTTTATTCTAGAAACATTTAGGGGAGTGTGGTAATGAATGGGCCATGGGGATGAGTGAACCACGAACGAAATGAAAAAGTATTTTCATACAATTATTTTAGATCCCATTAATAGATGGAGCTATTTGTTCTACTAAACTCATCCAATTTTCAATTATGTTTAAGAGAATCCATTTTTCCATGAGAGTAGGATGATCAAGATTCTGATTCAAAAGTATTTTTTTTTCCTTTTCAGTAATACTAGCTAAAAAGTATCTGTTATTCACTGCAAATATGTGCGTTAGCAAATCTTTCCACATCTCTAAACTAATTTTAAGAAGCAATTTGATGTTATTTGCAATTTCATGTATTAAAACAACTTGAATATATTCCAGAAGTATGGATGGAGCTGAATGGGCCACTATAGCATGGTTATGAATTTGCCACCAAAATATAGTTTTTCTTCGTTTTTCTAATTTTCTCTTTAATATTAGACATAAATGACTGTCTTAGAATTAGATTACTGTCTTATTAGAATAGGTTTATAGTAATTTCTAAAGTTTGCACATTTAAACCCTAAGAAATATTAGCGATTTATTAGAAACATAAGTAAAATTCTATAAATGATTAAGATGAACTTTCCAGTTATGATCACACCTACCAGTAAAGTAAAAAATAAAGGTCAGAAAGCACTAATTGCAGGTTACTGTATGCACTGCAGTAATCTGCAATTTGTGCTTTCTGACGTTGTTATTTCTTACTTTACTTTTCAGCACAATTGTGTTTATTTATCTTACACCTCCCAGTCTTTCACCATTCGATTTTGATATGAGCGATTCCACCCAGTATTTAATAAATAGGTTAGAGTAGAATTGTGTGTTTTACTTTGTTGATTTTATATGGTTTTTTGAAAATGTCCTATTGTAGGCTGGTGTATATCTAAATATTACTTCTTTAAATAATTACTTGTCAATTTGAAAATCTAAATAATAATTCTTAATTATTATTAACACTTTGTCACTCAAAATATTGAGTTTTACCAAAAGCAATTAAAATTTTAATTATTAAAAAATATATAAAATTTAAAAGTAATTGTAATGAAATTAATGAAAATTTTTGCTTGTATTTTTATTTATTTAAGAGAACTTTTTAAGAGATCAATTCCACGTGTTTTCATTGAATTCATTAAGTGGTCCATTCATTGCCTTCAATGGCTCATTCAGCCCCATGGGTGGGGATAAATGGGCCAAATTTCTATATTTTTATTTTCTATTATCATTCATTATAGACATTTTCTAATCCAAATTGTATGACTTTTTTATATAACCAGATAAGTAAAGTAACTAAAGAGCCAACTCGGAGCTAAAAAAAAGTATTAGAAAAAAATTACAAAAATTAAACTTTCAAAAATTGGTCCATTCATTAGCACTCTCTCCTGCTTTTGATATTTATTACTGTAATAAATATGCTTTTAAAATGATGCAATAAAATTATGGGGAAAGAATAAATTCTGAAAAGTTTATGAAATAAATTACGCGAATTTGGCTTCTTTTCCGTTTAATACTCTGACTTCTAAACATTTCAGCATTAAAACTTGCGTATTAAAAGCTCTTTTGTTTGAACTTCATCAGAAAATACCTTACGCATAGCTAAATAACCCTTTTTACAAACAAAAAAGTTCTGATGTAAGTATACACAATTTTTAATTATTTAGACATATATTTTTTTGAGTTGAGTTTAAATTAATGATCGGTGCAATTACGTATCCTCAGTTTAAATGAGCACCCTTATTAGTGTTAAATATTTTTGAAAAAAAAAAAATAAAATAAAATAACGGTTTTGGGGTCAATATAAAAGTAGTTTAAGACCCTTGGAATTTACTCAAAAAGTGGAACTAAATGTATTTTAGTGTTTTTAAGTAAACTACATTTTTAACATAAATAATAATAATGGCAATCATTTATAGGTATTATTGTAAATGATTATCTGTGAGTCGAGGGTATAGGTTAGAAATGAAACGCAGGCAAACACAAAGTTGGCAACCGAACGTGCTTTATGGTTTGAGTCGAGGGTATAGGTTAGAAATGAAACGCAGGCAAACACAAAGTTGGCAACCGAACGTGCTTTATGGTTACAAGAAATCTTAGCGAAAATTGCTTGAAAGAACAAAAACAAGCTCGAATCATTATTTGGATTATATTGTCTTTGAAGATATTTTTGAGAGCAATAATGAAAACACAAAGTTATCATGAATGTGTAAGCATACTAACTTCATTTCGTAACAAACTCCAAAAAAAGTAATTGCCATATTATCTCGTTCACATAAAATGTGTGTGTGTGTGTGGGTTGTGTTTATGAGATGGCAACATGTTTAATATTCATAGCAGCGTCTTTGTATTAAGCAAGAAAATATCTATTTATCTTTATCTATAGCCAAATGGGTAACAAAATTAACGTACTAAGAATGAATTACTGCATTTAAATTAAAATTAGTTAACCAGCGATATTACCTCGGACGCTAGCTGCAGCAGGTTACGAGTTTATAGAACGTGGACATCAACAGAATAATCTGAAAATAAGGTATTTTAGCTCATATCCAGGGAGAAGTATTCTATTATGTATTTATCGCTTACCGCAAAATATATTTAGAAATAATTGACGTTATGAAATCATTGAGCAAGCCATATATCTGATCTTTATCGTGAAAATTCTTATAAATTGCCCTCGAAAGATTTCTAATTATGGTTAACCTGTTATACAAAGAACGAGTACTTTCATGGACTGATTTTACTTTTATATATTTTTCTTTTTATTTTTTGCTTGATTAAGGACTTAGAAAAGCTAATTTTTGATGCATTTTTCTTTAAGTTTTAGAATTGACCGTAATTTTGGGAAGACGAACTGCAACAAAAACGCTTAGATTAGTCTTTCATATACTCCTTAAGAACCTGTTTCAAATTTACGTACGATAATTTAACTTAAAATTTTAATATACATTTTCCGAAAAAATTATTTCTTTCAAAAGGAAAGTTTTCTTTCAACAAATAGAAGCAGCATAAGTTTACACGTTTCAAAAATTCTTAACATGATCTCTATCCAATGATGCCCATAAGAAGAGTGGGAGCCCGGCATTGAGATCTATGGGGGGGGGGGAATTTCAGGGGTATTTTTTTACTTTTGGAGGGCTCTTGTTCTGGCAGGAGGGGATGTCGCAGCAGTTGGGTAGTGTGTCATTGTTCTTTTGGGGATTGGGCATATATTGTTAACGAAATCATAGGAGTTGTAAAGACTTGTTTAGAGCAATTGAATATATTTGAATATTCTAGTGTGAAAATAGGGTTCTCCGATAGCTAAAGTTACTACCACTCAAAATACGAATCTCAGTTTACGTATTACACAATGCAAAATCCATTGGATAGTTTCAATTTTTCTTATGCACTTTTTGTTTTGTTTATAAGTATAAAAGCAAAAAAAAGCAACATATATATATATATATATATATATATATATATATATATATATATATATATATATATATATATATATATATATATATATATATATATATATATATATAGTCGGGAATCAAGGTAACACGGTATAAATATAACTTTATTTTTGGAAGTAGGTTCGATCAAACCTTAAATATAGCATAGGTTACTGATATTTAGCGGAAAATATTACTGTTTTTTTTTTTTTGCAAGATATGTTTTTGGCAGAAATTGTACCCATGAAATGGCTGACTTACCGAGAAACGACAAAATCATTAAAAAAAACCCTTTTTTTGATGGACATTAATTTGTGCAGTTTAATAGTTTGGTTTTTATTCCAGCGAAACAGTTTCTTTTTTTTCAATATCAAAAACAGAAAACTTGAAAAATCTTTTTAACATTAAAACAAATGGCAGTTCATGCCACTTTAAAGTGCACTTCATAGCACCTTAGGTCATAAGCGTAAAAGACAATTTTTTAATGAACATAAAACACAACACCTTACCGACAAAACACCTGCAATATTTCGTCGCAATACACCACATCGCAATTGGTATTCATGGGAAAAACGAAACAAAAGGTAGCAAATGCTTCTCGTGGGATACAGATTCCTTTCTTCATCTTGAGGTGGAAAAATTCGATAAAAAAAACTCAGGTCCTAACGGTTCCAGACTTGCTGTATATATGGGATGTGGATCAATTTGCCGCAAGTGGAAAGGGACTAAATCAAAGTTTTTTTTTCTTTTAAGGGAGTTCAGATTCAACCGGAGTCAGAGAGAAGGAAAAGATTTTTTTTCCATCCTGGTTGTTTGTCCCAAGTGAGGAAAGAAGCTGAATCCCAGAGCCAAGTATTGCATTTCAATGACAAAGAAAAAGTAGTATTGCGAAAGTGAGTAAAAGAAAATGTTAAACGTAACCACAAATGGGAATTATTGTACGATAAGAATTTATGCATTCAAAACAAAAAAAAAAAAAAAAATCAAAGGGAAATGTAGTAGATGAGTTTCTTATACTAAAAAAAAAGAAAAATACCATTGTTTTTTGCAGTTTTCAAATTTTTATCAGTGTCGAGCGAAAACTTCAAAGTTTGTGTAGAGGGACAACCGTTTCATCTTTACTAATAATAAAGCTGAAAGTCTGTTCGGAGGATGTCTGGATGTCTGTGATGCGCATAGCGCCTAGACCGTCTGGCCGGTTTTTATGAAATTTGGCACAAAGTTAGTTTGTAGCATGGAGGTGCGCCGCACCTCGAAGCTATTTTTTGAAAATTCGATGTGGTTCTTTTTCTATTCCAATTTTAAGAACAACAATATCATAAGATGGACGAGTAAATTACGAAATTATCATAACGTGGAACCGTAACATGGGTACAAGCGAATTGGCTAGAAAATTCACCATACATTATTGGTAAATATACAGGCAAACCAAAAGACCTTTTAATTTTTCTATTACGGGCAAAGCCGTGCGGGTACCACTAGTTTCAATAATAAAGTTGATTTTCGAAATCTTCCGAGAGTTATTAAAAGCAAATGATATATTTAGTAAACCAAGAAAAACTCATTCGTGCAAGAACCAAATGCAAAAAAAAAAAAAAAAACCCTCAGATTTTTTTATCTATGCAATATTGAGGCTAAATAAAAGCCAGCTACAGTGTTGCCAGATTGGGGGAAATTTCCCCATTTTGGGGAAACCTGGTGATCTCTGGGGAAATTTTGGGGAAATGAGTTTTGAGGGGAATTCTTTGGGGAAAACCTTGGAAAAGAAAAAACCTCGGGGAAACAAGTTTTTTTTCGTATTGGGATTCACGACAAGAGTAGTAGTTACATTGTTTGTATCAAACAGCGTTGGTTTAGCTTTGTTCAACTTTATGGAATTCGCATTTCGCATTATGTGGAATATTATGCAACGGAATTCGCATTAATGTTCTGCGTGAGTAACTAGTTTATACATGAAACAGGTAAAAATAAGTGTGATGAAGAATGTTCTTGGATGAATATATAAAAAAATCACAGTTTAAATATACATACAGAAGTAGAGTAGTAAATGCAAGTAGAAAAAAAAACATTTGGCTATTTCTTTCTTTTGGTCAGACGCTTGTATTTATAACTAGTGGCACTCGCACGGCTTTGCCCGCAGTAGAAAATTAAAAGGTGTTTTGGTTCCCCTGTATATTTACAAATAATGCATGATGAATTTCTGGCCAATTAACTTTCCCACGTCACGGTTCCCCGTTATGATAGCTTGGTAATTTAGTCGTCCATCTTATAATAATTTTGCTCGGGAAAATGTTCTTAAAATTGGAATAGAAAAAGAACAAAATCGAATTTTCGAAAAATCGCTTCGAGGTGCACACCCCTATGCTACAAACTAATTTTGTGCCAAATTTCATGAAAATTGGCGTAAAGCGATGGTTTCCTAGAAGCGAAATCACCGAGCTTTGACGTCGCTGCTCGGCGTGACGCTGAAATCAAAGTCAAGTGATTCCGGCGTGCCACTCACAACGTCGGTTTTGGTCGGGCGCGCATGCGCAGAAGAGTCAAGTTTTCCTCTCGGCGAGAAGCAACGCCGAAGATCGGCGATTCCCTCCTAGGAAACCAATGCTTAACGATCTGGGCGCTATGCGCGTCACAGAGATCCTGACAGACAGAGAGATATCCAGACAGAGAGACTTTCAGCTTTATTATTAGTCAAAAAGATAAAAAAGATAAAAAAGACAAAAAAAAAAAAAAAAAGGAAAATAAGAAGAAAAAAAAAGGTTGGGAAGTTTTATAAGAAAATTTGGCTATTTGAGGGAGAAAAAAAATTTCAGGAGACAAAAATACTAAAGGAAGTCGATTCATTTTATGAAAATTTTTGTAGAAAAATAATTTTTGAATTTGGGGAATTTTGATTGAAAACATCGCTTTTTGGGGAAAAGTAGGAAGGGAATTGGGGAAATCTGGATTTGACCATCTGGCAACACTGGCCAGCTATAAACTTGGTACATAAAAGAAGAAAATCCCTATGTAAGAATCAAAAAAAAAAAAAAGCTCTGATGCTTTTTGCCTTATTTCAAGAGAAAATGAATGCAAATGATAGGCTTATTAAATGAGAGTAAAAATAACTTTGTAAAAAAATCAAAACCAATGTGGTTTCATGAAATATTCTATTTTGCGCATAAAAGCAAATTGTTGTTTAGAAGCTTCAAAAATCCCAATCCTTTGTCAATGCCATACTCAATTTGCCAAAAGCTAAAAAAGAATGCAAAACATACAAACATATTGCGGTGTGGAAAATGGATTTAGAACTGACAAATAAGCAAATTATGGTACTACTCTATCAGAAAAAAGGGGGGAGGATATCACTTCTCAAGCAGTGGTGATATTGATAATCAATCATTGATTAAATTAAGTAATTGCTTGATTTTATTGGAAATTTTTTTTTTGGCGTTAACCCTACAGGTTTAATTTTCAACAAATAGTTCGCATAATTTAATAACAATATATAAAAACTATTCAAAAATCAGAAGCAATAATAACGTTTTATGCGGCTTAATTAAAATGCTCTAAAACTTACTCAAAAAGCATAGTTTGAGCTGCAAACAACAAGTAATTGATATATCAAAGGATGAATGAGGGCCAAAACCACCAATACTCAGTTCATTAAAATAATATAAGATTAGCTTAAAAGGTCTGCTATGTTGAATCACATGCGACAGTTACAGAAGCGGCAAAAACCATTGATAAAGGAAGTTTATTTTGAAGAATTAGATTTTGCTACTTCAGAAAAATGGGGTTGCCATTTGCATTTTTTTCTTCAAATTATTATCAAAATTTAATACTTTCAAGCAGCAACCATTGCATTTCACTGGTAGCACTGTGCTAAAAGAAGTACTGTAAAGTACTATGCTAGAAGATAAATTTAAAACTGAAACATAATTAGAAAATATGATGCTTGCATAAAAGCTTATTTATTTAGCAAAATAAAAGTAAAATAAGAAAATTTCATTTTTGGGTTTGGGAAAGATGTATATATTTTTCGAACCACAATCTGTAATGAATGAATCTCAAACTTTCTAGATCAACAAATTTTATGTACAGTGAAGTATTTTCCTCAAAAATTTGAAAAAAAATCGTGTATGCATAGTAGATAAATAGTAATAAAGGGAGTACTCATTTACTAACTCTAGTTTTTCCTTATTCTGGGCGTGGGACAATTAAAACTTATTTAGTAATTCAGAGCCTACTCTTCTTATACGTGTTACAAATATGGGATGCTCTCCCCCCCCCCCCCCATGTGAAATGGAAAACCAATATGACATATTATTCATCTTGCAATCCATGTTTTCATAAGAAAATATTGCAAGCTCTCAAAAAGGAAAAAGTTTCCCTTTGTGCGAGAACAAGTAACAAAAGAGAATCAACTTAATTGAAGGATAAAACTGCTTAGGACTGCGTAGTATAAAACTGCGCCGGGGGGGGGGGCGGCGTGGATTTACATTTTTTAGTTACTATTGAGTAGCTCCTAAAAACTGCGAAACACCTTAATGGAACAGCTTTTGAAAATCTGCTCTTAGAATCAGTTGGTTTGCTCTTTAATCCTCAGTTTGAAATATTATATTATTTTTTTTTCAATTTCGAATTTTCTCATTAAGATAAAACATTTTGAAGGTTTTAAAAACAATGTTCTAAAGAACTGTAAAATTTGTAAAATTAATTCAAAACAGAAAAATTAGGTATATATTCTTAGTTCAGAACTTTTCACTGCAAAAATGAGAAAACAATGTAAAACGTGTGCAACTCAACATTTGTCAATTGGAACATACATTATCATTTACCAATTGATAACGTTACATCACTGTATCTACCTTTCATTTAAAATTGACTTTTGTTTTTCATTTTCAAAAAGAAAGCTTAAAATAGAGCATCGAAACTAACTTTAAATAAAATTAAATTTAAAAATCTCATTTCGATTATTCCGTTACCCACATATCCCATTCCACTTTTTTTCCTAAGAAAATCTAATAATTCAAAACAACTTCCATAATCCAAAAACGGAATTCGTACTATCCCTCCAAATCCCACAGAATCCCAATTCGAACGTAAATCGGTTCTGCTCGCCGCCCCTTTCGAAAATCGAACGACACTTGCTTTCTTCCACCCTCTTCTCATTCCGCTCATCATTTCTAACCGGAGAAGAGATTGTTGGCGGTAATCGGCTTAATCATCATCTTGCGGGCAGCCCCCTAAACCTCACCCGAAGACCCCTTTTCTCTCACGCTCCAGTGGCGCGAATTATTCGGAGTGATTTTTTTTCCTGCTGTTGTTATTATTCTTTTATTTTTTTCTGCCCTTGGTTCTTCTGTCTGAAGCTCAAAGAGTCTTGGTTATCAAAGCGGGCAGCGACGGAGACTTCATTAAGGAAAGATAGCGCATTAAATGGAGGACAGGTTCATGGACTTTCCCTCCTGAACACCGGGGACGCAAGGAACTGTCCATTAAAGAAACTCAACTTAGGGATGATTTGATGTACTCGGCTAAGGTGGTTATTAAATGGATAGCAACTTTTAGACACTTTTATTTCTAAACATTCGATGCATATGATAGTGCGAGACTTTGATATCTGACCAAAAGTAATTTTTACTTCTTTTTTTTTTTACAGTTGATTGCATACTTCGGTTACTTTTATTACTAACTTTTGGTTCCAAGGTGATAGAAATTTGTGAAATTAGTTGGTAAAAGATTTTTTCCGCAACTTTTTTTGGTACAGTTGAATGCACATTTTAGTCCGTAATATTTTTTATATTTACTGTATTTTACTGTGTTATGCACATTTTAGAATTTTTTTTATGAACATTTAAAAAATTAAATGTGAGTTTTTGACTCTTTTATTGTCATTTCTGTTGTTATTATCGTTTTTTTTTCTTCATTTTTCTGTCTGAAGTTTAAAGAGTCTTGTTTATTAAAGTCAGATGTAACGGAGACGTAAATGGAGGACAGGTTCATATACATTCGATGTATAAGATATAACGATACTTTGATATCTGACTGAAAGTACTTTTTACTTCTTAATATTCTTTACTGTTGATTGCATGTTTCGGATACTTTTATAATTAACTTTTAGGTCTAAGATGATATAAACTTAAGGAATTAGTAGGAAAGATTTTTTTCCGCTACGTGTTTTGGTACAGTTGAATGCACATTTTAGTCAAGATAATCTTTTCTTAACTTTCTTTTGCTGTAGATTGCACATTTTAGAAAAATTCCTTGACAAACATTTACAAAAAGTAAATATGATTTTTAGACACTTTTACAGCTGATATTATCGTGTTTATTTTAATTTTGTTTTTCTGTCTGAAGCTCAAATAGTATTGGTTATCAAGGTGGGCAGCGACGGAGACTTCATTAAGGAAAGATTCCCTCCTGAACACAGGGGACGCAAGGAACTGTCCATTAAAGAAATTTAACTTAGGGATGATTTGATGTACTCGGCTAAGGTGGTTATTAAATGGATAGCAACTTTTAGACACTTTTATTTCTAAACATTCGATGCATAAGATAGTGCAAGACTTTGATATCTGAGAGAAAGTAATTTTTACTTCATTTTGTTTTTACCGTTGATTGCATACTTTGGTTACTTTTATTGCTAACTTTTGGGTACGAGATAATAGAAATTTGTGAAATTAGTTGAAAAATATTTTGCCGCAACTCTTTTTGTACAGATAAATGCACATTTTATACGATAATATGATTTCTTTACTTTCTTTTACTGTAGAATGCACATTTTAGAAAAATCTTGATAAACATTTAAAAAATAAAAGTGCGTTTTAGACACTTTTACAGTTACTTCTGTTGTTATTATCGTTTCTCCGTTTGTTCCGCTTTTATTTTTTCTGCTTTTCTGTCTGAATCTTAAAAAGTCTTGGTTATCAAAGCGGGCAGCGACGGAGACTTCATTAAAGGAAAGATGGCGTATTAAATGGAGGACAGGTTCATGGACTTTCCCTTCTGAACACCGGGGATGCAAGGAACTGCCCATTAAAGAAACTCAACTTAGGGATGATTTGATGTACTTGTCTAAGGTGGTTATTAAATCGATAGCAACTTTTTGACACTTTTATTTCTGAACATTCGATGCATAAGATAGTGCGAGATTTTGATATCTGACCGAAAGTAATTTTTAACTTCATATCCTTTACCGTTGATTGCACATTTCGGATACTTTTGTTGCTGCTTTTTGGGTCCAAGGTAGTAGAACCTTATAGCATTACTTGGGAAAGATTTTTTCTGCAACTTATTTTTTTTCCAACAGTTGAATGCACATTTTAGACAATATCATTTATATAAACATATTGTACAAGGTAATACGAGTTTGTAAAACATGTGATGGACAATAATATTTTTTCTTTAAAATTGAAACTGTGGAATGCACATTTTAGACGCAATTTATTAATAAACATTTTTAAAAAGAATAGTTTTAGATACGTTTATTGTTAATCCTGTTGTTATTATCGTTTTTATTTTTTATGTTCTTCTGTTCGAAGCTCAAAGAGTCTTGGTTATTAAAGCAGGCAGCGATGGAATCGTCATTAAGGAAAGACTGCTTTAAATGGAGAGCAGGTTCAGATAATTTCTCTCCCGAACGGCGAAAATATAAGAAACGGTCTATTAAAGAAACTCAACTTAGGATATGATCTGATGTCCTCAGTTAATGTAGCAATCTTTAATTTTTATTTCCAAACATTCAATGTGTAGGACGATGCGAGTCTTTGATATCTGACGAAAAGCAGTTTTTATTAGGGATGATTTGGTGTCTCAAGCTAAGGTGGTCATTAATTGGATAACAACTGTTAGAAACTTTTATTTCGAAACCTTCGATTTGTAAGATGATGCGAGGCTTTGATATCTGACGAAAAGCAGTTTTTATTAGGGATGATTTGATGTCTCACACTAAGGTGGTTATTAATTAAATAACAACTTTTAGAAACTTTTATTTCCAAACCTTCGATGTGTAAGATGATGTGAGCGTTTGATATCTGACGAAAAGTAATTTTTATTTTTTACAATTCTTTGCTCCAGATTGCACATGTCAGATACTTGTATTGCCATTTCTTGGGTACAAGGTATGAAAAGTTAGTGGAATTATTTAAGAAAAAAAAATTAACGTCAATTTACTGTTAAATACACTTTTTAGAAATTTTTTAAATAAATTTTCGAGGAAAACAATTCTGGGTCTAGATTACTGAGTGAATTTTTACTGAGTTTTAGCTATGAGTATGGCTAAAAACAAATTTTACATATCCAATATCGAAGAGATGTGATATAAGACGAGAGCCTAAAGTGTATGAAGAATAAGAAACTTTAGTGTTGACGTATTTTTTAAACACCTTTAAACACAACCTTAGTCTCTACGACACTGCTTTATGTTTTTAAATTTCTTTTCTGTAAAAAGCATATTTTATACACTTTTAATAAATTTCTACGTAAATACTCTATAAAAGATACTATGGCATTTGATAATGGACAAAAGAAAAAACAAATCTTAACCTTCGTCTCTGAGAGGGCAGATTTCAGGCATTTTTATCAACAAATATTCTTAATGTTGTAACGAAGAAAGACACTAAGGTTAATGTTCAATAAGCAGAACGACATGCGGTTATAACGGAACAATTTCCTTATATTAACGCATAGATTCAAAATTCGGGCAACATGCAAATTAGCTGAAAGTTTATTCTGAAAAATTCCAGGAATAAATAATAATGAGCTTTTTTCTAAAAGTTAGTTCCTAGGTAGGATTCGACTCCTCAGGGTATCGAGATAGTCACAAGAAACCACCCATTCATTCACACTAGTATGAATCAGTTTGACATTATGACAAATTTGTATGTGACATCTAAGTAATATATAGGATGTTCCGTTTTAACCTGCAAAAAACCTCTATTTTCGCAACCGTTAGTCCTAGATGCATAGTTCCAATTGCAAAAATGTTCAAAATCAGATGCAGAGTTAAGACATTGAAAATTTAAAGCGAAAATAAAAATGAGTAAAAAAAATACAAAATTTAACTTTTTACACGGGCCCCAGGCCTTCTAACTTATATTTTAGGGAAATAATCACCATTGAAAAACAATTCCAACACAAAAAGTTTGACATTAGTACAACCAATATTCACCGAGATATGAAACGCAGCGTTTTGTGACTTACATCACTTTACATTCGCCGTCAATAACACCTTTTAAGGGAAAAGCGGTTAACAAGTGTTTGAAATGATATGTGTGCATAGAGCGTGGTTTTTCAAATTGTTCGAGGTTTTGTAGTGTGTCTTTGCGTATCACGGCATAACATTTGCATTTATTTTTGAAAAACAATGAAAAATATAAATACCTTGTTTTTCTTACTTTGACGACCTGTCATTCTTCTAAAAGTTCCAATCTCATCTTCTGTATGGTCCCTTAAAACTTTGAAATGGAATATCTCCTTGAGTTTTGATCGCACAAATGTCAAGTGGAGATTATTTCTCTAAATATTAGTTAGGGGACCTGAGGCCGTATAAAAGGTTAAATTTTGCATTTTTTTATTTTTATTTTCACTTCAAACTTTCAATATATATTCAACTTTGTATCTGATTTTGAAATTTTTGCAATTGGAAATATACATCTAGGACTAACGGTTGCGAAAATAAAGGTCTTGCAGGTTAAAACGGAAAACCGTGTATAGACGCATGTGTTGTGTGTGTGTGTGTGAGAGAGAGAGAAAGTATAAAACTATTAATAAATCTTAATTTAAATTTAATAGTCGAGAAAATTTTAAAAATCTGGTGGAAAAAAAATGAATAAGTGAAAAAGAAAAGAAAAGAAAGAAAGAAAGAAAAAAAAAACAGAGTGGTCAACTTTTTTTCTACATCTCAAGAAATCCAATGGACATTTTTCCGTTTCAAAGCAAAATATAGCACGAATGAATAATAAAACGATCAGCATTTCCTGCAATCTCGCACGAAAAAGACCAAAGCGCACGTATCAATATTCCCCAGTGATTAAAAGCGGCGACTCTACAACCGCCTATATTTACTCAACATAACATGCATGAACTGCAAAGCTCTCAGCATTAAGTGCATCTAACCGATCAACGGTAAGCTTTTTATAAGTTTCAGATACATTTATATCTCGGAGAAAGAAAAAAAAAAACGGGCAACCTTTTTATTCCGAAGGTCTAAAACCTCTTCGAACCGTATGTTCCGTCCAGGGGAGTTCGGCCGGCACCCAATTTAATCGAGATGATGGCTTTGTGAGGCAGACTCCAACTTCCATTTGATGATGGAAATTCCCCAGAGGGGGTGGGGGAAGAGAGTCCCTTTCTTTCGCCCCCCCCACCCCCGCACCGATGCCGACTTTCGGCCCGTCAAACACGCAACTGTAATGAATAGGACAGAGTTACTCTTTTCTATCTGTCCTGGTGGTGCCGTGAGCTGGGAAGGCCTCGTCACGGAATGGGTTTTGTTTGGGTGTTAGCACAGCCTGTTGGCGCGAAGGCTGACGAGGAGGGGTGGACAGACATTTTCTCTTTTTATCCGGGGATTAGACAAGAACATTGTTTCATTTCCACGCTGGGTAGCAGAGGTTTTTTCCGGTATGCTGAAGCAAAGAATATCTATAAAAAACGAGCCGACGTAGCAGCTCTTACTTTTTCATCCAAAACGGTATTTTCTTACCTTTTTACTACAATTATTTTTAAAATTGCTTTATTTATTTTTTGGTATTTATATTAATGATGGGGCAAATACTAGTCCAGTCTAGGTCATTAAGTTGACCAAATGAAAAAATGTCTCATTTACATGAGATGCATAAAAACAAGTGTTTGTTAGTCATGGAGAAAACCAAGCATTATTGAAAATAAAGTACTGATATTTCCTTTTCATGAGTGGTAAAAAAGATGCAAAGTAAGAGATATCGCACAGCCAATTCTGCCTTTTCACAAAGTTCGTTCCTGTCTGTAAGACCACTGCAGCTACTGACGTTTCGTCTTTCTCAGGGTACATTCCCTGAAATCGTGATACCATGCTACATTAAAAAAAAAAAAAAACTTCCAGACTCAACTGTAGACGAAGTAAAATGCTGACTGAGAAAGAATCGGGTATTTAAGCATATTTATAATAGCACCTACCTACGCAGATTTCCTTTTCACGCGGGGGTGATCGGTAAGCAATCCACGCGCTTCTAAAGAAGACAAATCCAAACATTATTAACTGTGGGCATGCATTTTAATGTGCAAAAAACTCTTAGTGTCCTTTGCATCACTTGCTTCATTTGTCTGTTGCTACTTTCATTATTCTTACATTTTAAAAACTGCTGAATTTAAAACAAAATGCCATGATCCGAATATTCCTTCTGCCTAAAACAGCGAATAGAATCATCAGATATCACGTGACGAGGGAGGAGTCAAGTGCCTTCTTGTGGAAAACGGACAATAGCTATTCTCAAGTCTCGTGTCACAGGCGGGAGCAGAAAATCTTATCTGAAATGGCGTCATGAACGTAAAATTTAATCATAAGATTCATTTAAGGAAGTACTAGGTCTGAGTAAACTATTGTTTACCTTGTTTTCCACAAGCAATCCAGCGTATCATCTAAATTAACTTCTTCTAAATGTGTAGGAATGAAGTTAGATCTGTTATAATGTTGGAGAAGCAATTTCGTGGTTTTCTGTATAGGTTACCATAGCCCAAGAAAGTTGAAAAGTTGCAATTGGGTACGTTGTTTTTTTTTTTTTTTTTTTTTGCCAGACATATGCACCCATGAAGCAAAAACTAATTTCGTACGTTTCTTCCCGTATAATATTTTTCAAGTCATACAAATAAAATTATTCAGACATAGTTTGATGAGCATGATGAAGCCGGACAGATCTTGAACGCTAACAATATTATTGAGCCAGTCTGGTATGTATACAGGCGACACATGGCAATGTGTGACCATCTTAAAAAAGAAACCTTTTTCAAAATTCTTTAGGAGAATTTCTATTTTTTCATAAACACATATCGTCACCTCAGAGCAGCAGTAAGACATCTTATCCCAGGAATATAAGTTAAGATATCCTACTGTTGCTTTGAGGCGACGATATGTACGTTACTTAGATCATTTATAGTTTACTTGTTTTAAGTTATTGAGATGCGAAACAGTAAGTTATATTAGTATTTCCTATGAAAATTTTATTATACATAAAAAAAATAATAATAAAAAAATGCATTATTGCATTCAACAAGCAAAATAATAAAACGAATGCAATTATTCTTTAAGGCTATGACACGCGACGGTCTTTCATTATGAGGTGATAATTTAGAGATTCTTCAAAGAAAATAAAAACTCTTCTTTGTCAAAATGACAACGAAAAACAAAATCCAAGAGCTAAAATTGGCTTTAGAAGAAAGGCAGTCATCAGCATTGCTGTCCGTCCGTCCAACTATCTAGCATGCTAATGACCTTTAAATGCCAAAATCCATAATGAGCTCAATTCTGGTTGCCAGAAACTTCAATTAAAATCCAAAAAGAGACAGTGAGAGTAAATAGCGCAGGAAAAAAAATTGATTTAGCTTTCTTACTTTAGTTTTGTTTCATGTGCTGGGCTCTTATTAAGTTGGGAGAGTTTCTAAGAGAGCATTCATGGTAGAAAATGATTGCCTCCAGCGGTGATAAACGATAGGAGGTAAAATTAAGAGAGGAATCTCGCGAAAGTGAAAATATGGCGCTTATTTGACAACGTGGTAAACGAAAGTGACTAAAGTCGTAAAAAGTGGAATTTAAGAAAATATAAAGATCGTTGAATCTGTTTTTGACAGACTAAGCGTTTCGTAATTAAGGAATACTTTTTAGAAAAAATAGGGATTTTTTTCGCTGTTAACACATAACTTCAACATCGCTGATTTGACCAATAGGTGTAAAATTGATCAATTTTGTAAAATTGAGGATCGTTGGGTTTGACCAATGGACCTGCTTTTAACAAATAATAATAACATCTGTAAAATTGATTATGTTTGTAGGATTGATAAAGAGAGCAGTTAGACCAATAGCTCTGCTTTGGGCCAACAGCAATACGTGTAAAATTGATCATGTTTGCAGAATTGATGATTGCTGAGTTGGACCACTAGCCCTGCTTTTGACCAATAGCAATAACATCTGTGAAATTGATAATGTTAGTTGGGTTTATAATC
Organism: Uloborus diversus; assembly: GCF_026930045.1. Taxonomy (NCBI): domain Eukaryota; kingdom Metazoa; phylum Arthropoda; class Arachnida; order Araneae; family Uloboridae; genus Uloborus; species Uloborus diversus. Next base: position 210,464,302 of record NC_072732.1, on the reverse strand, counting down.
GCTGAATTTGATCAATATCAATAATATGTCGATTATGTTTGTAGAATATTGTTAAACGTTGAATTTGACCAAGAGCCTTGCTTTTGACCAATCGCAATAATATGTGTGAAACTGATTGCATTTGTAGAATTGATGATCGGTGAATTTTTCAAGTTCTCTATCAAAATATTAATGTCACTCAAGCTGACCTTTGTTCAACAGGTTTCTCTATTTGAAACGCCCCACTTAATGATCGGCTGCGCATCAGTCTCAAAAATCGAACAAGCTGTCCATCGTGAGTTCGATCCTCACCTTCATATAATATTTCTGAAGTGAAAACTTTTTTAGACGCTGGGTATATTTTGAGATGGTAAAAAAACAATGTCTCTGATATCGGTGAGACATTGTGTTTGCCGTTGCCACTCTGAAAATGGACAGCTAATTGTTATGGTTGCGGTTTATATTTCACCGGATGAAAGCACAATACGAGAATTTCTGACTGAAAATTTATTTATTTATTCAATCAGTATCGTTATTGACAATATGTATAATGTTCGATTATGTTTGTGGAATATTGTTGATCGCTGAATTTGATCAAGAGTTTTGCTTTTGATCAACAGCAATAATATGCGTAAAATTGATTGCGTTTGTAGAATTGATGATCGGCGAATTTTTCCAGTTTTCTCTCAAAGTATTAATGTCATTTAGGCTAACTTTTGTTCTACGGGTTTCTCTATTTGAAACGCCCCACTTGTATGCAGTTTAGTTGGGTTGTTACATCCGCTAGCATTAAAATACACACAATTTCCTAAACGTTTTGCACAGTAACACAAAATTCATTAATGCAAATTGTAAAAACTATTTTGAACGAGCTGTTAACCTAGTTTAAAGTTAGTTTTTATCCTTACTGAAACCGTTTTGTAAAAAGGTGTCATGCCATAGGATATTTTATTCATTACCCGTTTGACTATTGCTGTATCGATAACCATTCAATAAAACGTATACTGATAAAAAAAAGGTGTTACCATAAGATAGGAAATCCACCATCCTTCTTAAGATTGTTGCAATGCAAACAATTCATAAAAACTTAAATTGACAGTAAAGGTAATTGCTCTCAGAAATTTAACCACCACCCTTTTTACGGTTATTGTACTGAAAATCGTTTGTTAAATCTTGCTCGTCACATATAGTGTTTCTTAAAGGCAGTGGCAAAAAAAAATCCTGAATTGTTTCACTTTAGTATAGATATCACATAAAACTGCAAAGTTTATAGGAGTCAACAAACATATCTTTAAATGTGAAAACACAAAAGAAAATTTAAATCTTCAGTGCTTTTTCAAAGAACATGATTCGAGAGTTAACAGAATAGCAGGTTCCGAGGCCATGAAATAAAGAAAATTATTCCTGACAACTGTATTCCAACAGAGGAAATCAGAACAAAAGACGGAGGCGAATTTTTCCTATTTTGTCTATGCACAAGAAAACTAAGAAACTGTCAGATGTTATCACTTTAAGAAGCATAATGCGTTTCGCGGAACTTTCTGTTCCAATTCTACTGACGAATCAAAGAACAAAAGATATTAAGCGTAGGGTGTAAAGAAAACTGTGAGTTACATAAGAGTATGGAAAAAATAACGTGTAAGAACAAACCTGGAAGTTATGTATAGAACATGCTAGGTACAGGCAATAAAAGAAACAGTAAACTGCAAAAGTTTTTAGGAAAGTAATCTGTGCTGATTCAGTGTAAATTTACTTACTAGAAATACATTTTGACAAAACAGCAAGGGGATTATTTGTAGCTGACAAGTATCGAAAAATACCAGTATTACCAGAATGAGGTTGTTTTCTTCAGTCAAAAGTAGTACTTTTTCCCAACAGTTATTTTTTAATTCATTTATTAAAATGTCCAATTCTTCAAACAAGGCGTGGTCTTTATGACGTCACAAACTATGCACTATGACACATCTTTCTACCGCAGTGAAATGAAAATCAAGAAGCGAATTACAATTGCGCTCTACGCTTGCTATCAACCATATCGATGCCAATACACGTGAGTAAAGATGCGAATTAAATATTTTGGACCGTCAATGGCAACACTGAATGGGATTTCATCATTTTTGATATCATCGGCAGAAGCTTTAAACGATGAAAGTGCACCAATTTAAGCAATTTTTTAAAAATATTAAACTTAAAGAAATTATTAAAAAATGGTCAGATTCCATATTTTTATGCATGCTCTTTCAGAAGAAAATACTTTTAAAATTTTGGAAACGACCCCTTTGTACGGCTTGTAGTTGTGTGTTGAGCAATTTTGAACTGAAGAAAAGGAGTGCCACAGCATATATATATATATATATATATATATATATATATATATATATATATATATATAAATATAGTTTGGAACTAGCTATTTGCAAAATCTATTTGAAGATTTGTGTGTTCTATGCATTGGCTATGTATTCTGTACTATTATTAGTACGTACGCAAAATTATTCCTCCTCGTAAAATGTTCAAAATAGTGTCATAGTAGGGGAATGTGGGGCAAAGTGAAAAGGTGAAATGTTTGCTCTGCGTTTAGAGCCACCTAGCTGGTAATATTTGAACAAAATAGTTTCACATGTAATCCATTACATTCAGGAAATAAAATCGCCATAGATTAAAGCATAAGATAATACAAGCAATTTTCAAAAATTGATTCTCATTTTGTAAATTTGCTGTTAGTCAAAAATCATTTTTGATATTATAAAGTTTTTGTTATTAACTTTTTTAATATTAATTGTGACCTTCTTATATGCGGTGCAATATTTATTTAGTTAATATTAAGCTTATTTGTACTTTAAATATTTTGTTCAAGTAGCCGAGTGCATGCGGGGCAAAGTTGGATGGGGCAAAGTGAAATAGCTTACGTCGTTTATTCACTCAATCATTTACTAAAACAGTTACGTATTCATTTGTTAATTAATTCATTCACATGCTTTCATTAAGTAATTCACTTATTTATCCATTTATTCTCTTATTTTCTTATTCATTCACTCTTTTACTCACTCATTTATTTTTCTTTGTATATTAATGAATTAAATTGTTCGTTTATTGTTTTATTTTTTTTTTTCATTTATTCATTCAAAATTCTATCTACCAATTCATTTGATAAAAAATACTTTTTATAATGAAATAGAAAATATTTCATTAGAAATATTTCATTATTCACTTTGTCCCATGAACATTTCCACTTTTTTTCAAGGCTCTGAATTACAGTCAAAAAAAAAAAAATATGTTTCAATGAAAGTTTTATCATAAACTACAATGTTCTTTCTTTTTCTACAGTAATTTTCAAAAACAAATTTCTAATTTGTTCATTTTGAAAAGGCTCAGTCATCTTAGTCATTTCACTTTACCCCACATTCTTCTACTTGTATGTTCAACTGGTGCATTACGAGTTTTAACGCTGTAAGATAGATATCCTTTTAAGGAAATCCACGCATGTTATTGGAACAACTTCGAATTTTCGTAACGTCCATGCTTTTGCAAATCATATTTTGATGTACCTGTATCTGATTTTCATTGTTCAAATTTAATTCTAATAGAAAAACTTCATATGAGCATACTTTTAGGTACTAACATAGCTGAAAGAAAAAAAAAAAGAAAAAAGAAAGAGCTCATAACTTCCAGATTTAAAAATTTTTTTTAATCAGTTACAATAACATTGAAAGTGAACACAATACATATTTTGCAAGTAAGCCTTCTGTTAACGCTTACTCGCTATGAAACGAGAAATAGCTCTGAAATATCACCATTAGAAACAAAATCATAACCAATCAAATTGAAGGGAACGATGGCGATCTATACAGATGCTCTGTGCCCATACTCCACTATGTGTCCAGTTGCAACGGAGCGTGTAGAGGAAATAGGTAGTGGTGTCTGGAGAATTATCTCGCGTGAGTATTGAGAGTTAACAGGAAAAGTTGATTATCGTCTTGTTCTAATGATTTGGACAGACTTTTCCCATTTTCTATCTCCATCCTAAATATTTGGTCAAGAGAAAATGGGTTTATTACAGTTATAGAAAATGCTTGCTGGATGGCCTACATTGGTTACATCAAAAAAAAAAAAGAAACTGTGTAATCCATCGTAAGACATCATCGGACAAAAACTAATAGCATAAATGACTAGCATAAAATTGCAGAGGCCAAAATAGGCTATTTGTCTCGTTCAAGATATCAACATTATTTTGCTAAGTAAGACTTAAGCGCGCTACACCCAATCATGTAAAACAACTTAACTTGACGCAAATTTAAATAAGGATCAATAATAATTGTTACATTAAGCTTTAATGGTTTTTTAAAAGGAAATTTTGCATGCCTTTTCGTGAAGCTACACTAGGGTAGTTCAATAAAACATTTTTTTCAGCTAGAAAGCAGGACACCCCCTATTTTTGTAGAATTACTAATAGTATTATGCTGTAAAAGTTTCAGCTTCTTACTCAAATTTTAAGAGGTTGCTCAATGACCTCTTAATTTAACATTAGTCGTAGCATAAAAAAATGATATAGTCATAAACATTTAATTTTCCCAGCTGTTTTTTTTTTTTGGAATCAATTATTTTATTGCAATGCATATGGATATTACTAGTGTATATTATAATACGCAGCAGTGTTTTTTCAGTTCGATGTATTTTTTAAAACCTCTCCTCATACTTATGAAGTTTGGAGGAGAGCGTTGAGCACCCCTTTCAGTCGAAATAGGAAGCTAAAATTCTTCCAGTATATTATTATCCACAAGTCTAAAAATATTGAGGGGTGTCCCGTTATCTAGGATAAACTTTTTTACATGTATTTTTAAACCGCCCTAAGCTACACGTTCACTTGGCTGAATTCGAGGTGAGCTAAATAAATGAAAAAGTGACAATGAACATTAGTTTGGCTATCGAATAACTTTTATGCTCCAAAAGTAATTTAGTTTTTGCTCAAAACGACTTAATAATTTTCAGCTGATCTATAATTTATATACATATCTGTATGTATTCTTGTAGAATTCAACGTTTCTCAATCAACAGTAAATATACAAATATATCATTAAGGTAACAACCACATGGTTAGAAAGACTTTTACAGTTGATGCTTTCATCTAGTTTTAACCATGGTTTTTATTTTCATGTCGAAAAACCCTTTTTTGACATGCTTTTTTTTTACATAATTTTCAAAACCAAAATTTCTGTCCAAAGCGTGTGAAAAACCACAATATTGACAGCAAAATTACCTTAATAATTGGTCCATAGTTTTATAAATTTCGATTTCATACACTAAAAGAAGTTTTTTGACTGTTTTAGATTTTTAAAGTGATGTGCTGTCAAAAAAATCTTAAACGTTTTAAATCCATAAGTAGCTTGTCAATAAAAGAGACATGAAGTCTGTAGATTAAAAGTATGATTAAATAGCTGTATATTAAAAAATTAAGTAAAATAGACAAGCTTAGTTAACATTTGAATGTTATATTTAGTCCCACTCTAAATTGCTTTTCCCTCAAGGCACAAACCTCAAGTAACAAAATACCAGTTTTCAACACCAAGATCATTTCTAAGTTCGGAAAGAATTAATCCTCTCAACTGATGCTGAAATCTATATATATTTTTTTACCATGCATTTGCTGTGACATCCTGAACTTAAATGGTCCAGGACTGGGTCCAAATTTAGCTCCTTGTAAACTTAAATGATAAATAATTAAAAGTTAAGCGCCTAACTTTTGCTCGAAAAAATGAAGTCCAAACCGACGTTATCATGGCACAAACTGCGCAACACATTGCACGCACATGTTTTGGAGTTAAATGAGCCTTTTTTCTTTCTCAAAAATGTTCTAGGATTTTAGGAGCTGAGCAGCAAATGTATTAAATTAATGCCATAACACATTTTGGGGTTTAGGTACGGATTAAAGAAATCGTCACGTTCCGTCTAGATAAATCATCTATACATGGAGAGCTGACTATTCCGCAATAGGGAAGTTGCAACCTATTAAATGTTCATATTTTGGCTATTGGATATTGTTAATTGACCCTCAAAACTAAAAAATTCACCATCGCCGAATTTTAAAACACCGTGGTTGATTTTTAATGAATTTTTAAAAATCCACGCGCAAAAGTGCGCGCTTCTGAAACGTCACGAGCCTACGTCACAGGGCGCGAATGTGCAGCCTTCCGCCGAAGATCCCTTGTTTTCGCTAGGAACATTTTGAGCGCGCTGATATTTTTATTTTTTAGAAATTCAATAATCCTTTTGAACACACTATGGAGACCGGATTCATTAAAGCACAATCTAAGTAATCTTCCTCGTGTAACATCAATGATTTTATTCGAATATTTCCGAGAGGATGAGAGGTTTAATTTTCCAGAAACGCGAGGAGTTAAATGCGAGGAGATAAGCCTTTTACGTTTCGTCTTCGAAGTCGAATGCGTGACCTTCGGCTTCTCCCCTATCGGAAGAGGGCATGACGTCACTTCCTATGCCATTTGACGTCAGTAAAGCTTGAACTTTAAAAATTAATTTAAAAAAAAAAACTACTTATCGTATCGCAAAATTTTTTTCACCTATGATGTTCATACATGTTACTCTATCATATAAAAATAAAACTGAAAAATCGAAAACTTCCCTATTTTGGTTTCAAAATTGTACGAGCAATAACGTTAGTAAGTGAAGAAAAAAGATGTTGCAGAAATCTCAATAAGTTATTGATGTGTTGCTTCATTGATATTTGACCATTTTATTCTATAATCGTTGAAGGTTCAGGGTAACGGCATTAGTCACATACAAGGGTCCAATAACAGACAGTAAGAAGTTTGGATTTAAATAATAAGAATTTTAGACGGGTGAAATTGATGTTACTGTGACCCATGAATACGGTGTTGTTGTTGTTGTCGTATCTAATGACATGCAGAGTGCGAAAAGTTTTGATGCCTTCAAAAGTCTTGATAACAAGATCTGCTAATTCTGGAGCCCGATGGCTGTACAGGATTTCAATTGGTGGTGCTCCAAGTTGGAGGAGGGAGCGAATAATGGCCTGACAATTAAAAACATGACCAGGGGTGAGTTTTAAATGGGGACGGTGGAACCATATAGTGTTATCAGATTGAATTTTATGAGCTAGTTTGTACTTACAAGACAATGGTGGAAGGTTATGAACATACACCACGAGGTCTGCTGGTGTTCCATGTTCATTTCAGTTAAATAAGGTTTAGTTCTAAAAATAAAGAACTTTTGCACATTTTGAAGAGAAAAAGGGAATTTTGTCCATTCCTCATCCATTCCTCATTCTATCTGTTACAGGGTATCATCAGGTTTGTCGAAGATCCGTGTTCGTCTGTGAAGCGTGGAACTATGGTGCGAGCTGTTCGCAATCTTCTATGTTCACTCGGCTGTTTTTCGGTGTCTATAACTGAAGTCGGACCTTGTTTCGATTTTGAGCATATAAAAATTGAATTAACTAATTCAGAGGATTCAGAAGCAGCCAAACGTTAGATGAAATGCAGTTGCATGAGAGAAAATAGGTTTAAAAATTATAAATACATTAAAAGACTCAAAAAATTGAGTTAACCTGAGAGTGATGTCTTAAGCATGCCTGTTACTGGTGCCATTACCCAAATTAATTCAGATTTTAAAATGTAGGATATGAAAATGGGATTCATTACGGAAAACGTTTCCCGGTAAACTGGTACTTATTTTGGGAAATTATGTTATCTTTCTAGATTTATCAAAAGTGACGGTTTACTCCACTTGTCAGTTATTTTACGACATAGCAACCAGCCACTATAGTTATGTATTTCCGAATACTTAAAACAAGGCCCGGATCCAAAACTGTCTAAGAACCAAAATGTCGGATATGTCTTGTTTTTTAAAAAGACTTTACATCTCACGCGTCAGGTCTGTATTAAATCACGTGTTCTCTAGTACGTGCACTCCAAAATATCTTAATGTCCAGGACATGCCCATTTATAATCAGGACGGTCTGATAGCATAAAAACACATCACATATAAAAAAAATAACAATGTTAGGATAAAAATTTAGAAAACTTTCGTCTATATTATAGATCTAATAAGATGAACATGACATCAGTATATTGAACCGCGACATTAAACAACAGCAGAGAAAGAAATTCTTGGCAAGCGTAAGCTGCATAAGTGGTGCAAAGTGTTTCTTTTTTATTTATTTTTTTATTTTGCAATAACGCGACACAATTACCATACGATTTTAGAAAGGCATTAACAGCCGATATGAGCCTCCTGTCCATTTTGATGCCAAAATAAGAGACAGTCGCAAAAATCAATCAAAATCCCAATCATCAACAAGACTATTAGCGTCCAATATAGATGTTGCTCTTCCTGAAAAGTGTGCCAAATAGCGCTGATGCGTGTCCATGGAGTTGGCGATTTAGGTGGAGGAACAATTTCGCGTGATTGTGGATAGTTACCAACAAAGGTCTTGCTCTAACGGGTCTTGACATGATTTTTTGCGTTAGCATCGTCTTGCTCAACACTGAAAATTTGATGAATATTTTTACATAAAATTGTAAAAGGATTAAAGGATGAATCTTTGATTCTATTTCTCGAGACGAAGTGTTTTACGTAAGAAAGTAAGTGTAAGGGAAGGAACCAAACGAAATGTAAATTGACGTTTTTAAAAGGTAATTTAAAAGATCCCAAAAGGATCATACTCTTTTTAATGCAACAAAAGAGTAAAATTTTTTACTTTGATGACTAAAGTTATAAAGATGAAGACTTGTGAGGATTTTTGAGTCCAAAGCTCCAAAACAGTAGAATGTTCAAGCTTTTTAAAGATGAGGAATGAGAAACAAAATACGTTATTTAAGACTAGAGCAATCAAATTTAATTTAGAGTGACGCATCTTCTGAACGTGCAAGAAATATTTGAAGTAAATACTTGAAAAGAAATATTTGAAAATCACAGATTTGTAAAAATAAGTTTTAAATGAGTTCAAATGTAGTTATGAGAGGTATAAAAGTGTTTGAGCAAAATAACAAGATTAATATCATCACGGAATGTATTAAAAACGTTATGTATAAAAGTATAGGTATTCCGCATTACTATTTCGTAATTTAGTATTGAAATGACCTTTTTCCTTAAAAGTTGCAAAACTTTTAATTTTAGTCACACCCTGTGTATTTTTTGTTTTGTAACAAAAAATCAATAAAATTCTTTTTTATTGCATCTTATTTATGCAATTTATTATTGCATGTGCAAAGTCTGATTGATGTATCAGATACCAAAACCGCAAATTATATCACAATAAACTTTATGTATCAGGGGATATTCTTTCAAACGTTTAGTTCATTAACTAGGGTGTAAAGGTGGAAGAAACTAGCCAAAATCAACAACATGCATTTCAAGTGTATCTATGAACTATATATAACAGCGTTTATCAAAAATTTTTGATCCGAGAAAAAGAAAGATCTTTTGACAAAAAAATCGCGGACTGGTGATGTTTTTTTTTCATTTGTTCTATTAATAAAATTTAATCATGCATGAGTATAAAAAAGCATTCAGGAGGCACAACGTGTTCGCCTTCATTGTTATTTAACAGAAGCAATGCATTTAAAAAAGTAATTCATTGATAATAAAAATTAGTTCAACTCATGTATAGAAAAATAATTTAACTTTCTTCTAAGGGCTATTTTTGGTAACGCAAATTACAAAATTTAATTTTAGAGTCATTTTTTTGTGTTTTATGTAGGCATGCGGGAACTTGATTAATACCATTTTAAAGTCATTGTCGTCTTCGTCATACTGAAGTTTTAATTGGAATGACAAACGTCTTTTTAATATTTAATTCAATAAGTTTTGACTTGTAAGATTATGTCTACAAATTTGAGAGAAATTCAAATCAAATTTAGTTTTATCCAGTGTTCATCTATTCAAATACAACAACTTTGAGTTGTGCAGCTAAATTCATTGTAGCTAATGCGTAAATATACAAACATAATTTCATAAAGCAGAGCAAGGTTATTGATTCTGCAACGTCAAACGCTATGTAATATTTACAAATTTGCATTTTGTGTTAATGAGCAGCGGCTTCCCAATAATTGTAATTGAACAAACAACAACTTGGTATTTAGAACAAATAACTCAACAAAACAGGTTGTTTCTAGTTCATCTAATTACGTTCTGCAGCTTCTAAAGCAATATTAGACATTTAAACAAATTGCACGTGCGTTCCCACTTGATAGTTATAGGTTGCAATTTAACAAAATAATTGGTATTTAGGCATCGTTTTAAATATGCATGCGACATAATTGAAATTATATGATGATTATTTTTAAAAAGGAGCATCATGCCTTAAAAAAAAAAAGGTTTCTGGCGAGATACAATCGTAAGAGTTAAAGTCATAAGGCTTAGCAATGAGGATATATGAATCGGTTATTTGAAAAAGGGCGTAAGTCCAATGGATTCCCGTAGGACTTATGCCCTTTCTGAAATAATCAATTCATATATACTGCCGTGAGCAGGCAAATGGCAGTATCTGCAGAAATGAGTTTTCGAGATATTTGAAGAAATGTGTTTTGAATGCAATACTAACAATAGGGAAATGTTGGAATCAAAGTTTTTTTCGCGCCTTTTTTTAGAGGTAACTAAATAAGCAAGCTTGTAGAATAAAAATAACGTACAAAAGATGACAAAAATGCAAAAAAAAAGAAAAATATACAGTTACTGCCCTGTACCTGCCCACGGCAGTATACGTGAGACACTTTAAAATGTTGTCGCATTTATTTTTGGAAAAAAGAATTTACAACTAAAAAGTGAAGATAATGATAAAAAAATTATATTAATTTGAATTTTTGGCATCTTGAATTCAAATTATGTTTTTCACAATCACGAGCGTGTGTGTGTATGAATGCGCGTGTGTGTTTGTGTATGCGCATGTGTGTGGGTGCGTGTGTGTATGTATGCATGTGTGTGCGTGTTGTGCATGCAGTGCTGTGTGTGTCCGCGCTTGTGTGTAGGCGTTTGTGTGTGCATGTAGGCATATGTGTTTGTGTCTGTGTGCAAGCATGATTGTGTGTGTGTATGTATGCATGTGTGTGTGTGTGTTGTGTATGCAGTGCTGTGTGTGTGCACGCGTGTGTGTGTGTAGGCATTCGTGTGTGTATGTGTATGTGTGTGTGTAGAAGTGTGTGTTTGTGTCTGTGCGCAGGCATAAATGTGTGTATGTGTGTATGCGTGTGTGTAGGATATAGACGCAACCTGGAGACGGTTTTCGCAAGAGGAGCAGCATCGTGAGGCCGGTCGACGCGATGGTGGTGCTGGTAGAGGGAGGTGGTGGGAAAATAAAATCATAGGAATTCAAAACAAACAAATGAGAACAATAAGCAATCGTGATTGTTTAAAAATGTCTTAGTTACGTTTCTTCCATGGAGTATTTTTACAATTCTTTCAACCACTACACGAGACATGTATTTAGTAAAGTGAACAAAACTGTCCTGCACCATTTGCCTGTGTCATACTAATACAGTCAAATTCGCTTACGACGAGCCCTGATTTAACGAGAACCGGGATTTAGCCAGGGTATCAGAAATACTTGGTTGGTGCAATGTGAAGTCTATGAGAGCATAACTCGCTTTTAACGAGCAAACCACGCTTAAAGCGAACAATGATTTGTGATTCGTAAAATTCCTATTGACTTCCAGCTCAGCTTATACTTTTTTTGTAAATTTTCTTTAAAATTCCAAAGTCAACCATTGTTAGTGATAATTCATAAATTCCGAGAACAAGTGCTGACAGCACTTTTTTTTAATTTGTGGACTAAAGAAACATTTAAAAGTTATATGTGTGTGTACATGTGTGTTCCTAAAAAACAATGACGTAAGAAAGAGACATTCAGACAGTTCAAAGCAAAATAACCACGTTTACGCAGATTTTTTTCAATGAATTTTCTAATTTTTTTGTTTTAATTTAGGACATTTTAGACACTGCGGTTTTATAAAGCTGTAAATCGAGTTAAAATTAGTATATTCAGTTGTTGCTCAGTTTGTGTTTTTAACCGTAAAAAAAAAGAAAATATTTTTGAGTCCAAGTCGGGTGCGCAAACTTGCAGCGGACACGGTGCACGTTTACGCATATTTATTTTGACACCTAACGTAGTTCTGTTTCTGAATATGATGTCTTACCATCGTTAAAATAAAGCAAATTTAATACAGACTGAGCAGTGTATAAAGTGAAAGCTGAAGGGGCATGAGGCAGCATTATATGATTGCAAGCTATACGATACGAGTTTGCTACTTAACTGGAAATTAAATAGTAATTTTCAAAACTAAATAGTCTGAAAATACTAAAAAGGTTTGAGACAGTTTGGGGCAAAAAAAAAAAAAAAAAAAAAAACTGCCAGGGGCACGTTTAAGTAAGACACGGTAAAAACGTGCATAAAGGTGCTCCGACGTCAACGCGTGAACTTGTCCCACCGCCCAGTTTGGATTTGTTTTTAACGGGCAAATTTTTTTAATTACATTTCAGTTCATACAAATACAATTCTCAAAAAAGGATAAAATTCTGCTATTTTTTATATATTTGTTCTTCCTTAACGAAGAATTATTTATTCGCAATAAGCTTCAAAACGTTTAACCCGAAATTTACTCCACTTGATAGAAAACAGATTATTCTTTCTGCGTGCTAGACCGAAGCTCGACCGATGATGAATAATTGTGAGAATATTTGCTAGGGAGCAGCATCAATCTGTTATGACTTTTGGCTCTCCAGTTATAACTCGTTTTGAAAAAAGGACGCTGCGTAAACATGCCCCATGCATAAACGAGTCCCGGTCTACTCTAATCAAAAAGAATAAAAAAAAAATAATTTGAATTTTGACCTCTTGAGTTCAAATTGTGTTTTTCGCAATCACGAGTGTGTTTGTGTATGTAAGCGTGTGTGTTTATGTGTGTGTGTGGGGGTATGTGTGTTTGTGTGTAGGGGGTATGTGTATGTGTGTGTAGGCATGTGTGTTTGTGTCTGTGTGCAGGTATGAGGGTGTGGATAGTTGTGTGTATGAGTGTTTGTGTGTGGTGGGGAATGTGTATGTGTGCGTAGGAATATGTGTTTGTGTCTGTGTGCAGGCATGAAGGTGATGAGTGTGTGGGTAGTTGTGTGTTGGTGTGTGTGTATGTGTAGGTGTCTGTATGTATGCGTGTGTGTATGTATGTGTTTGAGTGTGTGTATGTGTTTGTGTGTGTGTATGTGTTTGAGTGTGTGTATGTGTATGTATTTGTGTGTGCGGGTTGTGTATTTGCGTATTTGTGTATGTATGCGCGTGTGTGTAGCATATGGATGCAACCTGGAGGCGATTTTCGCTAGAGGAGCAGCATCGTGAGGAGCTGGTCGACGGTGACGCTGCAGAGGGTGCTGGCGGGAAAATAAAAGTGATAGCACATCAAAACAGTCAAGTGAGAACAATAAGCAATCGCGATTGCTTAGAAAAAAAAACAACTATGATCAATTTTTATAATTATTTTACAAACTCGCTTTTTACGAGCACTCAGTTATAACGAGCAAATATCACGGTCCCTTTGAGTTCGTTACAAGTGGTTCGACTGTATTTTTCAAAAGAAAAAAAATCCCGTTTCAATTCGCACGAATAACCGTTCATTCTTCAAAACACGACCTTTACCAATCTCGGCAACAACCGATAATAATAGCTCCTCAAACAATCGCATTCTTTTAGCCTTAATTGATGGTGGAGTTTCATTAAAATCACTCATAAATTTTTATGTCAATCGAACAGGCATTTGTTCTGTATCATTTCTTCCTTAAATACTCGCCAGATGAAGATAAGAACACCTATACATAAAAAAAAAACCGAAAAAGATTAGCTGAAATAATTCCGGAAACGTTCGAGAACGACGACTCTCGAATCGATTGTTCGAATCCTTTGTTCCCTATTCCTTTTGTGCTTCTGGTCGCCATTTTTTCCCCTTTTTTTCCCCAGCAATGAAGTGTCGAGTGACAGAAGAGGGAACCTTATTATTCAATATTCCATTGGATCTGCAACCACCCTTAAAGCCTTTCAAAATGAAACTAATGGGCTTTGGTGGGTGGCATTAGCAGGACCGTTCATTACCGAGGAACCGAGAATACGAGCAGCCATTACTTTTCATTTACCTCGGCCCGTCTGCCCAATAAGAATATACGATCCTGTGCCAATCGTCGCCAAATATGTTGTGTTGGCTACAAGATCTCGCATGATCAAGATCCACGTAATTGTAATTTATATCTTTGCTCATATGCCAAGCCTTTTCAATCTTTCTGGGGTAACCAAGCAGTTAGTCTGTTTACGCCAAGATAGACAAGATAGATGTGACATGTTGGGTTATCATGTTTCTCTAGAGGGTGTGAATATACAATTTTACGTCTGTATTAGAAAAATCTAAAATTATTCGAACAGTTGAAATCAGCTAAAAATGTAGTGCTATTACACTGAAAAACCTTTTTTACAACGCTTGAATCATAATTGCTTTGTACTCTACGCAGCTCATTGTTTTATTCAATTGTTCTGAAGTTATTGTAATGCTGATTTGAAGTTGAAAGAATTTCTCGTCCAAAAATGCAATGTTCTATGCAATGTAGAATATTGCATTGTGGAATAGATTGAAATATTATGATGCTCTGAAATAAAATGGGCATTAAAACTAGTTAGAAATTTTACGTTTTGCTCAACGTTGCATGCACTTCTTTTAGTAAAATAGCTATCACATTCCTCCCAACGTGACCCGAAGTGGAGGTTACAGCTTTGAAGTAGGTTAATAATTCTCTTAATTTTGCAAAACTGTCTATAAAACTTTGTGAGATTTTCGAAAGTTTATGCCAATATTTTGAATCAGGCATTCAAAAATAAAGAAATTGCAGAGCAAAATTTCAGTGAAAAGCCGTTTTTGCTGGAACCTGGAATGCCATTTCTTCTTTCTGCTTTAGAAGTTCTCCCTTTGTGTAGTCACTGCGACCAAAATTAACTTCTCTTCTAATAATGGAACTACCTGAAATCAGTGGTTGGAAGGCACATATTCTATAACAGCGTTTTCTCGCTGAACTGTGACTGCTTTTATAGAGCATCACATTTTTTAAAGATTTTGGCTACTTGAACTGATGATTAAACTCGGTTCCTTTGCCACACAAGTTTTGTAACCATATTTGGTTGTATCACCAAGTTTAATCATTCTTTTCAAAAACAAAATCTTCTTAACATTTTTTTGGGGCAACATAAACTTATCATTTTTCCTATTCGGTACATTTAGTTATTCAAAACTGATAGACAATCAGTTACATTGAAATTACGTCCATTATTTTAATAAAAAGTTTTTGGTATTTCATCACATCACGCACTTCATCCAATTTATTTAAAATCTGTTTAATATCAACATTAAAGTATATTTAAGAATGAAATTATATTGTAGTAGATTACCTTTCGTTCTGAATAGTTATTTTTAAGCTTTATTATTGAACAATATATTTAAGTTTCAATTTCAATTGATGTCAAATAAGAATCAGTTTTGTTCATTTCAAGACTATTTTTAACTAATTTAAACTAATTTTACAGCTAAATACATACAAATAGTTCCCCGATTCATGGCAAGAATATGTAATTTACATTAAGTTGAAAAGGAAATATGTCTTACAGTACTTTAGAAAACACAAACCGTATAAGTTAACCAATAAGTAACTTAAACGCGAAACATTTTGTGTCAATTCTTATAATCTCATAGAAATGGTGGAACTCGTATTTTAAAATTTTTAGAAGATATTTTTTACGAAACTATTTCAATTGTTTAATGAACTGTTGCAATAGTTTTCAAAAATGTAAGCCAAAAAAAAAAAATGTCCGCTTGACTGAAAAAAGTTGTTTTTTCTTCTTATTTTTTTTAAGTTGAGTTTAAATATTTTCTTTTGCTTGAGAGAGAACAAACTATGGGGGAAAAACCAACACTAAAAATAAAAACGTTTCTGCTGGTGCGAAAGCAATAAATGAGGTAATTTATTATAGGTCATTTCTCAGAAAATTAATTCATTAATTGAATTTTTCGGCAATGTGAGCCATAACAATATTAGTTTTCTCATTTAAGACAACAATGTAATAAACTCAATGAAAAAAATGTATTGATCATTTACATTGTCGTTAACATGTTTTTTGTGATTCTTCATTTTGAAATGAAAAATTATTTCTTTAAAGAAGCAAACAATAAAAAGAGACAGAAACCTATTAGGGAAATCGAAACTAATTGTACTAAAAGTATACGCTCGGAAAATTTCTCTTTCATAAAAAATATGTATATAAAAACAGACTTTTCAATAATATTAATATAGTTGTATAGAAATTAAAGCAAATAAGGTGCATCATTGATTTTAGCAAATTATAATGGAAGAATAAAAGATTGGGTTTTCGTAAAACATATTACTCTCACTGAATGTTTACGTATATGGTGAAAAATAGATTTAAACAAATTTTCCGTTTCTAAGCGAAAATGTCACGCAATTATTGGCACAATATTGTATATTATAATACTCGTATTTTAACACTCTTTTTATGTGACAATGTTAACTTATCTCGACAAATGAACAAAAAGCTTAGTGTAGCGAGTAAAAATTAGGCGGTAAATCCTGCACCTATTGTACACATGGACAATAAAATTAGTTCATTTGAAACTTTATCGTGAGAAATTGTGCTGATTTTTTTGAGGAAGAAAGCAATAATGAGCCATAAAGAATCATTTTCATAGTACGATTTTTAGAAGAGTAAACTTTGTTAATGGAACAATTATTTCTATAAGTTTCAAAGTATAAGAAAATAAAACTTTTAAGAAACTGAGAGAGATTCTATTACAAGAATCACGAATATTGATGAGGTAAAATGGTGTAAAAAAAAAAAGAAGGGGATGAAATAGAGAAGGGAAAAAATAAACCTAACTACGCTAACTATAAATAGTTTTCTAAAGCATATCTGACGCTATGCGTTTGTAATCATTAATCAAAAGAAAATAAAATATCATAATCTAGGTAAAAAGTCAAATGCGTCCATTTTTTGTGCGTGGATATTATTAGTTATTTTCATAGAGACTGCAAAAGCGATGAAATCTATGTTGCAGAGTTTGCTCATATCAGTTGCATTTCCTTATTCAACTGGGGAACAAAGGCTAGTTTAAAAAGTCGATGAAAATCTTATGTAATCCTGTCGATGAAAATTTTATATAATCCTGTCGATTAAAATTTTATATAATCTGTCGATGAAAATCTTATATTATGAAAATACACATTTGATTTTTTCATTTCTTTGAACGCAATAACTCCATTCAGACGGATATTGGTGACCGAAGAAAGCAGTGTAAAGACAATCAATGCTTTGTAAACATCATTAGAAAATGTAATTCCAGCACGAAAGAAAAAAGACAAGTATTCTTTCCATGAAGTAAAGACATCGTCCAATGTTTTATATAATATTTTTACAGCTCGAGAATGAAAAACAAATCCAGTGTAGGTCAAAATTCGTGAAAAAAAAAGAACAAGGAGCACTTAATAAGAAACCTGAATTCTTTAATTGATTTAAGGGGAGTTGGGACCTTAAAGCTTTAAAAAGAATATTTTTCATAATATTTATATATTTAAAATATTCAAATCAAGTACTTTAAAACGACACGTAATTCATGTGTCTATGTAGATGATAAGTTACTTCAATTTAAATATCAAAAGGGAAGAAATGCATTAAAATGTACGTACAATTTTACTTTCAAACGCGTTTTTGTCGTAACATAAAATTTAAAAACTCATGTTCTTTTTTTATAGAAAACCGCCATACATATTACTTCGGAATTTTCAGCATATTTGATTAAATATTTATTATTTGTTGAAAGCATTATGGCGTGAAATTGGGATTTTGTTATTGTTCTACGACATTAAGGTAACAGGAAAGCATCGCTATTGTAGTATAATTATTACCAGACCCTTGGTACTACGTTGAGTTAAATATTACGTTGAGTTCATGCTATTATTGTAAAAATGCAGTCGAAAACTTTGTATTATGGAATGAGTAAAAATGACAACAACGTGCATAAAGTACAAATACAGTAATAAAATAGAGTTAAAAACTCAGCAAACAGCTGTTTTGGGGCTGTCATATGCAAGCCCCTTCATCAGTTCAAAAAAGAAGAACGAAAAGTCCACACAATGTAGACTGAACGACAAATGAACAAAAAAAAAAAAAAAAAAAAAAAAAAAAAATTACGACAAATGAGAATTTTTGTTCATTCAGTCTACATTGTGTGGACTTTTCGTTCTTCTTTTTTGCACTGATGAAGGGGCTTGCATATGACAGCCCCGAAACAGCTGTTTGCTGAGTTTTTAACTCTATTTTATTACTGTATTTGTACTTTATGCACGTTGTTGTCATTTTTACTCACCGTGCTATTAGATTGCGTCGCTGCTATCTACCTGATTGCAAACATTTTCTGCAACTCAACACTTAATTCACTTTTGCCACAGTAGGTTTTTATATGCTTTAATACAACAATTTAAACCGTCAAATATTACTGTCCAGAGTTATCCGATCATTTAGGTAATTTCCTGCATCACAAGCAATTGCCAAGCTGCCATTATTGCAAATCTGAATCGTGCAAAGAGCAAAATTTCACACAATTTTTGACACTCCGTTATTATGGAAGTCACTTTTTACACCCTTTCACTTTAATATGGCTATCTCTGCTTTATCAGAAAGAATGACGTAAAAGAACAAATAATAATGAGCTGTAGCAAAAACAGACTGAAAGCCATCGTTCGATTTTGTGATGAGTGAGAGAAACAGTGGGAGAGAGCTGGGGGATGACGCCCCCCTTTTCGAAGTCATCTTATCGCTGTGTATTCTTTTCGATCTCTGGAAGACCGTACTATCCCAGATGCAAATCCAATATCTTGTTACGAGGCGCTGTTCCCTTTTCCCGTGGTGTGAAAGTGGTATAGATATGGAGGACTTATGGAAGTTTTTTTTTTCTTTCTCTTTATTTTTCGATGAATTTCTTGTCGTTTTCTGGAGAGGGTAGCGGCAAAGGAAAGAATCATGGCTGTTTTTAACACTTTGAAAGCTAATATCTGACATGCAAGCAAATTAAATGAACGGTTCAGCATAGGTCTTCTATATTAAGAGGGAAGAAAAGAAACGTGAAATATTCGCATAAATAATAACGGTTGTTTAAAACAAAACAAAATTTTGAAGTTAGCTTGTATGATCATTAATCATCATTTCATATTTAATGACGAAATATTTCGGCAAATTCGTATAGATTTATAATAAACAACAAATCTTCCTCTTCGTTAAACTTGAAATTTATAATAAAAGTGCTGTTTAATCAAAAAAAGAAAGAAAGAAAAGAAAAGACAATAATAAGTTTTAACACATTGAAAACAGATTTTACCCTGCAGTTCTCTACAATAGGTAGGTTTGCTCTCGTTATTAACTAATGTTATTAAACCAGAGAAAATTACCTTTCGAGCTACATCGGATGGATCCCCCACTATCCCGATCTAAGCAGGGTGTCATTCCATAGAAATATCAACCTCAACCTCGGAATTTTTTTTTCCATAAAGCCTTAATTGTGACCAATCATTTTATTCAGCATACTTTCTAGTACAAAAATCCAGTAACAGTTAGCAAAAATTTCATTCGGTGTTTTTCTTCTGGCTCTAAACGTGCGAGGTTGTAGAAAAGGCTTAGCATGTGAAAAAAACATGCGTCTACGTTGCAAATTTTTAAAAGAACTATGTTTATTCTAAATGATTAGACGTTGGTCCAATAAAATTGACTGTTCTTTTTGCATACATTATAAGATAAGTATTTTAATTAGTTTGGTTATTTCACTGAAAATACTTACGTTACCCGTTAGTCACGAAAATGTACTATTTTCTGCTTAAAAACTAAACCAGATGATTGATTCAAACTGCTGTGTCATATCTACTTAAAGAGTGTAAAATATTTATTTTAGTATCAGTAGATATAAAACGATTACTGTGACTAACGTAACAGTTTGCATGTGACTAACGTAACATTTTAAAAATGACTGCTAATATTTAAAACTTATTTATTTTAATGAATATTTTTTGCTGCCTCGGATTCATTAATGTACGAAAAGTAATTTACAACATTAAATACTTTATTGACAGTAGAGTTTCATTAGTTTTGTAATAAATTAATTTTTAAAACAGTTTATCAGGTTTAATGGTTAAAGAGTTTCAAGGTAACTCTAAGTTTTACACACAGTTATTAATCGAGTAAAAAATCTGGCAAATATAATGAAGTTCATTAAATTATTAGATAAATAAATGGCTTTGAATGTAGTACAAAATACAGTTATACACTGCGCTTCTAAGTATATCTTAATTTAATAAAGCAATATACAGACTAGACGAATTCGTATTATAAACTGAATTTTAGACAAAAGGTTTCAAACAATTTTACAGAAAATATGATTACAATGAAAGGGGATAAATTTTCAAAAATGTATTAAATTTAGTTAAAGTTTTAAATCGCTTTATAGATGGAGAAAATGTTTAAAACTATACGCTTTGACCAAACTATAAATTTTGAGATGCGGCTTAAGTTAAGAATAAAATGTTTACAAATTAATAATTATGATGCCCATAAGGAGTAAAGTGGGAAATAAAGTGCTATGAAGTATAATTTTACTGGGTTATACCGTAAAAAAGGTTTATCGTACACTAATAAAATCTTGTACTTATTTTGGCCAACTTAGAAACAAGAAACATAAAACAAAAGTAATAATAGACACAAAATAGCAAAACAGCTTTTTAACACTATGTTGTTATTTTTGTGAAACACAAACTATGGTCATTGCTAAATTAGTTTTAACATGCAAATGCCAACTGTCAAAAAAGAAGCATTATAAGGTCCCCTCAGAGAAACAGTAAGACATCTAATCCCAGAAATAACAGCAAGAATTGACTGAGCTGGGTGCGTATTTCATGTATTTCTGTTTATCCCGGGCTATAGGGCGGTAACTTACTGAATATACCTGACTTGCCTTCAATATTCGAGTTGAACCGAACCATTGCTTCGGTCACTCGTCTGGTCAGTGCTAATTCTGTATTAGCTACCAGTTTGTTTGGCACTCTAGGCTTCCTTAAGAGGTCTCCCACCCCCAGCTCAGTCACTCCTATGCCGGGCTGATGAGTGCTAATAAGCATGAAACTGCAGTCCTCGGCTGGAATTGACTGAGCTGGCTGTTTATTTCATGTATTTCTGCCTTAGCCTTAGCTATAGAGCAGTAACTTACTGAATAGCCTACTGTTGCTGTGTGATGACAAGATATCCCTATAGCATTGAGATATGGTGATATAACGTTGGATACGAAAATTTAAATAAGAAAATAACTTGATTAGGAAAGAAAAATAGGACATATTAACACAATGAAATAGCTTTTTCTAATTTTGTAAATCACTTGGATTTCTGCTACTGATAGAAGTAACAGTTTATTGTAATGAGAAATCATGTTTCAAACTATCTCTAAAGCGCAATACGTTACCTCGTGAGAAAAAGTCGTTTGAACAAAAAGTCACAGCTTGAATACACGATATCTCATATAGTCAGAACGTTGCAAATAAAATATTTATCAGTTTGCAGTAAACTAAACGATATCTCATGTAGACAGATCGTTGCAAATAAAATATTTATCAGTTTGCAGTAAACTAAACGATATCTCATATAGTCAGAACGTTGCAAATAAAATATTTATCATTTTGCAGTAAACTAAACGATATCTCATATAGTCAGAACGTTGCAAATAAAATATTTATCATTTTGCAGTAAACTAAACGATATCTCATATAGTCAGAACGTTGCAAATAAAATATTTATCATTTTGCAGTAAACTAAAGCATGAATAAAAACAAATCCGGGCACAAAGTTTATAGTCAGAGAGTGATTTGTTTATGAAAGAGTTACCTACTCACGTAAAACTAAAAAAGTAGTTTTGCAAGGAGGAAAAAAATTCCATCGAAAGAGTTCAAAGCAAAATATATTTTTTTAGATAATGAGTTGCTAGTTAAAACAATAAACATATAATTTTTCTTCGATTTTATTAACTATAAAACATACTTTTACATTTAATTTGGATAAAGCCAACCCTCCGTCAAATATCTTTAAAATTTTTATTTGAAATTTTGCGTTGTAAAAACAAAGTTTGTACAGATGCTAAAATCATATTTCAAAAGGTTTGTTTTCTATGTAGAGTAATAATAATAATATATTTTTTAAAGAGTTGTTGGGGGATAACATGAGAAAAATGCAATCTCTTTAAACGAGGGTTTATCAAAAAATAATAGCAAAATAAAACTGCGTTCGCGTTCAGCAATAAAATGTTTTCAAATTCATGATTAAAAAGAAAGGCTCCCACGAGGATTCAAAAAAATTAATTAGTACCTAATTGATTAGAAAATAATTAAAAAAAAAACTACTGTATAATTGCACTTAAAAATGAGTAAAATGTGATTTTTTCTGAAAAAATTACAAAAAATATTAGCAAGTAGAAATTGGTAACAAAGCAAATTTCAGCATATGAAAAAGAGCCTAATTAGTTTTTTCAAGTGATAATAAGCAAAACTTTTCTTCACTAATGATAGATTATTACATCAACAACTACGGGAAATAATTCAAAATAAAAAACTAAATGGTATGAGCTTTCTCCAAAAGAAAAAAAAAACACTAGCACATTTTTAAAAACATGTTTTTTTGGAACACAAAAATAATTTAAAAGTTTTAACTTAACACTTGAAGATTAAGACACACACACAAAACTTTAATATAAATTTTAAACTCAGAATTCGTTTTAAATATAAAGAAAATTAAAATATGTTTCACATTAATAAAGCTTAAGTTATAGCAATAGATTTTTCTTTTTTTCCAAAACTAAAATAAATAAAAATGTAGAGCAAAAACAAAGCATTCAAAAACAAGAATAATACTGCAAAACATGAATGGTTAAAATGCAAAAACAATTTACTGTCGAAAACTAAAATACGAAAAAAAAAAAAAAAAAAAATCGAAAATAAAAAGTTACTTCATAATTGGGTAAAAAACTTTATTTCAAAAATTAATAATAACGCAAAAGGAAAAAAAAAAGCGTTTTCTTAAAGCACAAAAGCTACTTTCAAATGCGTGACACTGCAGTCAAACTAAAAGGTTCACAAGCGGGGGATTGATTGGGGGAATTCACCAATCAAAACAGCGCAACTAGCCAAAATGGCGTCTTGTATGTTGATTACTAAAGCGAACTAATGACGGTATCATAATGACGATGGAAAACAAGGGTTTTCTGATAACGACTAATTAGCATTGTGAAGTCTCGGAGAATTTTTTTGTGTAGTTATCTGCTTTTAAGACCATTATTTTTAGCTAATAATGCCTTCCGAGCCAATAGACAGGAAAAAATTAAGCACCGAGTAAAAGAAGAGAAAAGAGGGGAGCTGATATCGTGGTTTCACTGCGGCACTTTGGCGAAAAATTCTTTTCAACATCTATGCGGTAATTTAGCATTCTATTTGGTAAGATATGGAAATTCAATAAAAAGTTAATATGTTGGAAGGAAATTTGAGTAACTTAAACAGGAGAGAGGGTGTTTTGCAAGATAAATATCACAACAAATTGAGGAAAATATTTTAATTTATGTTTTAAACCCTGGGTTGAAAATTTGAGAATAAACAATTGGTAAGCTGATGCACGGCGTTTGTGTACTAGAAGCTGTTTCTTGATTCGTGCAATCAAAAGATTATATTTGTAGACATTTTGTGCAGTCGACATAAGTTAGCTGGTTCGGAAGACATTTCTGTACGTTCAGCAGTAGGGATAGGGTTTTGTGAGTTAAATATTATAAAACAGGTTGAGAATTGTTTTAAAGAAATATTTTTGAGCGTTGAAAAGACTGAACCGTTAAAAATTGAGGAAAATATTTTGATTTCCTTTGAAAATTTGGTTAAAACAATTGATAAATTGTCAAACGGCAACTTGATGATTATTCTTGATTGAAGTATTTAAAAGAATTGCAGATAATCTAAGTTGCCGACGTAAAATGGGTAGAAATTAGAGTAAGTTAAACAGCATAAACACACCCACAAGTTGCTTTTCCAGATGAATATTACAACAAACTGAGGAAAATATTTTACTTATTTTGTAAATACCACGTAAGAGATTGGAAATTTAGAACTAAACAATGGATAAAATTACAAACGACATTTATTCTTGATGATATTTCTATATTTGTGTAGTAAACGTTTTATACTTGCAGGTAGTTTAAGCTGTCGATGTAAGTCGCCACGCGGGGATAAATTTGTGTAACTTAAGCAGCAGAAAGATGATTATGTAAGCTTATGTTATATAAATAAGGAAAATAACTTACTTAGAAAACAAGTAACAATAAACAAGTGTTAGTCGATAAAAAATAATTAAGAGAAAGATAAAATTGGAGAGCTAGTACTTAGGATCAGTAGATGTAGATAGGTTTTATTTTCTTTTTATTTTCAAACCGTTTAGAGACTCCTTTACATTTTTTACGGAGTGAAACTCATATCGGTTGGGAGGGGGGGGGGGGGGTTGAAATCTAAACAAACTCTGAATACTATAATTGTGACCAATATCAATAACAATAAAAAATGCTTCCTAGGACTAGATGCGTACTATTTTGATTTTTGAAATTTTAGAATGTTGGACATTTTGTTTTTTAAAAAATAAAAAACCATAACATTCAACTGTGTTTTTTTTTTTTAATTTCACTTTCTTTTCGTTAATTTTTTAATAAGCTTGGCAAAAAGTTTTAGGCTTAAATCCAATTTTTATTGCTTGAAATACATTTCCAGATGCGTTAAAAGCATCTATGCAAATAAGTAGTCAGTAGAAGGTCAGATCTCAAATGATTCCAGTACAAAACTTTTAATAGTAATACTTTTGTAAAAGAATTTAAAACATCAAATGATTACAAAGAATTCTAAATTACTAGAAATTGGAAATGAAGAATAATTCATATAATGAGCGCTTTAAATTTTATACTTAAAGGAATTAATGCGTTTGAGTTAAATCTATAAAACTTTTTTCTTTCTGAGAATAGTTAAAAATAACTGTTTAAAAGCAAAAGAAAAAAAATTCTGATGAAATATACGTTATTGGTTTCATTAATTCCAAAAAGGTTTTTTAAAAGGTAAGGAGCAAAAATCAATTAAACTCAGACCTTTCTTTCTTTTCTTTTTTCTAAATTACTTTGTATTTAACAGTATGAAGGGAATGAATAAAGGGAGAGCAAAATAATTCAGGGATTAATGGTTAAAAATTAAAACAATTCAATGTTTACAGTTGCATCCAATGTATGTATTATGCGCGCAATACAGATTATGTATGAGAAGTGAGCGTAACAGCATCTTATTTCAATATCTTTATTTAAAAAAAAGAAAAGAAAAAAAAAACTAGTCATTTATTGTATTCTCATCAAAAAAATATATGTATTGTAGGTAATTTGAAAAAATAATGATTCTCTGGATTTACATCTACAATACATTCCGAAGCATATGACTAAAAGCATAGAATTAAATAAAATTTATTTAATTTTGGCAATAAAGATTGCTTTATAATTTTATTTTACTTTTCATAGCGATACTTTTATTCGCTTTGTCATTTTTGATATCGAGACATATGATGTATTGCATAACGTTGTTTTTTATGATAAATGATAAAAGAATTTTAAAGAAAACAGATTCTGTCAATATACAATTCGGGCCAAAGAGGCAAATTATTTATATTCATTTATATGGATTATTATTTAATCGCATTTGAACTGTTTATGTCATTGAAGACAAGTGGATAAAGTTCTTCCAAGTTCAAAAATGTTTTGTTAAACGAAATGTTTAATACCTAATTAACGCTATTAAGATCTAACTATGCTATAACGATGCTAATTAACGCAATTCTGTGTTTTAATCAAGAAGTCATATGCATACTTATTTTATTTCATAATTTTTAGTGTGACCCAAGCTTGTAGAAATAGTCTTTTGAATTAAAAAACATTTATATATGTTTATTAACAATGTTGTTTAGAATTATTTGTTTTTTCGGAAACAAATACAGTTATTTCTCAGTCATAGTCTTACAAAAGCAGTTTGCTGCAAATCAAATAACTTAGTAATAATCCGTGAGAAAATTCAGATAACAACTCAATAATATTCGGAATTTGAAAAGAGTATTTGTCCTCAAGACAGATCAATTGTTTACGAAAATAGTAGCTCTATTAAAGAAACCAAACTTCTTCGTTTATAGATTACGAATGACTACAGTTCTACAAAACAAAAAAAAAAAAAAAAAAAAAAAATGAGTGGGATAATAATTGTTTTAAATATAATGTCTCTCCGTGTCACATATTTCAAAGTGCTGTTAAATATTTATGTCATTTTTTATACACAGTTTGCATTTCAAGCTCATGAATGGTAGTTTTAAATTCTTTTTTTTTTCAGTTAAACTTGATATATGAGGCAGTGAGAAGCAGAATGATGTAAGTGGCAAAATTAAAAATTTGGAGATAACCAATAATCATGGTAGGTGAATCTCTCCTCTGTCTTGGGGCAAGAGATGGTACTAGTAGCCCTGGCAGTTGCTGCTATACAGCATGATTTAGAATTTAAAAAAATCAATGAAAGCCTTCCTAGGATGTTATCTTTAAACATGTTTTACTCAAAACTTGAAAATATCCACTTACATCCCTTTGCTTCTTACTGCCTCATGTGGTATTTTAAATTTACTACCTGTGCTTTAATATTTTTAAAATATTAAAGTCCTTCTCAACAGTTGGAGTGATAATGCGCCTTCTTTTATAGTTAAAGGTTGTGCTGATGGCTAATCTATCCTCCTCTTCTTTTGTTTGACCTTTCTTTAAAAACGAAAACATTCCCTAATGCTTGGAAGCATACGAAAATTATTCCTGTTTTTAAAACAGGGAATAACGAACTGATGTGCGCATCACATGACTTACTTTTACTCCAATTAAAAGATAATAGTGCTTCGGAGTGAGCAAAAAAAAAAAAAAAAACACTTTAAATACTTTTATTCCAAGTCTGTTGCGAACCGAAGCAAAGAAAGCGTTTTTTACAGATAAATTTTCCCAATATAAAGCAGTTTTAATGTGATTCAATGGTTAACTCTCTAAATATGGCCAATTGAAACCAAATTAAAAAAAATTAAAAATTAATTTGAATTTTAACATTTGGAATTCAAATTATGTTTTTCGCAACCACGAGTGTGTGTATGTAGGCGTGTGTGTTTGTGTGTAGGGGTATGTGTTTGTGTGTAAGGGTTATGTGTATGTGTGTAGGCATGCGTGTTTGTGTCTGTGTGTGGGGGGGGGGGTTGTATGTGTGTGTAGGCATATGTGTTTGTGTCTGTGTGCAGGCATGAATGTGTGGGTAATTGTGTGTATGTGTGTGTGTATGTTTTTGTGTGTGTGTGTGTGTATGTGTGTGTGTATGTTTTTGTGTGTGTATGTGTGGGTGTCTGTATGTATGCGTGTGTGTATGTGTTTGTATGTATGTGTTTGTGTATGTGTGTAGGTGTATGTGTGAGTATGTGTTTGTGTGTGTAGTTGTGCATGTATGCGCGTGTGTGTAGAACATGGATGCAACCTCGAGACGACTTTCGCTAGAGGTGCAGCATCGTGAGGAGCTCGTCGACGGTGATGGAGTGGAGGATGGCGGTGGGAAAAATCAAAGGAACGTCAAAAATAGTCAAGTGAGAACAATAAGCAATCGTGATTGCTCAAAAAAAAACCCCGTCAAGCTCGTCGCCAAGTTGGCGACAAAACTTGGCGACCAAAAGCTTGGCGATATATTGGCAAGTGTTGGTCAAATTATAGCGTCACTTGAGTTTACATTGAAATTAACAATGATTTTACCCCAAAAAGGTGTAAAAGACCCCCTTTGGAACATCCGAATGCAACCAAAAGAGAAGGTGCACAACTAGACACCACTTGGAGTCTATATACCAAATTTCAACTTCCGAGGACATACCATTCTTGAGTTATGCGAGATACATACACACATACGCACATACATACGTACATACAGAAGTCACGAGAAAACTCGTTGTAATTATCACGGGGAGCGTCAAAATGGATTCTTCAGGTGTCTATACGTTCTTAAGCATGTATCCACGTGTGGTCGTGTTAAAAAAAAATCAATATTCATTCGGGGGCGAGCAAAATGGAAATTAAGGCCGATTTTTGAGTGAAAATTTTTTTGCGAATACAATGCTTCCTTTTTTGTAAAAGGAGGTAAAAATGAATGCAGAAATCATTGCCCAATTGTAATTTTGAGCTCTTTTTTCGAAAATTTTTGAATATATTATTATTAATAAAAAGCTCTTTCATAAAGTAAAAAATTTAGTCTCACCGGCTCAACATGGTTTTTCCCTAAACGTTCTACGAGTACCAATTTGTTTTGTTTAACTAATGAAATAATTTCTTCATTTGAAAGCAGTGATCAACTTGATGTTATTTACGCTGATCTTTCTAAAACTTTTTCTATGCGATTGACTTCGGTATTATTTTGGGGAAATTGCACTATATTGAATTTTCCCTCAATCTCACTGACTGGTTATTTTCATATTTAAGTTAAATGCTATGTTTATTTCAATGGCCTTACTTCGGAAAATTTTACTAATACTTCAGGCATGCCGCAGAGCTCTAATTTAGGACCCTTGCTTTTTATTTAAATCATAAATGAAATTGGTGATATACTTTTAAATATTGTGATTACCTTTTGTTCGTTGATGATTTAAAGGAATATAGAAACATTCGTACTACTTTTCGTTACTTCTTTGACGCTACTCTTTTACAGATTGACTTGGATAATCTGCACCGGTGGTGCTTTGAGAATAAGCTTAATTTAAACAATAGTAAATGCAGTGTTTTGAGTTACAGTCGTAAATCTCAGCCATTAATGCATACTCATAAAATTGTTTATCTCGTTCTGGCTTTGTTACGGATTATGGTATCACTTTTAGTACTAAGCTCAATTTTAGGCAACATATTGTTACGGCTTTGGGTATCACTTTCAGTACTAAGTTAAATTTTAGGCAACATAGAATGCTGGCCAAATTATTAGACTAAAGAGTTTTTTGTTTGTTTTAGTACACTATTTGTACTAAAATACCACTTATTTTACTGTTAAAGTACAGTACATACTGTACACTGATTATTACGGTATTTTAGCATAATTTAATGTTTGCAGGAGGCAGCACTGTTTGCTTTGTTTATGTTCTTTGTTTATCTACCTAACAGGAACATAACCTCAATCAGCTTAAACAGTTCACTAGTTCTTCGTATTAGTGTGTTCTGTTATATTTAAAGTTAGTTTTAAGTAATTAGTGAGTATGTGTATGAAAGTATATATAATAGTGAGTAAGAACAATTTTTTACCTCCTTTTTTAAAAAGTTAAGAAATGGTGTAAACCTTGTGAAAATATGTCAAAAAGACTTAAAATGCCCATCAAGAACAATGGAATACATACTAAATATTAGATAATTATTTCACTGTTCGTTAATGTGTCTTTAGTTATGTAATCAATAAAGAATTTGCTTTTAAAACAGTCTTAGTCAAATAATTTGGCCAGAACTGTATTGTTACGGATTCGGGTATCACTTTTAGTACGAAGCTCAATTTTACGCAACATATTCACAACATTGTTTTAAAGGAATATAAGATTCTGGATTTTCTTAAACGTAAGACTAAAAATTTTCTAATGAGCAAGCACTTAAAACGTTTTATTTTTGTCTTGTGCGATCCAAACTTGAGTAATGTAATCCTATTTAGGATCCCTACTACGATAATAATGCTAAAACTCTTGAGCAGATTCAATCCAAATTTATTTGTTGCTTTTATTACAGAAATGATAATCACTATTTTTTGACTTATTCTTACTCTTATTTGTGCAATATTTATAATGTTCCCAGTCTTAAATCACGCCGTCAACTTTTGTGTCTTCTTTTTTTCTATAAGGTACTAAATGATTTAACTGACTGCTCTGATATTGCTAATTCCATCCAACTTGCTGTACCAAAAAAGGACTCTTAGGAGTCGTTCATGTTTAAAAAAACATTTTTACAAATACTGACTATGTTGTTAAGTTTTGTTTTTTTAAATTTTACAAACTTTTTACCATTCATCGTAGGGATTAATATATTTTTAACACGTCATTTTGCAATTTTAAGTCTAGATGTTTCAATATTTTAAATGTATTATTTGTTTTAATTGCTATTTTTATACTATTTTGCCACTGTAGTGTGCAGTACTTTTTTAAATATTTTATACTTATGCTTAAAAAACTTCAGTAGTGTTGTAACAAGAACGTCATCGTTTCTTTACTGAAACATTGCTGTTTAAATTATTTTGGATTTATGAATTTTTTATCGAAGAGCAATAATCATTGCGTTTTAAAAATTTGTTTAGATTTACTATTGCTTTTGACTTCACATCGAATGGGGTGGTTTCCTTCAGTCAAAAGTAATACTTTTAGTCATTGAAATGGATAGAATGAGCAAAAAAAAAAAAAAAAAAAAAAAAAAAAAACAAAAAAAAACAAAAAAACATGGACCCAGAAAATGCTTTCATTTTTCCAACAGTTTTTTTTTAAATTAATTTTTTAAATGTCCGATTTTTCAAACAAGGCGTAGTCTTAATGACGTCACAAATGATGCACTTTGCCGCATCTTCCTACTACGTTTCCACGTTATGATAATCAAGCAGCGAATTAAAATTGCGCTCTGCGCTTGCTATCAAACATATCGTTGCCAATACACGTGATTAAAGATGCGAATTAAATATTTTGCACTGTGAATGGCAACACTGAATGGCATTTCATCATTTGTGATGTCATCAGCAGAAGACGTCAACAATGAAAGCGCTACGATTTAAAAAAAATTTAAAAATATTAAACGTAAACAAATATATCAAAAAATGGTCAGATCGTATGTTTTTAGGCATGCTCTTTCAAAAAAAAATATTTTTTAAATTTTGGAAACGATCCCATTGGCAACACCTTTCTAATTTCATTATTACTTTTTGTATCACTTTATTATTAAGTGTTAAAAATGTTTGCATGAGCATTCAAAAAAATCTAAATATTTAAAACCATGCTTCGATTTTATCATTTTAATTTCAAAAATAATTATTTTGAACAGTCAACAGAACGATGTTGTTAAACATGGCATCGTGATCTTGAAAATACTCTCCTCATCTAGAAACATATGAGCCAGGAAGAAATTTATGGCAGTCATGAAGGCCAAAGGTGGCCAGTCCAAGAGCTGACTTTATGAAGTGAATGAACACATAATTGATATTCATTAATATTTATAAAATGATTTATTGTAGAAATAACTTAAGTAATGGATTTTTTTCCGCATACTGAGTCTATTGTTGTTGTTGTCGTGTCTGATGACGTGCAGAGTGCAAATGGTTTACATGTCTCCAAAAGTCTTGATAACAAGATCTGCTAATTCCGGAGCCCGATGGCTGTACAGGATTTCAATTGGTGGTGCTCCAAGTTGGAGGAGGGAGCGAATAATGGCCTGATAATTAAAAACATGATCCGGGGTGAGTTGTAAATAGGGTCAGTATTTGCAGATGGGATAGGATTTGTTATTAGTTGGTAATATCTTCATGTCCTTGAAATGTCCAGTGCGTAGCCTAACTATTGTAGAAGAGAGGTTTCTTGGGCAGTGAAGGTCGGGGATTGTTGCCTTGCTGAAAAGCTGATCGTAGATCCTTCGCCTGGCAACAGCATTCACGTCTATTAACCGTATTATCAGATTATTTTTTTCGGCGTTGATTAATCTTTGAACACAGTAAAACCTCGTTACAACGAATACCAATACAACAGAATATTCGTATCAACGAAATAAATGTTTAGTCCTGTTTTAATGACCTTTACATTGTTTCAATTCCAGTACAGCGAATCTCCCTATATAGCGAACAAAATTTGCGGTTTCTTGAAATTCGCTCTAACGGGATTTAACTTTATTTTCTTTGTTATCGATAATTAATCTCTATTTCAGAAACGATGCACAGTAAAACATGATTCGAACTAAAAATTTAAACTTTTTTTCAAAGAAAATCACCGTCGTTTCAAGGATTTAAAAATATTTTTCAAGAGCTAGTTAAGGTTATAGTTGAATTCCGTTACAATGAATTTCAAGGGACCGCAAATTTCGCTCGTACAAACGACTATTTCGCTCTAATGGAATTAACGCAATGTAATGGTCATTAAATTGGGAATGGATATTTATTTATTTGAAAAGACTTTATATTTTTTTATTGGTATTCATTATTACGAGATTTTACTGTATTTGAAAGTGTGAACGGTTTTTGCCATGTGAATTTAACATATTTGAAATGACATTTGAAGAGTTAAGGTCTCGGGGAGTTGAAATTTTAGCAAAAATTTAGGAACATGCTTCTAATGTGAACTCGAACGAGCACTAAATGGTTAATTTTACTTGGTGTGAATTTAGAAACTACAATGACAGCTGGAAGATCTGCGAGTATGGTTAAGCAAACTAAATGGTAACATTAATTTCAAAACTTACGTTGTTTTTAAAAACAAATATAGAAAGAAACTCGATTTCCTACAGTTTTATTTCTTACAGTGGTACCCGTACGCCTTTGTCCGTAGTAGAAAATTAAAAAAGTCATTTGATTCGCCTGCATATTTACAAATAATGGATGGTGAATTTCCCGCAAATATGCTATTTTAATTTGCTCGTCCATGTTATGGTAATTCGCTCGGAAAAATGTGCTTAAAATTGGAATAAAAAAGAACAAATCGAATTTTCCAAAATTTACTTCGAGGGTGTCACCCCTATGCTACGAACTAACTCTGTTCCAAATTTCATGAAAATCGGCCGAACGGTCTAGGCACTATTCGCGTAAGAGAGATCCAGAGACAGATACTTTCTGCTTTATTATTAGTAAAGTTTCAAATAAGCCGTTGAAATAAATAATAGTAAAAAAAAGGACTTGGAATATTATTTTCAATTATTTAGCAAATACATATTTAGTTTATACATATTTAGTTTATACATATTTAGTGCTTATTGAGGAAAAGTTTAAAGCTACTATTTTCTAGATAGTAATTAAAGTCATGTTTTGAAAACAAATGATTTCAAATGGCATTGAATTTCATTTGTGTTTCTGTGCATGGTTTCTTATAAATCTATGCGTTCTTTTAATAAAAACAAAAGATACAGTTTTTCCATACTAAACGTCAAAGAAAAAAAAAGAGTTAAGTAGCTTGTAAGAAAATCTTTAAGTGAGAAAAATTATATATTTTTCTGGTCATGCAAAAAATCATAACATTAGAGGCGTTGATTTAGAAAATTCCTTAGAAAAAAGGCTAGTAACCTATATTAAATTTGATTAGGGCTTAATTTCGTGTATTAATTTCAATTAAGTAACAAAAATAATTGTGAAATTAGAAGAATTATTGTTCTATATAGCTGTAATTCAAAGAACACGCATGCATTAAAATTATCTATAAATTGCTCATTAGTGATAATTTAGATGACGTTTAAACAACTGAAAATTGACTTGAAATGAAGTTAAAGGCCGACTAGAATCACAGTGACGTCAATTATGTTTCGATAATTGAAGAATGTTACTCAGAAAATTTATTTTCAACTTAACTTCTAAACATGTTAAACTCATGCATGGATTTTAAAAATTTAATAGTAAAATCAACAGTGGTAATTTATTACATTCTGCATCGAAATTGAAAAAATATATTTCTTTTAAAACTTTAAACTAAATTGAAAATATTGTTTTGAATAAAGATATAACTTGGGGAAATATATGATCACTTTGTGATAAAACAACGAGTTCTAGTAATCGAGACAATAACAATAGAGACATTCAAGGAAAAGTTTAGAGATGTTATACTGATTTAAGGGGTGTCGGTACTCCTATACCACCAATTTGTACTGGTTTATGTACATTTTTCTGAAAATTTATTAAAGATACAATTATGAAATTTTTTTCTATACCTAAATGGACTCTTTTCTCAATACTGAAGTAACATTTTACAGAAAGAAAGCTTAGTTTTTTTAATAAAAAATTCTAACATGTAAAACACTGTACTTTTTCCAAAAAAAAAATGCTATTTCGCAACACGAAATCAGCTCTATAAAAAAATATTTTTCGAATATGAGAAAAATTTTACTTCAGTATATGCAATTAGATGTATGGAATAGGTGGTAAAAATTTCAAAGCCTAACACAATTTCGTTTCTGACAAAAAGGAACATTTAGTTTTAAAAAATACCATTTCGAGATATTGCAATTTAAAGGGAAAAATCATACCTTATCAAAATAGGTTTACATTTTTTAAAGCTTATTTTATATTGCTTCTAATATGAGCACAATCAAGTAGTCTGTATCATTAAAATGGTCTGGAAATTAAGTTTCAAAATACATAAAAATCAAAAAATCGAATTTTTAAAAGTACTTAGGGTACTGACCATAAAAAGTTGACAAGTGAAAGATGATCGGTTTGTGGAAACTTGTGACTGAGGAACCAAAAATATGAATCCGAAGCAATGTACTTGGAAGATTTTACATGGGAAAAATAGATATATTTTATTAATAAATCAATTTTTAGCTTTTATTTTCTTCGAAAATTGCCACTTTGGGAAGATTAACTAGTGCAAAGACAGTATAGTTTTGTGGTAAAACCGCTACTTAAAGCTATTGAGGTAATGAACGAGGTGAGGTTTAGTAGGAAGATCAATAGCACAGAAGTGAAAATTGAGAAAAATAGGTCGATTTGTAGGTAGATTTTTTTGCTTAGTTTGATTACGGATAAATTTAGAAAACAGCATACAAATTCACAAAAAAATTGGTGTAATGCTTTAAATAACTTTTAAATTTGCATCCCCCATTATTAGAATGTACTCGTAATGTTTGATGTCAGCAAACCATTGATTGAGTAAACTTTAAAAAAATATTTAAAAAAATGTTGTAGGGTAATTTTAATTTTAAAACTATACATAAGCACACACAGTTTGCTTTAGCATAAAACTCGTTTTTTAAGATAAGCTAACAGCAAATTAATGAAGTTTTTATTTTTACTTACAAAGGATTGAATTGATTGAATTTGATTGATTGAATTTAAGCAGATTCATATGCTATGCTCTCACTATTTATTAATAGCTTCCCATGATAATTTGAGTTCTATAGCTTCATTTAAAAGAACTGAAGTCACAACGTTACGTTCAGCGCATGCTGTTCTGCTACTACATCCCATACTACTTTACATGTATCCTGTCACCGATTAGATATGATTATTAACTAATAATTGATTTATATTAACTTAGTTGGTTAAACAAAAAAGAGAATACGACTGAACTGAATGTTATAGGCATAGTCAGGGATTAAAGTTACAACTTCTTAGACATATAACTAAGACTTCCTTTGAACAATACCCTGCTTTCTTGGACTTATTAAGGCGCAAACACAGACTTTTCACTGCGTTTGCGACGGTACAATTGTTTCCCAGACCGGTATTTGTCAAACTTTTTTGACCCATGGACAGGCAATTTTAGAGAAAAAAATCAGAATCTGTGAGGATTTTTCTTTCGTTTTATTTCTGTGTCTCTTTCTTTGTTTCTTTGGCGAAATATCTTTATTAAAAATTAACAACTGCAAAATTAGTTTAATGTAAGATTTTATGATAAATTTTATTGAAGAAAAGTAATTATTCAAAAACAAATGACTATTATAATTATATATTATGCGTACGTAAATGAGTCTTAGAGAAAAATCACAGAAAATTAAGAAACGTAATCATAACATCAACATTAAATATTACATAAAATATTTTATTTATTTATTTTCTTTCTTAAATTTTTAGTGAAGACTCTCTGGGAACCGGTCGGAATGCTTCCGTGGTCTGCTAAACTAGAGTTTGAGAAACCTAGTTTTAAACAATATAAAATTTCTTTCGAGTTATCTAGGCATAAAATTGGAGTTCTTTTTTTGTCCGTTTATACTTATGTTAGGTATTCTTATAGAACCCGTTGCAGAATTCCATACCGTGTTGAATTTCTCTCAACATTCAATAGGGGTTTTGCATGACTTCGTGTCCATGTAATTAAAACCTTCCTTAAGACTATTTCTTTTCATGGACTCATGTAGGGTAAAAATGAGATTTTTGAATGCGCTCGTGCTTTTCTTGGTGAAATTAATTGATTCGGGTGAGCATCGATGAGACAATGGCGGATTTTAACTGTAACTGATAGCAAAATAGGAGAGGAACCTCTATGACCTCTCCGAAGCAGAAGGCTAAAAAATGCACATAATACATTTTTCACGTAGTACAATGATACACAATGGGGGCCAAAATATGTGTTGCATCGACCTACAAACCTGTAATTTATGCCGTGAACCAGCGCCAACTTACATTACATGTAACGTGAATCTGTCAGTATTACATATTTTAAGTAACTGTCCAAATTTTAATCAAATACGTTTTAAATATTTTAATGATTTTAATCCTACTTTGAAGGAGTTGCTTGGGGACCAACCCCACTGCAATATATACTTCTTCCTCCGGGAGATTGGTTTCTCCTTTTTAATTTAGTTGTTTGTCTTCAAAATGTGATTTTGTCCTTTTCTTGTTAATCAAGGTTTATTGTCAACCTACTGTTTTATCCATTTAAATGCTTTTAATATTTACATACTCTTTACTACTTATTTTAAAGTACTGAAGTTTTATACCTCTTTCCTCAAAACAAATTTACTTTTACAATATCATGACTTTATATAAATGTTTAAAAAAAAGTTTGACACAGTGTAGCCCTCAGGGGCTTTTGCGCCATAAAAACTAAATAAACAAACAACCAAACCAATAAATGCACCACTGCTTGGAAATGAATACTTTTTTTTTCCACGATCTAATGATTATGTCCCTTATTTCGAGTTCTGGTATGTTAACTTACATGAATGTACGTAACAACTGTAAATACCTCAATACTCCGAAGACTTATAGGTGTTCTCCCCCACCCTCTTTTTTTGATTGAATTATCTCTGTATTATGGCGTTAGGTGGTTTTTGATTTTTTTTTCTTTTAGATTTTTATGGCATCTGTTTGTTTCTATGCTGTATTAAATATACACAAGGTCTGTCTTTTATTTTGGATAAGTGTCTGTCTTCTGATAAACTGAGATTTAATCAGTTTAGTCAGCTCAGTTAGTTTAGTCCAGCGCTTGCTACTCAATATGTGCAGATGTGCACTTCAATTAGCATTTTATACGCAAACAATTTGCGCTAATTACAATATTATGAACGAAATAAGTATGTTTTTAATTTTTTTCCTTCCTCCCACGATGTTAACATTATGGCTTTTCCTACAAAAATTATGTTTTTTAACCAATATCCACCAGAATAAGAAAAAAAATCTGGAGTTAAAATTAAGTTGTATTTGGTAAAGGGAATTATTTTT
The DNA here is from genome assembly GCF_026930045.1 of Uloborus diversus. Classification (NCBI taxonomy): domain Eukaryota; kingdom Metazoa; phylum Arthropoda; class Arachnida; order Araneae; family Uloboridae; genus Uloborus; species Uloborus diversus. The sequence continues at coordinate 210,426,769 of NC_072732.1, read as the reverse complement.
AAGTGGAAACATTTCGAGTTTTTATTGCTTTTGGTGCATGTAGCGAAATATTTTTTGCAATATAATTTCGTATATATATATATATATATATATATATATATATATATATATATATATATATATATATATATATATATATATATATATATATTAGAGATTTTTTTTTAAAAATGAATAAACAAAATTTCTGAAATAACAATACTTATTTGCATTACTAGTAACCATGTTTCTAAATAAAATAAATAAGTTTACAGCTGTTTCTCAAACCTATGTTATGATAAAAATCAGTTGTTTAGCAAATAATTAAATTTTACACAATAAAGGGGGGAAATGAAGTTTTTTTTACACATTAGAGCCTACATTTTTTTCGAAATTTTTATTTCTATCGAAAATAGTCAAGTAATTTTGAGAAGTAGAACATTTAAGAAAAAAAAAGAGGCAGAAGTGTTCTTTAAAAATTAACCACACAATTCAAAGCCAAGTCTTTTCATTTAAAAAATGTAAAAAAAAAATATTTAAAAAATGTAAGAAAATAGATTTAAAAATAAACTTACCATCGGAGAGACCAACATCAAAAACCCCACAGACGATAAAGAAGATAACATTTAGATGATACACAGACATTCCGATAAAGAAGACAACCGGAACGACACACAGAGATTACCTGAAAGTAAAAACAATTGAAAAATTTCAAAGGATACACTTGCTGAGGCCGTAGGTTTTAATCCCAACAAAAAGTTTCCCGCTGAGCGAATTCAGTCTATTTGAGCCAGCAATTCGCTTTATCACAAAGACTCTTTTAATTCGTTGCTTTCTTCAGCTCCTCGAGGGGGGTCGAAATTCACTCCACTATGACGTACTACACATATAATACAAATGATTGGCTGGATTATCTTTAAGAAGCACCCACGTGGATGAGAGAGAACACACAAAAACCACACCGAAAGAGTTTAGAACAAAATAACCATCGATTTGCTTTTCTTTTTTTTATCCGGGGAAAAAACTCCTTGAGGTATATATATTTTTTTCCGGCATTAGCACCGATTTGTTTTTTCTTTGGCAACAGTAATCCTTGAAGGGGGCCAGTGCTTTTTTCCCACGCCGTAAGCCACCCACGATCTCCGTTTCCGACGGCAAGACTGCGCGCCTTTGCCGCCGTAAAGAGCGTAAGCGGGGGTCGGGCAGACGACGGGGCAGGTTTCCCGCGCAGTGCGCTTGCTCGGGCGCGCAGAGATCAGCCCACCCCGATTATGAGAGAGACGCACACCGCTGAGAGACGGACTGTTTTGGCGATTTCTTTTTCTGGTTTCTGTATCCACCTCATGTTTGGTGGTTGTGTCCTGTACGAAGCATGCATAAAATATGTGCATTATTACTCTTTGGTGTAGAGCTTTAACTGCCAATGCTTTCCCCACTTTTTCGCCTCCATTTTACTTTGATTGTATCTAAAAATCTTATAGCTAAAAAGAAACACGAAAAAAAATTAAATAAAATAAAATTTAAATAAATAAATAAATTAATTAATAAATGATTAAAAAACTGATATGGTATCAGACAAAATTTTTGCAATGAAGAATTTCAACTAGAATTTGATTTTTTCTCCTTTACTTTTTTGAAAAATCACCTTTTCTGTTTTAAAATTTCCATGCTCTACAATTGGCAACTCTATGTCTCTCAAAGTTCAAGTTTTGCAACAAAAATTTATGCCCACTAAAGTTTAAGGAATAATATTCCAAAAAAAAAAGACGCAAACAATGAATGCTCTTCCCCCATTTTCCAAAAAATAAGTATTGTTTTCCACAATTGCTGTCTTTTTAAAATTTTTATTTAAAATTTAAAATTTTATTTTTTAGTTTAAACTGATACCGTATTCGTTATAAAATTGTGCATTATTTTCATTATTCAAAATCTTATCCAAATCGATGAAAAGTGACTTTTACGTTAAAAACAAATTCAAAAAAAGAAAAAAGGATATTTCCTCTTGCATACAGACTACACGAATTGGGCAATAATGGGGGGAAAGCAAATTAATAAATAAGCCGCAATCAAATTAGCAAAGTGAAAAAAAAAATTGACGCACAAATTATTTGCTCTCGTCTACCCATCAATGAGATATAAGTTCTTAAAGAGTCGAACTTTTAAGAAAAATAGTCAAATTTAAAGACTTGGCAAGAAATGGAATGTACCACTTGACTTTATTGTCTGCATGCGTCAGGACATCCATGTGCAGAGCGTGGGAAAGGCATCTTCTATTTTTCTCTGAAAGTGGCTGAATTTTGGCAGAATTTAATACTTCAAGTTTCGATAACGGAGAGAAGAGGGCAAATAATTTCTGTACTTCAGAGCAAGAGTGGAACAAGTTCAAAAATTACGATTTTATGTTTATAAGTGCACTGTATTGAGATGCCAATTACGCATCGAGACATGTGAATATAAGTTCTTTAAAAAAAAACCTTTTCAATTTTATACCAGGATTTAAAAAGCACAAACCCCATCCTTTACATAGACCAGAAAAAAGTTTTCCCTCTCTCCTGTAAAATTATCATAATATGATGACTTACGTCCTTCTGGCTCTGGGATACAGATTTATGCGTCCAAAAACATGTTTCATTGTACTCTTTCGATTGTGACTTATTTAGATTTTTTTTTATTATAAGAAGATTTTTTTTCTTCTAAATGAAATAATTATTTTCCATCTAATTTTCTTATATTCCTTCCTGGAGTCATGACAGTACGCTTCACTTCTACTGTGCTGTACAACACAAAGGCTGTCATAACTGAGACAAACGCTGTGAACTAGGGAGCTAGAGAACATTACAGTTATCTGACGAAATAAACTCACAAACAATATTAAACAAGAAATTCAGAAATCCTGGCTATTTCAAAATATCATTTAATATTTAGGAACACTAAAACAACTTTATTCCGATAATCATTTCCGGCACATAAACGAAAAAGAAGACTACAAGAGGAATATTTCTTGGTTTTTGATGATTTCTCAATTTTAATTTAGTATATCACGAAGTTTCCATTAAATGAATAATAAATAAACAACATTGTCAATATTTCCTATATGCTGCGATTAATTATTCCAGAGGAGCTTCCAATGAATAAATTATTATAAGAGTGTTACTTTGTTATAGTCTGGTTAAATTTTCCAAAGACAAATGCGTGTTTCTTTCTGCTTAAAAACGACTTTTGATATCAAATAATAATTTATTGCCATGTTTAGTAACTTTTCTTTATTCAAATAATATCATAAATTGAGTTACATATCTAAAGAATACTACTGATTTTTATTTCTCGCTCCACAATTTCTCCTTCGACAGCAGTATTAAATTGTACTTTGAATTCACAAGAATTCAGTAGCAATATTTGCAATGGTAAATAATTCACTTCAAGTCTTTTGTCTTTTCATCATCAATATTTTACTCCATTTATATTTGAGAAAATGATTAAAAATTTATCATGAAACGTCAAATATAAACCAGTCGTATTTCGTGCAACGGAAAGAAAGGCAAGGTTGGAAATATTTTTTTTTTACACACAAAATAAAATACTGTGACTTTATCATTCGTAATAATAATACTGTTAACGTCCATCAAAGCATGGCCCTAATAAATTTCGCTTACGCTTATAGGCTGTGACTATCCCTGAAACTCAGGGCAACAAAGAGGGCGCTACATGGAACCCCTGTTTTCATTACGTCGCCTTTGATTGGTGGACGCAAAGGTTCCGTTCAGCGCCTCTTGCTATCAAAATGGGCGACGTCCTATGAAAAATAAACAGACTTTGAAACGTTGACATTGATTGGTGGATGCATGAGCGGATCATAGTTGCATTCGTTTAACACAGGAAAGTCATATTGTCAAGGTCTGTCAAGCGTCAGCACCATCTAGTGGGACCATGGTCAAAGACAACTGCTAGGTTTAAAGAAGAGCAAGGACGAGGAAGGTTGGAAGCTTAAACTCATGAGTTACCGTAGAACCTCTTTTATCTCGAACAAATTTGTAGAGAATTCAAAAAAAAGAAAAAAAAAATGCTAATCAAAATGAAAATTCAAAATTATGACAGCAAGAACAAAATGATAAATACTACAAATATTCGCTTTTCTTTCGATTAAATCTAAAACTCCTGCATAAAACGCACCATGGCCACGTTAATTTTCGCTTATGCTTTTTGATCGTGACGATCGCTGAAACTCATGTTAACAAAGAGGGCGCAGTAGGGAATCCCTGTTTTCCATTACATTGCCATTGTTAGGTGGACGCACCGGACTACGTTCAGCGCCTATATTGGTCAGAATGGGCAACGTTCAATCCAAAATAAACAAACCTTGAATCGTTGACATTAATATTGGTGGATGCAGAGTTCCGTTCAGCGCCTCTTGTGGTCAAAATGGTCAACATAAAAAGTTTTGAAATTTTCAAGAATTTTAAGAGAAAATCGAAGTTGCATCGATTTAACACAGAAAAGCCATAAATTGTCAAAGCCCGAAAGCGTCAGCGCCATCTAGTGGGACCATGATCGTACTGCAAATTGCAGTTATCCTAAAATATAGCATGGTGACTTGGGTTGTCAGTCCGAAACCACAGCAGCCGAACAAAATATTATTAAGTGTATTTGAGAAGCGATCCTATGCAAATATTGTTACAAAGCATCGTTTTTTGCTGTAATAAAAAACAAGTCTGCTTATTTAATAACGTGTTTTGCTTACTACCCATATTATTCGGATCTTCGTTTGTCCGGCTAATCCCGTTCAGACGTGGCGTCCGGTATACCGGACATGAACTTTAAACAGCTGCTAATCATTTATCAATTGAATAAATTAGTCAATTTTCTTCGTAGTTGACTCTTTACAGTCTGCTTATTATTATCTGTACAAGAATTTTTCATTTTGGGATTGACAACATAAATAAATATGGGTTGGGTCAATGGGACTGGCTCATTTTCCCAACAACGGAATCTTGTCGCAAAAGCATGTTTTTTTTTCTCGATTTTTTAAAAAATATATAACATTACATTAATCATTTCAAATGCTTATATTATGTTTTATTATTGTTTAGAGAATATTTTACAAAGAAGATTGTTTGATGTTTCATCGTTTTATTGTCTGAAATATGTATTTCAATAATATATGTCCGGATTATTGGGCGTGTCATAACTTTTTTAATTTCTCACCTATAAACTTGAAATTTTGTCTATAAGATACTCTTTACCATAGTACACTATCTACCAAATAAAAACACTTTTGGTTAACTATTTCAAAATTCCATCTGAAAGGGATACTTGATACCAGTTAGTTCGAATAAACGAAATTGTACTGCACCATGCCATAATATTCGTACAGCTGCTATATGTCTTCCCTTTGAAGTGGAAGTATGCTACAATATGGTTCAACTGAGAAAATCTAAGAACTTCAGCTACTCTTTTATCTTTGTGCCAGTAATTATTTGTTTAAAAATATGCTAATTTTAAACATTAATTTAAATAATAATAATCTTTATTTTAAAGTAAAAGTTGATAAGGTTAATTTATAGATAGATCCGTTATTCAGTTTTTGGTTAAAGATAAAACACAAAGTTTGCTATCAATATTTCTTGTCAAATGGTCAAGAACATAAACACAGTATTACAAATGAAATAGTCAATCTTTACTAATAATAAAGCTGAAAGTATCTCTGTCTGAATCTCTCTCTGTCTGTCAGGATCTCTGTGACGCGCATAGTACGTAGACCGTTCGGCCGATTTTCATGAAATTTGGCACAGACTTAGTCTATAGCATGGGGTGTGCATCTTGAAGCGATTTTTCGAAAATTCGATTTTGTTCTTTTTATATTTTAATTTTAAGAAAGTTTTCCCGAGGAAATTATCAAAACGTGGACGAATAAATTATAGAATTATCATAACGTGGAACCGTAACATGGGCAAGCAAATGAATCTATTCAATTGGCGAGAAATTTATCATCCATTATTTGTTAGTATGCAGGTGAACCAAATGACCTTTTCATTTTCTACTACGGGCAAAGCCGTGCGGGTACCACTAGTAATATATAAAACAAAAGATGATAAATACAAAATCGCATTTCGTGCAGACAATGAAAATTCAATTTATCAGACGAAGAGCATGGGTAAAGCAGTGGCGTCACGGTGGTTTAAATATGATCTTTGATACGATACTTATATTCATTGTACATTACTATCTGTCTTTATACCATCACTTTCACCTTAAAAATAAATTCGGTGCAGAATTTAAAAAAAAAAAAATCATTGGAATTTTGAAGTCTTGAATTCAAATTATGTTTTCCCCGCAATCACGAATTGCGATAGGACCATATTTGCAGAAGAATTTAAAAAAAAAAAATCATTGGAATTTTGAAGTCTTGAATTCAAATTATGTTTTCCCCGCAATTACGAATTGCGATAGGACCATACTCGTTGGGTTTCTTGGTCCTACAAATGAAATGGAATGGAAATGGCCAAGATATTTGCACCTGTCATATTATGACTGGTCGATTTTTATAACAGGTTATACGAGGCACATCCATGAGAAAAGATTTGCTGATTAGGATTTGGTAATGAAGATGTAGAGATTTTATGGCTGATATACATCAGTACATTGATAATAAAATTATTCAGAGTATAGCGTTGTGTATTTTTATTTCTTATTATTCTTAAATGATGGGAATGAGTAATCTGCAAATTCTGTATTCACATGAATGTATGCTATTTAAGTTCAAGTTCTTAGTTAAGTTTTTTCCCCTGAAAAAACGTAATTTTACACACAAAAAAAACTTGAAAACAAAAAAAAGTCTGAGTGAGTTTAGCCCTAAAAAGAAAATATGAATAAAATCTATAGCGACAAAAATGTCATTCTTTAAATAAATATTAAAAACTGTTGTCGTGGTAATTTGGAAAAGCAGAGCAACATCAATTTTGGTCAACTGAGGATGATAAACAATTCGTGATTGTTCAGAAAAAAGACAGTCACAGAAAGTTTACCTAGTAAGCCAAACTCGGAGTCAATCATTTTCCATTGGCAGAGTAGTTAACTCTGTCAGGACTGAGGAGTCACAGTCAGAGTCGCATATAAACAACCTTTACTTTATTCAGTAAATTACCGCCCAATAGCCAGGGCTAAAGCAGAATTACATGAAATACACCGCCAGCTCAGTCATTTCCAGCCGAGGACTGCAGTTTCGTGCTTATTAGCACTCAGTTGAACCGAACCATTGCTTCGGTCACTCGTCTGGTCTGCGCTAATTCTATATTAGCTACCAGTTTGTTGTGCACTCTTTGCTTCCTTAAGAGGTTTTCCATCTCCAGCTCAGTCACTTTCCTATGCCGGGCTGATGAGTGCTAATAAGCACGAAACTGCAGTCCTCGACTGGAAATGACTGAGCTGGCGGTGTATTTCATGTAACCTTTACTTTGTTAGAGACCATGTAAAAAATTGGAGACTGCTGATTGGCTACCACTTAAAAATGTCATCCAATTAATGGCATGCTGTGCGTGCTGTTTTTATTGCATCATTTTGGAACTAGACATTATTCAAAGGGGTGGGGGATTAAAGACATTCAAACGGGAATTTAGAATCTCTGAGGAACGAAATGTGTTCTCATGCGTTGGATGAGGAAAAAACATGGTCGGCGCATTTGTGTCTGCAGGCCAATCGGGAGTCCCAAAATTATTACAAGGTCCTTTAGCTCAGTAAAGGTTGTTTATATGCGTCAGGGTCACAATTGGCTGATTTTGAGGTAAAAGAGTCATAGTCGGAGTCAAAAGTACTAAAATTTTTTGGAAAAATCGGAAATTTTCTCACTAACTCCACAGCTCTTATTTTTAGAATTCCCATACGTTCCACTAAAGAATCCAATCTGTAGAGCTTAGGCCTGCACCAAACATGCAAAAAAGAGAAGCAATAAATAAACGCGTTCTTTATTAAGAAAGATAGCGATGACATAGGAAGATAAACTGTGAAAGGCTTTACCCGCCATAAATAGGGAAATTGCTTATGTTAGCTGGATATGACCATGAGACCTGCTTTTACCAGAAAATTTATGAGCAATGCCCTTGCCATAGCAATCTGTCTGAAGTTAAGAAAATATTGCTCTTTATGAGCTGACGTAATTTATTGGTAGTACTGAGAAAGAAGACAAAAACTAATACTTACACCTAAACAAGTTAACACAATTTCGAATTTATATGGTACTGCTTCATCGGAGTAGGTGAATAAAACTTACTGGTAGCTCAAAATAAAACTAGGTTTTTTATTATTCAGTTTAGAAATTTTACTGCACGAAACTTCACAAATTTTCAAATGGGAAGGATGTAAATATTATTTTTCTTTAAAAAAAAACTGAAAAATTTTAAATAAAAATGCAGAATATAATGTAGTTCCTTAACGCATTAATCTACTAACTCATTCTATTTCTTTGTGTTTAGTTCAAAATTTTCCACCATTCGATACCAACATTTCAAACTAATAAAACATTAGCAGACTTACTTTCTAGTTCTAAAACGAGTGACAACTTAAACAGATACTAAACTAAGAATGAAAATCTTGAAAGCTCATCTGCTGCCGCTGTTTTTATTTGCAGTTTTTTCTCTCGTAAAAAGAAACTATTTTTATAGCAATGAAAATAAAAATATATTTAAAGGAAACATTTTTAAAAATGTTAAAGCAGGCGCAAATGCTGGCAATCATTCTTTTTCATTATTTATTATTATTTTTTAAATTTTGTTTAAATATTTTCTTTGCTTTCGCATTAAAACTTAATTTTAATTTTAAAAGAATATACAGGTGTCACTAAAACGTGCTAGTAGAATGGAAAAAAAGAGGGATAGTTGAAAAAAGAAAATCAGATTTTCAAAAAGAAGATAGTAAAGAGAATAACGGAATTTCAGAAAAGGAACCGGTAACAGATGACGCAGCAAATTCCGATAAATCTTCAAAAATATGAATGAGTAAGGTAGAAAAATAATTTATATGGGAAAATCACACAGAGAAAAAAATGTATAGAGTGATTGACCTTCCTCTGAATACATGGTACATTTTTTGGGTGCTTACAAAAACGTTATAAAGAAAAACTTTTTACCTGGAAATATTTTGCTACAATTGTCATAAAATAGGAGTAGTTGACTATCTGAGAGGTAAGTCAAAAATACTTATTTGTCAAAAGATAATGAATTCAATTTACCGAAGATTTTCGCTTGCTAAGTACACACACCAAGAACAAAATTATTCTCTGTTTTTAATGAATACTTTTGGTTGAGAACTTTTTATCAAGAAGGGTTGAAGGAGGTTAAAGAAAGATTGGTCTACAAATATCCATGGGAAAGCAGAAAAAACACCAAAAAATAATAATAATAAAATAAATAACATATTTACACACAATTCAGTGCAAAAGAAAGAACATGACGTGTAGAATCTGCTGCCTTTCGAGAGAAACTTCTTATTTTCATCGAAAAATTCAATACCATCGACTCCCAAGAAAGAACTAACATGCGGAAAATGGGATGTTGTTAGTTATGAAACTACGTATATTCAGGGAAAATATCTAAAAGGATGGAAAGTGGATGCTTTTAGATACATTTTAAATGCAAGTTTAATATTTTAGACTATTTTCTACACATGTAAAACTATGGTAAATATAGAAAATGACGTTTCCAAACTTAAAACCGTCAAAAAATCTGAAACCGCAACAGAGGAACTAGGAAAAAAACAGAACGCCTCAGATTTAGCAGAAAAGCATTTAACATAATTACACTCCAGTTAGTGACTATCCGATGTTGCAAGAACATTTTACTGATTTATGTTACAGATATCAACAATTTCAACACTTTAATCGTGCCAAATATCGCCAACATCGAAAAATTAATGCTCGATTTGAAAAATCATTTGCATTGCCAATTTGGAGCAGTATCGCCAAGTCGACGATAAAAATGAGATCTAAATCTTGGTGATATTTAACCAACTGGTTATCAATTTGTAACTTTAGTTCAGTCTACATCGAGATTACTGTAGCTTTGACGAAACATAGACATATTTTTGGAACAATTGAATAGAATCAAAAGGGGAATTGCACAACTAGATCGCACACAGACTCTGCATATGAAATTTCAACTTTCTATGGCATACCATTGAGTTATGCAAGATACATACGTACATAATACGGAAAATCAAAATTTTTTTTAAATCCAGACAATTTTCTCACCTCAAAAAAAAAACCATAACAAAGGACATTTAGACATAAATTATCCAATTAGAATTATCATTTTGAAATGAAAGTAGCCAGCAGACATTTTTAAAATTCCTCTTTCAAGACTCATTTATGCTGTTTGCATAGAAATCTGACGTTCTGGACTGAAAAGTCCCAAAACCGTTTTTGATGCTTGGTGCTATGTTTTTATTTTCTTATTTACTTTTCAACGCTTCAAATGTTTAAAAAAATGATAGTCAGTTAACGGAAGATTCGGAGAGTATGGAGGAAGGGAAAGGTGTAAGAGTTCATATGTCTTTTCAATTTGATACTACTTTGCTTTTTTTTCTCAAATGTCTGGACAAAATTTAAAAAAAAAAAATAATAATAATAATTTCAATTTTGACATCTTGAATTCAAATTATGTTTTTCGCAATCACGAATGTGTGTATGCAGGCGTGTGTGTTTGTGTGTTGGGGGTATGTGTGTTTGTGTGTAGGATGTATGTGTATGTGTCCGTGTGCTGGCATAAGTGTGTGGGTAGTTGTGTGTATGTGTTTTTGTATGTATGTTTATGTATGTGTTTGCGTGTGTGTGTATGCGTGCGTGCGTGCGTGTGTAGTTGTGTATGTATGCGCGTGTGTGTAGTTGTGTATGTATGCGCGTGTGTGTAGTTGTGTATGTATGCGCGTGTGTGTAGTTGTGTATGTATGCGCGTGTGTGTAGGACATGGATGCAACCTGGAGACGGCTTTCGCTATAGGAGCAGCATCGTGAGGAGCCGGTCGACGGTGATGGTGCGGAGGGTTGCGGTGGGAAAATAAAATGGTAGCACGCCAAAACAGTCAAATAAAAGCAGTAAGCAATCGTGATTGCTCAAAAAAAAAAAAAAAAAAAGGTTGGTTAAAAATAAATAAAGAAATAGAAGAAAGGATAAGTGATAATGTTGATATGACTTATGTGTGTGTTTTAAGATTACAGTTCATTATCATGTTTTCCGTACATACACAATCCGATCTAAAGTTGAAAATAATATACTTGCTCCTAAGTGTAATATAGTACGTCCATTTTCTAGAAACTAGATTTAAAATATAATGAACAAATCGCACAAAACATTCTCTAATGGACTATTGTAAAAAAATCAATCAACAAAACTTTTTCTAAAGCTAGGAAAGAATAACACAAAAGGCGCTTATTATCTTCTGCATAATCTCGCACATTTGTCTTTTTATTCCCTATCCGACGAGCACTTTACTAATTCATTCATCAATTTCCCTTCCTCCGCCAGAATTCTGACGTCTTGGCGAGAACTTCATCGCCAAGGCAGAGCAAAGCAAGCGTCCCAGCTGAGGGGTGTGGGCCATCTAGTCCAATCACGACGTGTACTTGTCGTCATGGTTACTTCAGCTTTTATGGGTGGATCCAAAGAGGACGGAACTGTAAAACATGCAACCTTGATGAAGGTGTAGTTGCATTGATCGTTCCCCGTGCCACATGCAGGCTTTTAATGAACTTTAATATGGGGCACGACCGCGGCAGGGAATGGCTCAGTGTGTCCGCAATTGGTGATTTATGGACAGCCCCCGCTATGGGACGTTAATCGTCCGGCATCGCTTTTGCCTCTTAATTATGAGCAATAGGAAGGTGCAACAAATACGGGACCCGCTTTAGGAGGGTGACTACTGCCGAAAAAAAAAATTACTCTTTCGGTGAGATGGTATATGGTGTGGTCATAAAAGTTGCCGAAAGTTGTGCAAAAATAATATCTAGTTTTTTTCACGTGCTGCTTCTTTCGGCCGCCCTTTCTAAATAAAGGTTAGAAAAGGCAATAATTTAAGCGGTGAATAAAGGTTCAACACTAATTCCAAGTAGATAATTTGGGTAAAATATTTTGAACAAGTGGTACTCGCACGGCTTTGCCCGTGTAGAAAATTAAAAGGTCATTTGATTCGCCTATATATTTACAAATAATGGATGATTAATTTCTCGGCAATTATCTATGTTAAACTGGTCGGTCATGTTATGGTAGCTTCCTTGTCCACGACAATCTGCTCGCCCTTGTTATGGTAATTTGCTCGCACACGTTATGATAAATTGCTCATCCACGTTATGGTAATTTGTTTCTCCACGTTATGATAATTTCTTCGGTAAAATGTTCTTAAAAATGGAATAGATAAAGAACAAAATCGAGTTTTTGGAAAATCGCTTCGAGGTGCTCCCCTCTATGCCACAAACTAATTTTGTACCAAATTTCATGAAATTCAGTCGAGCGGCCTAGGCGCTATGCGCGTAACAGACATCCAGACAGAGATTTAGAGACAGACTTTCAGCTTTATTATTAGTAAAGAATAGATATCACTAAGACAATTAATATTTACACATTAAATAGTATTTTATATTTTTTCACAAAATACTGCTTAGGAGTATATTTGGTGTAAAAGAAGACAGTCAGGGGATGTGAATGTCTTTTTTAAGCAATCACGATTGCTTATTGTTCTCATTTGACCGTGTTTGGTGTCCGTGCCTTTTTCAGCTTGGACCAGGTGGCCTCTGTAGCACCACCGCCCACCGTCCTCAGCAGGCGCGGCTCGGAGCACTGCCTCCTGAAATCCGTCTCTCCTGGTCGATGGCGTACATGTCCTACACACACACACACACGCTTATACCCACACACACGCTCATACACACACACACGCTCATACACAAGTCTTTACCCACATACACACACGCCTACGTGCAAACACGCATGCCTACGTGCATACACACAGTTCTACGCACACACACAAGCCTACACATTCACGCACGCGCCTTCACACACACACTCAACTATACACACGTAACCGCCCAGGAGGAGGGGCAGGCTTGGGGGGACAGGAGCCGTTTCTAGAAACAATAACCCTCAATGGGCAGGGTCCTGTCGCAACTCGTGATTGCGAAAAACATAATTTGAATTCAAAATTTAAGAATTCAAGTTAATTTTAATTTTTTTTCAATTTTATTTACTAGATCAAGAACATTAACCGGAATGTACCTTTCTTCCCAACTATCTACCATTTAGCACGAAGCTACAGGACAAAAGCACACGGCCCCTGAGAACTTTAAATAGGAATCGATATTTTTCACCTGTAGTACACCCTTGTGCGAATTATTGGAATGCAGTTGGAAATTTTTAACTTTCGAATTTTTTAGGTTGTTCTATCTTATTTTATAACAGCTGTTAAGCCTACCAGTTGATTAGGCGCTATAAACTCACGTTTTTCAGTCATAAATATTGTGTTTTGTTTAAGTGTTATAAATTTCTACATATTTTTCTGTTTTTCTCAATCCGGTCACTTTTTATCTTTTTGTTAGCTATGGATATTTATCCACGGAAGAGGCTGGCCATTGTGACATTGAGTGACAATCTGATTGCACAAAAAAAGAAAAAAATGATTTGTGCTTTGCTGAAAGCATGGTTTACAGGTCAAGAATTCAAAGAAAAGTGCAAAACTCTAGTTGACTCTATGCCCAGTAGAGTAAAAATGGTGCTGGACAAAAAAAAAAAAAAAGTGGGGGGGGGGGGAGGGAGACGGCAAACTAAGTGGTGATTTTGGTTTAATAATTAAATAATGTAAATAAAGGTGATTTTGTAAAAAACAAAAATGGTTTGATTCCAATAATTTTTACGAAGGTGTATCAAGTCCGAGTAACCTCGGTGAAAGGTTGCAATCCTCTTCACTGAACCACGCAGGACAAGTGAGTTTTAAAGTGATAGAGTTTTATTTTTTGATATTTTCAACTTTTGAGCATTTTGGCTTAAAAGAAGTCTTCCTCGATTACTTTAAAGCATGGCTGCACAACACTTTCCTATTGAATCGGTGATAATTAATAAAACTACCGCAATAACCATTACATAGAGTGCTTGCTCGTTTTTATATCAGCTAGTGCAATATCGACTTACGAACTTGGAGTATTTCTGCTGCACGTCGAATACGCAGCCATTGAGTAACATTGGACAACAAGATTTCATTATATAAGATACTGTCCCGTATTGTGCAGTATCTAAACAAAATTTGATAAATTATATAGCTTACCAGCATTGTACGTAATTTCGAAGCATATGCAATGTCAACCTTTTATACCTTGCATTCTATAAATTGTCACTGTTTCATTTTAGGCATTCTACAGAATGTTAGATTTCCAATTGCAGTCGATCTCGGTTATAGCGAGCCCTTATTTAACGAGAACCCGGATTTAGCGAGGAAATCAGAAATACTTGGTTGGTACAATGTTAAGTCTGAGGGGGCATACTCGCGTTTAAAGAGCAGCCCCGTTTAAAGAGAGCAATATTTCGAGATTTGTAAAATTTCTATTTATTTCGAACTCATCTTATCTTTTTTGGTAAATTTTCTTTGACACTCTGAAGTCAACCGGAGGTTACTTGCAAATCATAAATTCTGAGAACAAGCGGTGACCGAACATTTTTAAATTTGTGGATAGCCTTTAAAAATAGCCTTTAAAAATTATGTATTTGTGTTTTATGTACAGTTAAACCGGTATAAGTTGACCACTTGCGGTGCACTACTTTAGCGGTCAACTTAAACAGGTGGTCAACTTACAGAGATTGAATTATATGATATAGATCTAATTCTGTGCCTGAAAATAGCGTTTAACTTAGACGGGTAGTCAACTTTACAGGTTTTACTCTATTCCTCAAGAACTATGACGCAAGAAAGACACATTCAGGAAGTTCAAAGCAAATTAACTAATTTCTTTGGAAAAAGAAAAAGGTAACTATGATGAATTTTTATGATTTTTTTTCACGAACTCATATTTTACAAGCAATCGTTTATAACGAGCAAACATCGTGGACCCTTTAAGCTCGTTATAAGCGAGTTCGACTGTACCAGTAACATAGATTATACAGTAAAACCTGTAAAGGTTGACCACCCTTGTAAGTTGACCACCTGTCTAAGTTGACCGCTATTTTCAGGCACAGAATTAGATCTATATCATATAATTCAACCTCTATACGTTGACCACCTGTTTAAGTTGACCATTGAAATAGTGCACCGCAAGTTGTCAACTTATACAGGTTTAACTGTATAATTATTTTATGTGTGAGTGATTGTATGTAAAAAAAATCTGATACTTTCGATTTAAAAGAAGTGATTTGAAAGAAATTATTTTACCATACTATCTCGATTGCAAACGGATTTCGGAACGTTTTTAATGCCTGAAGGAGAGCATTTAAACATGGGTGAATTAAAAATAGTGTACTTACAAATACTTTTTTTCCCTTTTCATCACATCTCCTACCGTAGTTTGCTTTCTAGCCAAGGATTCAAGTTTATCACGTTGAAAGGTTGAGCGTTTTTTTTTTATTGTAAACACACAGACACACTCATAAGTATTTCAGACTCTGTCGACTCAGTTAACGGAAAGAAGAAAAGAAAAACGAAATACAATGCATAGAACAGCTTACAAACATTAACCAAACTGCATTTAGAACATAGACTATCCGAAATGTGGTTTAGTGAATATTGAATCTCCTAAATGAGCAAGGAAACACTTTTTTTTTTCAATTCATGTCTTTCCACATTTGGACATTAAAAACATCTAAACTGATGTTAAACCTGTATAAGTTGACCACTTGCGGTGCACTTCTTTAGTGGTCAACTTAAACAAGTGGTCAACTTATAGAGGCTGAATTATATGATATAGATCTAATTCTGTGCCTGAAAATAGCGGTCAACTTAGACAGGTGGTCAACTTACAAGGGTGGTCAACTTTACAGGTTCTACTGTATGTGCAATTATTTTAAAAAATTAGAACCTTTTACAGTTCTGTTTCTGCTTTTGTTGGAGTTTTGAATAAAAAATGTTTTATAAACGCAGTAAATGAATACACCCTGCCAACCAGGGTTGGCAAGTTTCTGCCGAGGCGGTTAAAACCACTGGTAGAAACCGGTTAAAACCGGCATGGCAAAAACCACTTTGTGCCACTTTGCGGCAGAAACTGGCAAAAACTCACAAAATGAAAGATTAATTCTTGATATACAACAGAAAGTGCATGGAAAAAATAATTAATTGTTAACCAAAGTACTGTAATTTTATAATAAAAAAAAAAACTATCACAATTCAAAATCAAGTGTTACATTGTTTGGACCCTGCAATTGCCTCTCAGAAAAGATGGTTTCAAAAATCTAAACAGGTTCTCAATTTACTACGCACAAATGAGAAATTTCAGAATATTCTTAAAAATTGAGAGCTTGCAGACAATGCATCAAGCAGCAAGCAATGTTCGTGAAACTTTCATCTATTGTATAACTGGTCCACCATGGGGTTGTGGTAAAAATTTGACTGGAAAAATAGGTTTTGAGATATGGGTTCAATTTGTTTTGCAAAGCTGTGACATTAGGTAAGAAATTTAGGCAAGTAAAATTTTGGCACTTTATTCTTGAAGCACATGACATGATAATTTCGATCACAAACAATTTAAAGGAAGCTCATAAGTGAACAAATTACAATCAGTAATGCCTGTCTAATTCTGTATGTCACTCCTCTTTCCTAAGCACCTCTGTATGATTTTTTATTCTTTGTCAAATTAATCCAAATACTACGAGCCTCTGCAATTGGAAAGTTCCCTTTCTGAACTAAATTAAGGGCACTAGCATGGGATTTTATTTTTTTAAATGATGAAATGATGTTTAATTTTTTAGTTTACGTAAACAAATATCATTTACTAATTATTTGAGTTATTAAAGACATTTTTAAGTTTTTGCCAGTTTCTGCCGGTTTTTACCGGTTATAACCAGTTTCTGCCACTGGCACGGCAAAAACTAGTTTATGCCGGCAAAAAGCCAACCCTGCTGCCAACCAGTGAAGAAACAACATTTTCTAGTCGTTTTTTTCTTTGAGATCGAACACCATGGCACCACTAAATTTCGTTTACGCTTATAGGCCTTGACAATCGCTGAAACTCATGGCAACAAAGAGGGCGCTACAGAGAACCCTTGTTTTCGATTTCGTGCGGCGCCTCTTGCGGTCAAAATGGGCGACGTCCAATCAAAAATAAACAAACTTAGAAACGTTGACATTGATTGGTGGATGTATATCAGATCATAGTTGCATCTGTTTAACACAGAAAAGTCGAATTTTCAAGGCCTGAAAGCATCAGCTAGTTGGGCCATGGTCGTACAGAAAGAACTAGCTATTGCCAATTCATCTAAGAAAAAATTTTCGTATATGGCCAATATGTATATAACTATAGAACATACAATTTGCCACAAAACATAATTTCAATATGTGGAATATTCTATGATGCGAAATAAAAACGAGAAATTAAAATGATTTGGTACATTGAAAATTGATTACATTAAGCGAGATATTCTTTTAAGGGGATCCGGGTCACATTAAAAAAAAAATGAAACTGTTGAGTTTTGAAAGATTTTGCACTGATTTACCATCTACTTAATAAGCAAAATCATAACATTAAATGTTAAAAACAATTTTTTATTTTAATTTAATTATTTTTTTAAAACAAGGGGTTGCTCTAAATCGCTAAAACTCGAAATATTCTAGGTCAATTTTCAACTTTTTTTCCAAAAAGTTATGCACAAACATTTAAGCTTTACTTTTTATTCGGCGATTTAAAAATATTAATTTAGTAAAAAATTGAATATTTGAAGAAAAATTCGAGGATACTTTTTTTAATCATATTTTTTGCAGCAAACTTTTTTTTTTTTTTTCAAATTCGCCAAATAAACATTAAAGTTAACTGCTTGAAAAGGTTATACTCCAAATTTCATTACTTCATGAGTTCTTGACTTATAAGAGTTTAAATGCAAAAAATCGGGAAAAATTGCATTACGGAGAAAAACGCGTTTAAAGTTTTAAAGTTAAATTTAATATTAGATAAATGCATGCAATAAAAATAAGTAACTCTTTCTTTCCAATTAAGATAGAAACAAGATTCATGCGTCCATTCTTCCATTCTAGCAGAAAAACGGATAAATTTTTTAAATGATAAAACAAAATTGCAAAATTTAATGATTTTTGTGTTTCCCTTAACCGATTATCAATTAACAGGCTCAACTATAAAAACAAATTAGGAGCTGTCCCTTCACTGAGCGGTCTACCGTACACGAAAACAGATCTTCAGAAGAAATTAACTAAATACGGTCTTTTACGTGACCCGCGTTAATTGGCAAAAAGCAAAAATATTTAAAAGTACATTTTTTGCATGCAATGTGTTAAGATTAAACATTTTTATGCATGCCTCTGGAAAGAAACTTTAATTTACTGACACATAGTCCGCTATGTTGTATGATTGTCCAGCAATTAAGAAATTACCGAGTGAAGTTTTCTTAAAGTAAAATGATTTAATTCGCAGAATTATCTGATCCACTATTATCCAATTCGAGAAAACATCCTACTGCCATTAATAAAAATAATCCCGGCAATGACATCTAATCTACATGCATGCCACGTAACTCAAAGATTGAAGTAATAAATGCAGAAACACTTCAAATATTAGTCGGGCGTTGTCCGTATTAAAATGTTATAAATGTATCTTTTCCGTACAAGGAGCGCGCGCTGAATAAAAAAATGATGAATTTCGCCTATTACACAAAGTGTAGGTCAAAACATCAATCTCTTGCTCCCTCCACTTCTAGTATAATGAAGAAAAAAACTTGAGGAAACCACAACAGGAAGCCGAGCGCGTGTAATTACAGGGTTGATTATATTTTTTTGCAAGAATATTTCCAGAGGGGAAAAAAAACCCGTATATTTCTGGAAATTAAATTATGAATAAGAGGCTCAAGTTGATGAGTGAAAGGATTTAAAAAAAAAAATGGTATCTTAAATAATCAACCGAGTTGGTTTGAAACAGTAAAACGTGCCTCAATACAGGAGCAGAAAAACAAATTATTTAATAAAATGCCGTTTGTAAAGAATATCGAAAATTTTATTTCCTCCTGACACACAAGCATGTGAAGGCACTTGAAAACAATGATGTCTCGGAGACATCAGTCAATACTGGCACTTAAAAGGAAGGAAGTTTCAAAAACGTCAGTCAGTAGTGATATTTGAAGCGAATGAAGCCTCAGAGACGTCAATCAGTAGTGATATTTCAAACAAATGAAGCTTCAGAGACACCAGTCAGTAGTGATATTTGAAACGAATGAAGCTTTAGAGACACCAGTCAATAGTGGTATTTGAAACGAATGAAGCCTCAGAAAAGTCAGTCAACAGTGGTATCAGTGGTATTAGTGGTAGCATCCAGTACCGTCAAAGAATCTACCCCGGCTCTTGAAATGAATAACGTATTGGGGGCGCCAATTAGTCTGCAACGGCATTTGAATTGAATGACGTCTAAGAGTATTTAAACATTTTAAATGGCAATTGAAATTAATAATATCTCAGAGACGTCAAAGAGTCTAAAATAGCACTTCAAATCAACATGTCCCGGATACGCCCAACAATCTATAAGGAATGACGTTTTCTTATGTTGCTGCACGTTGAGGATTAAAATTGATGTAACTTTTACCGTCTCTGTTACAGCACTCCCAGATAACCCGTTGATTTAACGCGGTTGCGTATAAACGGCATACATAGCCAGCTCTTTTCAATGGGTTACGGGAGTCAGTCCCATCGTTAGACGTGAATACCTCTGCAGCATGCACAAATCAAGGTGCAACGTTTAGCATGGGAACGGGGACGTCACCAATAGAACGTCAAGATGTAGAAAAAATGTTGCTTGGAGGGATGAATCTTGATTCACTCTAAGACATGCCGATGGCAGGGTACATGTACAACACTAACTACATGAACTGACGGATCCAACATGCCAGCAAGGAACATTTCAAGCAGGCAGAAGTGACATTCATATCTAGGGACTGTGCAAAATTACTGAAGTTGGACGTTCCCTTGGTGGTACGTGCACATCGCATGCTTGTTTTCGAAAGCCCGCTGCAGAGATTGTCTTTCAAGAAGGTAATGACCCTTGCCTTCCCACCAGAACTGTGCCTCAATCTAATGGAGCACCTAAGAGATTCAACTGAGAAAGGTATTCAAGGCTCCTAATATTCGTAGCTCTGAAAGTTTGCTCAGAAGATGGAAACGTATGGAACAGAATGTAGAAACGTATGTCTTCCCATCGCTTCCAGTGTCTTTGTAAGTCCACGCCGAGATAAATCGCAGCAGGTTTCAAGGTTAAAGGTGGTGCTACGTAATATTAGACAGATGTCTCTAATTCTATTGGTCTTCAGTTTATATATGCATACATATATGTAGGACTTAAAATGTAGTTTGGAAAAAAAATCAATATTCAGAGAATCACGTAATTGAATTTTACCAATACATGAAAAATAAATCAAAATTCAGGGAATAGTCCGTGGTATGTGCTATTTCTGAACGGATAACAAAATTATACGTTCCTTTGTTCTTTTAATGACCTCATAAATAACTAGTTTGAGAGAAATATCCAATTGAAAGGGCTCACAGTCGCGATTACAATGTTAAAACCTTTACAACAAGTCATAATTACAGGAAGGAGACAAAAGTTTCGCACTTGAATGCGTGGTATAATCATACTGCACAAACGGATAAAAGCCTAAGCGGTTAAATTAAGCCCTAGAGTTTTGGCTTGCGCAGAGAGCTTTTATTCAATTTCATTTGGACGGTAAAATAGTTCGACTGATAAACTATTTAACAATGCATCATTAGAGAGCATATTAATCTGAACTGCTCTATCATATTACATGAGCTCGTTCCGATAAACTGGCGGCGAGCGCCAAGTGTAAATTGGATTTTGTGATCGAAATCTCAACTGAGGCCAACAGTCGCCAAAATGGGAGCAATTATTCATTTTATTGTCAGTTTCAGCCGAATGGAATACTTCCTATTGGGAATTACGTAGTTTTCTAAAGTGATATGCAGATTAGTTGCTTAAATTCTCTTTGTCAGTAATTGTTTTTTTGCAGCAGCAACTAAATAATAAGCACAGGCTGTATTAAAAAAATATTCAAAGCTCTCGTCACTTAATAAAATGAAAGACAAAAGTTTCAGTTTAGTGGGAGCTCAATAGGTAAAAAAACTAGCGATTTTTTCTTCTGATGTTAAAAAAAGAACTACTTTTACTTTTTAAACTATTCAATTTGCAGTTAAAGAAATAACTATTTATTATTATTTTTTTAAATCTTAGTTAGGGTTGTTTTCAGACTCCCTTGAAACAGAGCGTCTTTATTGTTTCCTAATTTAAGCTTGCTGCAGTACGTTACATTTATTGTTTGTGTATCCAAGAGTTTTCTCTAATTTTCTTTTTTTAAGCATCTATTAATTAAATTACCTTATTAACTGCATTTAATGCTTTTTCAGTGTAAATAGTTATTTCAATAATAAACTGTTATTTTGTTTCAGTATAAAAACTACAAGTTACCGTGAAATGGGGCGGTCTGAAGTTTAAAAAATTCATTTTAAAAAATAAGAATTTAATTCATGATTTTTAACAAGTTAATCGCTTATTTTACAGTATTATTAAAAGTTTACTTTTAATAAATCAATAAACGAATGAATGCTACTTGCGTAAAATACAATAACAAACACAAATAACATTAACTTGCATAAACAGCAACTAATATGTAAGACGTTATATTCTCTTATTGTTTTCAATCATATTGGCTCTTTGTGTAATTTACCATTTTTTGTCTTTGGCTGTTTGGCATTCTTGTTACCTCTAAACCCCAGTTTGAATTTTCAAACACCTGTCACACAAAAGCAAGCCATTTAACTGTTAAAATATATTAGTTTTATAGATAAATTACGCAATTTTTATAAATCAAATTGTCCATACGAATTTTACAAGAAACGCATTAAAATATCACTAAAAAATACACTAAAACTATCACTAAAAAAATTAAGTTTCCAGACGTATTAGTTTTTTTCCTCTTAATCTTGATTTATTCCAGGAAACCAGACTCTTGAAAAGAGTAAGATCTTACATAATCGTATGTTATAGATTAAGGATCCAATTTTGAAAGATAACAAATTACTCCAGCTAGTCTTTATATTACATACATTAAAAGAAGAACGATATAGATGATAAGCACGTTAAAGAGCAGTCCTTTTGCTTAAACTTTGATGATCACTTATTAACCTCTACATACATCACTCTAGACATAGATTTGGTAATATTAATGTTTATCATATGAAATGTCAAGGATGCTGATGGTTAGACGACAAAATGATGACGCAATAATAAAGTGATGTTGTTAACGTAAATAAAACATTGTCTAGTAAATGATGAATGAAATTCGGAGAACTAAAGTTGGGTTTAATCTTAGAAAAAAATATAATTCAGGTTATTATTTTGGATGAGTAAAGAAGTCTGTGGGGGAAAAAAGACATTTTTCAAAAGCCTGCGTGAATTAAAAATTTTAAAATACATATCGAGAGATAGTTTCAAAATATACTATTACTTAAGTAAAAAACATCTTGTTCTATAATGTGAAAGGTGCAACACATATGTAGTGCATTCGTAAAAATAAACATAAAAGTGTAGATGAATACAAAATTCCACGAAAGGAAAGATAGGTACTGAGTGACCACAGTCTAAACAACGCTTATTTTAAGGCCTGAAAACGCAGGTTTCTTAGAAGTTTCAGTTTTTCGTCATTTTACCTTAAATATAAATAATAGTGATGGTATATTTTTTGCTCTCTGTCTTTTTTTACTCACTCTACTTGACACTATCACACTTAAAAAAAATCTGCATACCTTTTTTATAATCTCTCTCTCTCTCTCTCTCTCTCTCTCTCTATATATATATATATATATATATATATATATATATATATATATATATATATATATATATACTAGCCACCGAAAGTTAAGGTATATCCTGTGCTTTTTAAACTAATCGCACAAAAATAGGAGAAAATATTTGTATTATAATAACGAACTTAAGAAAAACTTCGAGCAAAAGCTATTGTAAAAACATTTATTTTATAGAAAAAAGCAGGTGTATAAAGAGCAGGTGGTGAGAGAAAAATATGCACTTATTAAGCTTTAATATTTTTGAGTATAAATGGTGTTGCTTTTCGACTGTTGGCATTTTCATTGACAATAGTGTTTAGCAATGTTTAGGAGAAGTCGTTTGCTCGATTCGTTTAGTATACGGGCATACGATTGGATGGAAAAGGGGTACACATAATCTGATTCTGTCATACATCTCAATGAGTCTCGTAGTTAGGACCAATGACTTTGAAGTCTATATCAATCCGAAGATTCTGCGTCCGTAAGACACATTCCATGAGTCCTGCAGAAGGTCGTTTTCTAGATCTTACGACCCGAAGAAGAAGTTCTGTGCCGCAGCTCGTTGTAGCATTACGGGAAAAAGGATCTCCCCTACTACGGTGCAATATTGTCTGCACAATGCAGGTTTTTATTCAAGACACTAGTTTGTTCACCTCAAGTTTGTCAAGACACATGTGTTCCCCTCAATGGAAGACAGTAGGATTAACTGACTGTGGGCAAAAGAGCACGTTTCCAGAAGCAGAAGCAAACAGCAATGGGTTTTTTACTCACCACAGAAAAATGTATATTGACACTAGAGAGCTATTCAAGATGTCTGTTGATCTTGATGGAACAACGCAGTGTGCCATCAATCTAAATATGTTAGAAGATAGTTATAGAAGTGGTAGAATCATGGTTTAGACAGATCTCAATGGATTGTCATATCTGACTGTTGTGAGATATTAAGATGAGGAGAGCCTTGTCCATATGTCTGCTCATATGCCGGTGCTATTGTTAACGATTTCATTCGGATGGATGGTAACTAATGCTCAACAACTGCCTGCGTTTGTTGAGCACTATGACAAGAGTCACGTTTTGGAATGCATAAAATGTCCAGCTTAATTTCCAGACCGGAATCCTCTAGTACATCTTTGTGACAATCTTTTCAGACAGGTTGCTGTTTTCCTAAAAGATCTTAGCCTGACAACATTAGCCTGAACAAGGCTTACTCTGTGTCTGATCTTCGCTTCCCGATTCCCTGTCCACCAACGTAATTGACCGCATTAATAGTCTATATCTCTAAGTTAAAGGACGAAAAATTCCACATTAAACTTTTTCTTTTTGAAATGTTTCTATGACATTTTACCACATAAATGTTACGCAGTTTTCTCCAAGAAAGGACTTTTTGTCAAGAGTGCGTTGTTTGCTGGAAATTATTTCTGCATAAAACTTATAAATAATTCTATGCTGCATTCAATAATTAACTGTTTAATACACGTATCGTCCAATTTTGCTGTTTGTACATTCATTTATTTGCAAATTATAAGTAAAATTTAGACTGTACCTTCACGTTTGGAGGCCAGTAGTGTGTGTGAATTGGGAGGGGGGGGGTGCAAAACAAATACACACACACACACACAAACTTTTGGGAAACTCTGAAATCATGTTTCGATTGTATGTTCATAGCTTGAAGCCTATTTATTGAAATCTATAATACTTCATTTTGTTCTTTTATGTCCTGAATTTTGAGTGGTTCGAAGTCCCCATTTGACGACTCAAACCCTCCCTTCGATAAAAACATCTTAAGCCTAAATCCCCTTTGATATTCAGCAGCATCCATCATTTGGCTCGCAGGGTTCGATCGTTTTCAATTTGAGGGTGAAACTTCAAAGTTAGATGGGGCCAGAAGATTAGACTTTGGGTATAATGGAGAAACAGGGAAAGAGCTCAAGGAACACTGGATAACGCACTTTTAAATCCCCTGGGGAATAGAACACTTCCGGAGAGCGTGAGCTAACTTCAGAGAACGTTCTTTTATTTTCCTTAAAAAAAAAATTGAAGTTAGTTTCATAGCTGTGTGTGATAGATGACAGCAATGCTGATGCAACAAAGTGAAATGTCAAAAAAAATTCCTTTTCATTATTTGGTACAAATTTATAATTTGAATAGATATATAAATGTTGATAGTTATATATAGAACGAGGAATGAATTAATCATAAAATGCTTATATCAATACATAATAGAGAAATATTTTAATATTATAAGTATAATTAAAAACACATTAGAGAAAAATGTTTTTATGATAAAAGTACCAGAAAACGCGCTTAAAAAGGAGCTTAAATTTTAATATTTAATGATATTCCAGTTTTTTTTCTCATTTTAAATCATTGTCCCTTTTTGCAGAGTAGTGAAATAAAGCTCATTTGCCATATGAAAAACAAAACAAAACAAAAAAAGGCTCGGGTGTAGTAAATAACACAAATAATAAAAACAGAGATAACTAGCGCGATTATAGTGAATTACACATATTTGATGATTTCATTATTTTTTACTTTTAAAAAGGTTGAATGATCCGAGTCATTAAAAAAATGTAATAATTTTCCAATTTGAGGTATTTTTTGAATACTTTAAGTGAAAATGTGTATTCATTATACATTTTTGGTTGAAAATAACAACTCCGCCATTTTTCTCTATCATGAATCATTTTCTAAACATTTAAGAGGTTAGAAATTATTTTTGAAAAAAATATGTAGTGGCCACCAAACAGTGGCTTCCGAGAAAAACTTCCTGCCTCCCCCCCCAAAAAAAGCATACGAACCACTTATGAATTTACTCAATTTCCCTTAACCATTGCAAATTGAAGTAAGTTGGATGAAAATATTTAACAAAGCTTTCGACAGAGAAAGAGTGGATTTCTTGTATGTCAGGAACAAACACTAAAATTTAAATTAAGCAAAGGGTTTTTTAATAGCATACAAGTAAAAGTGTTTTTTTTCAATAAAGAGTTTGAAATTAAACTGCCAGAAGCATTTAATGACGTTCAAATCAGGTGGGCATTCAAATCAATGTCTGCTTCTCGTTTGAAGAACATATTTACAATGCTACAAAAACGGTACGTTATGAACCATTTTAATTTTTTTTAAATGAACCAAGCTTACTATGTTAATATAGAATCCCGTAGATTTATACAAAGGACAGAATAATAGTCCAAAATTGTTATACAGTGATATTTTTAAAATTACAAACCAATTGTAGATGCATAATTTTAGGCAAATTAAAATACTGTTAATACATATTTATCCAGTATATTTTTCATCAACTTTGCTCTTATATAAAATCCCTTAATTACACGAGTGAAAAAAAAAAGGAATTTTCCTATTAAATTTGATATTTTTCTTCTTTAGGAAACTAAATTGCAGAGGAAACGTAGGATATCATTTTAAAAAATGACATTTTCGCAATGCTCAAAAATGACATAATTTTCCCCCCGTTTTTTTGGTACGAAATGGCTTGTGTTACTCAAAACGGAAGAGTTAAACACGTGCGTGCTTAAAGGAGATAAACGTTAATGGAAAAGAAACACTGTGCAATGAGGCAGTTAGATAAGTATAAAATGCCATTTCAGTGATGATGCTATAAAGAACATTGTTTTAATGTGGAACCCAAATGGTGCTGTATGCCTACATTTAGTAGAATACGAAATGTCAAACGGTCAAAATTAATACGAGTCGTGCCTGTGCCATTTATATGAATAAAATAGAAAAAAAATTCCATTGTTAGAAATTTCTAATAATTTAGTAGTAGTAATTTAATGCAATTTAAAATTACGAATATAACGAAACTGCAAACAGTTTTGAAAATGAGCCTTGACATACCTATAACGAAGAAATGCCACTCTGTTTACCTTATCCGAGCTTTTGTTAGCTTCCGTGGTTTATGAAAAAGCCGCTGAAACTTATCTCTTTCTCTTTATTACGACAAGTTTACAAAATCATAACTTGAAAAGAGTTGTGGTAAGATACATTATGTTGGTTGGTTGGTTTGCTTATTTTTAATGGCGCAAGAGCCCTTGAGGGCTATACTGCTCCAAACGATGTTTTATTTTAAAATTTATACAGAAATATAAAGTCAAGATACAATAAAATTAAACATGTTTTGGGCAGAAAGGTATAAACATCAGTAGTTTAAAATAACTAATAAAAAACATGTAAACATTAAAAACTTTTAGAAACGTATAAACAAAATGTTGACAAAAAACCTTGACTAACAAGGAAAGAGACAAAATTACGTTTTGACGACACAAATCTATATTAAAAAGAAGAAGCCAATCTAGTGGAGGAAGGAGTTCAAATTGCGTTTGGGTGCGTTCCCCCAGCAACTCCTTCAGAGATGGATTAAAATATTTAAAACATATTTGGTCAAAATTTGGGCACTTGCATAAAATATGCAACAATATCTGGTTGACGTTACATCTACTACAAGTTGGAGTTGGTTCACGGCATAAGAGGTATTTATGGGTGAACCTGGTATGACCGATGCGAAGACAAGTTAATAAAACTTGTTCTCTCCTGTTAAGTTGTAATTATTTGAAACCTTTAGTCGACGGCTGGATCGAATGCAATTTATTTTGTGTTTTGAGATTCCAGGTCATCAAAAGGAACACTATCATCAATTAGGATATTAGCGGCTTTGGCAGCTAAATCGGCGGCTTCATTGCCGGCAATGCCTACGTGACCAGGGATCCAACAAAAGAGTACATGAAAATTATTTTGTATAAGATTTTTGTATAAGACTGAATGACTATGGGGAGGCTATTATTGTTGCAGTGGGTGATTGATTCCACTGAATTCTTTGAGTTAGAGTGTATATCACCCACTCTTTGTATGCTGATTGGGCCATTGATTAAAGAGATGTAAATATACATTAAGAATTATAAAGATACATTAAGATACACTAAGAAAGACACATTAAGAATTGGGCTTTAAAAGTTTTTTAAACAGCGTATTAACATTTTATTTTGGTATAGATGCAACGCTGACCCATTCCTGTTGAATTTCTTCTACAAGCTTTAAACCATCTACCACTGACCGTTTCTTATATTTTGTTTTACCATTGACACTCACATATAAGCAGAATTCACGAGAAATTTCACGGAAATGGGTCGCAGATGGTCAAAATTGAAATACTTTGGTCGTCTATAAGTACCGAAGGGTGGGAAAACTTCTCAAAATAACTTGAAAAAAGGTGAAGAAAATAAAAAGGGCAGGAATTTGAGTGATAGTTTTGTGCAATTATAACCCTGCTGTTGGAAGGTAATGCGCAGTATCTGCTATTTCTTCGTTTTTTTTTTTTTTTGCAATTTTAGTCATCTACTAGCTGCGTGCCCGGCGTTGCACGGGCTACTTAAAGAATGAAAGAGATGTCCAATTGATGTTTTTGTATTACTCTGACATCAGTTTCTAAAGCGCTAAGGAGTAAATAAATACGCGTAATGCAAGGTTTGCAAAATACCAGTAGAGCATATTTTTGGCAAAAATCTCTTTAACGTTAAGTTATCAATAATACAAGTTATGAGTATTTTCAATTAGCACAAAAGATGAAAATATATGCATTATCAACTATAATCTATGCTCACGTTAAAATGCACATCTGATAGACTATATCTGAACTATTTATGTACAATTACAATCAGCTTTTTACATAGAATGACACATACTTTTAGGTTGATTACGTGAAACTAAAGCACCAAGACTAAATAACTACTAATAAGCATTAATTTAATACCAAGTCATCAGATTCCAATTTAGCTTTAGTTAAAATCCTTAAAAACAATCTTTTTTGTTCAACTCTGTTTCACATAGAAATCCAAACAATCTTAATTTAACATGTTCTTTTAACGATATAAACTGTATTTTTAAAAATAGAAACAGGAAAGAAAAATAGACTTGTTACAATTCGAAAACTCATCCATGTGACGGGAAAAAGTCCAAAAAAATAAACATAATTAGTCGCACATCCTAAGTGTACCAAAATATGAGGCCGGTGAATGATAAACTTGCACTACAATCAATAAACATAGCTAAAGAAACAACTTTCATATGCTGAAAAGAGTAAGAACGTTGAATGTAAAAAATAAAAAAAGGACAGACGATGAAATAAAGGCTATGTCCAAATAGGGAAACCAATTTTAAACTACTTTAAAATGAAATTCTAGACGGAAACGTTGTTTTAAGATTTGGTCAGCAGCCAAAAAATCTCTTTTAAAACAATTATTAGAATTTTACTTGCTCACGCATATGCAAAATGGCAACAGGAAAGAAATAAAAATTCCTGAATAACGTTATGTTAATTAACGTTTTAATTAATATCTCCGCTAATTAAAGTCGCACAATTACGAGATCGGTAATGTTGTTTTTTCTTTGGAAAATTTCGAATTGATCGGTATCTCGTTTGACTCTCGATTCGCAGCGGTTCTCGAGAAGAACGATCTTCAGACAGACAGACAGACGGACGCGAACAGATTTTAATGTATAGTAGATTAGGTCATTCCACGGAGAAACCCTCGTTTTGTCCCGCAAGTGAGGCCGCACGTGTTTTTTCTGTTTAACAAATTACAATCTTATGCGTGATTTCTTTCGCAAAAACTTTCGTCATTACCCTTTATTTTTTTTCTTTTTAATCAAATATATGAAACGCCACGTGCAGTACAAAGGGTTGACTTTCTTATGGAATTGCCTATTGTACTTGAGGTTTATTATACAAGCTTGCTTAGTTGATTTCCACTGAAAATACAACACGAAAGAAACGTCAAATTCCAACATTTCCCCGTTGTTAGTGTGGAATTGTAAACGAGTTTCTTTCAAATGTCTCAAAAACTTGTTTCTGTAGATACTGTACTTTACCTTTCCCCAGCAGATACTACTTCTCTGTACTTCGTACAAGGAAGAAAAAAGAGTTTTCAGATAAAAAGCAGTTTTTTAATCCAATACCGAAAAACCAGAAAACATCAAGCGACTTTTGCATCAGCTGAAAACAATAGGCAATCCTGGATTGGCCGAAAGAAAAATAATAAAACCACTGAGCATTAAAACGCTGCCATTGCTAATGTCCTTGATTGCTCGAAAAAAAAAGAAGATTAATTTGAATTTTGTCATTTTGAATTCAAATTATGTTTTTCGCAATCACGAGTGTGTGTATGTATTCGTGTGTGTTTGTGTGTGGGGGGTATGTGTGTTTGTGTGTAGGGGGTATGTGTATGTGTGTAGGCATGTGTGTTTGTGTCTGTGTGCAGGCATGAATGTGTGGGTAGTTGTGTGTAGGTTTTTGTGTGTGTGTAAGTGTAGGTATC